>NW_028277113.1:3735576-4049230 GCF_059951505.1 Python bivittatus
CCTTTCCTGAATCATGTGATTTGACTGAATAAAGAATAAAGAGTCTTTATTTAGATTGAAGACTTCATTAGAGTAGTATTATATTTCCTACATTGACCATCTAGACATATTTCTTTTAGGGAGCCTACAAGCAATATATGAGCATAACAGCACTCCAATGATGAAAATAATATATGCCCACCATGACTTTGGTTCTTAGTGTCATGACATAAATTAAATTGAAGTACTCATTATTGGCAGAAGATGCTGGGCAGCTACCTTGGATTTTTGTAATGTATAACACTACATAACATGAATAAACCAAATTCTTTGTCAATCCAATATTCTCATAGTTTTAACTACTAACTTTCTAATGATGGAGATAATACTAATCTATGACAGCCTTTTTAGGACTATTGAAATTATTTATGTGGAATGCTTCAAACAGTGAAATATGCTAGGTAAAGTTAATAATAATAATAACAAAATGATATGGTTTCATTGCTAATTGCATGTTTATTACTTATTAATTGGACTGTTTATCAGTATGTATCTAAGTTCATATCAAATTGTTCATTATTACTAGGGACAAGTTAGAACATTTTGATGTGAACTTACTCAATTAATACTACATATATGAAAATAAAATATATGCTGGAATCCATGCTATTCTGGACTTCCCAATATTGCTTTCAAATCTATAAAAGAATGAAAAAAATGTATACATTGTGGAAAGTACAGTACAAAACTGTATATATAATGGGAGTCATGAAGAAAAGCACACTGTATCAGGGAAATATTGTAAAAAAATGTGCATACTGGGGAAAATAGATTAAAAACAGAGAAAAAAAATTGACCCCCTTCCCAAATTAATACAGTACCAACTAACTACTCAGAGTAATATTATCCAGTGTGCAGAAATGATATGGATGAATCTAAAGATACATAAGTCAAGATCCAACCCATCTAATACAATTTTCTGGTAAATTCCAATACAAATAGATGTGTTAGAAGAGAAATGGTTGCTCAACTGTAGGGCATATGTCTTTCATACACAAGGCTCAAGGTCAAAGTCTTGGAAAATCCAGGTTAAAAGATGAGGTAGCAGGTGATGGGAAAGACTTCTGCCCAAGAAGTTGTTAAACTGCTGCCAATCCAAGTTAATAAAGCTGGGCTACATAATTTTCTCACCTGGTATAGATTTTTCATTCTTATGAAATGTACAACAATATTTCTATATCATAGAAGAACAGAATGATTCCTCAAAATACAGCAGACTGACAGGGTATCCGTATGGCAATTTATCAAGATGGTATAATGCTTTTATGCCAGCACTTAAGAGAGAGCGAGGGAAAAAAATCATGTTGGGAGATAATGAGATTTCAGACACCTGCTTCCATCTTTTCTCTAAAGAAAGAGATGGTTAATTATTTATGTGAGAGATCCTTACCTAGTTCTAGTTATATGTACTACTTATGTAGCAGTAGTAGCATTGTGAATTGTGCAGAGTATAAATACTTGGTGTAGCATATGGGCTAAGACTGTAATTTGTGAACTGTGAAGTTTCTGATTTAAATCCCATCTCAGCTACAAACTCACAAGTTTCATTTGTTTTTTTCTTTTTCCAAAAAAATATACTTGTTCTTTTGCTTTATCTACCATACCCCTTTCTCCCTACAGCCCAGGTATGATAATATGCTGGCATTCTCTTCAGGACAATAATAAAGAAGTATGTGAAACACTTTGGAGATACAATATGTGCTATAGACAAATACTGTGAACTGTTGTTCCAGTTAATGCTTTTTAATTAACCTTGCAAAAACATCCATAAAAATACAATGTAGTATTCTATTCTTATTCTGACTTCTTTTATTATATTTCAGACCATTCTCCAAACACACTTTGTGAAGGTCTTTATTTTAAAGAAACTGAAAGTGAAGACAGAATAGCCACGACACACATACTCTCCCATGTTTTCGCAAACTTCTTCAACAGCCTTCGCTTTTCCAGCTTATGTTTTTGCAAACTTTTAGAGTGCCCTAGACCAACAAAACTAGACTGAACCCATCTGGGAATCTGACACTGTTGCCATGATTAGGTTAGCTACCCAAGAGTAGTTTTAGATGGTAGCATTTTAAGACTTTTACTTAAAAGATTGCTAATCTTTTACGTCACACCGCTTTAATCTACTTGGTATCCTTCTTCAGTAAAATACCTCAACCATCAGTTTAGTTCTGTCTCTTAACATGCTACTATTCTCTCTTTGTTCTACCAGTTCCTGACCTTTTAATCAAAATGACTATTCATGTCACACTTTATTACTGCTGACAGCTACAGATTTCATTTCCCTGACATATCACAAGCAATTCTTTCCCTCACACCTCCCCTGAAATTCAGCTGCTAATCTTGCAAGAGGCAACCATTACATGCAATGTTTTACGTTTAAACATCCCCATGTGTGTGTGTGTGTGTGTGTCTATAAATGAGATTTAAGATTAAATTACATAATATTTCTAACCTGAAATACTGAACAAATATACCCATATCAACTTGAATCATCAAGGCTTGCCTTTGTTGTAAGACTCTGATGATAAGATTTGTATTGGTCTAGCCATGCTTTATAATAATAAACAGCAACAGTAATATGCCTCTTGCCTGCTTCATTCATGTATCTATAAAGATCTCCATAGACAATCCAAACAGTTCAGTGGGATTCTGAAGATTTCAGGTCAGGAAATGTTTCTCTTCTAGAAGAGTTTGCCCTTTTACAGGTTAAAACAATGAAACAGACATTCTCTTGAGACAATAGTTCTATTCCGGAATACTTCTTCCTAAACTCAGTTTCTCTATGCCTCCTGCTCTCTCTTCTTATACAACAAACAGAATGAGCTGCTGCACTGCAGAATGTCAGTTTACTCATTTAGAACTTTCAATGCAGAAAATTCAGAGTGATGCAGTCAAGCAGATAACACAGCACTTACCTTAATTGAAAATCCTTTCTTTTGACAAAGTGAACAGAAGGAAGCACCAATTCAAGTTCAGCCGTTATTTGGAGGGTAGTCTAAGTTTTCAATCAGCACCCTTCAGGCTGAGATGCATCCTGGGCTGTCGTTTGCTGTTGACGTTGAACTCTTCACTGTCTAGAAAAAAGGGGAGAGAAGGAAAGATCAGCTGGAATCCTCGGGAGAGATCCTGAGTAAGTGAGAGTACAAAAGCTCTGTGGCTTAAAAGGAGGATGTTCAACAAAACATCTTGGGTCTGAAGAATCCTGTGGCTGGTGCGAGAGGTTTTTATCATGTCCCTTGAGCCGAAGGATGATCGCTGACCTGATTAACACACAGCACACTCCCTACATATAGAGAAAGCACTGGGAGGATTCCTGGGCCGCCAGGGAGTCACAAAAGACACCGGGGCCACTTGGGAATGTCATCTCATGCAGATTAATAGATGTGCTGCTCCAGCTGAGGTTGTAATTTGCAAGGTGGGTAATGCACAGTGCAAAGCAATTTAATGATTTCAAAAGGAAATGTGTTTCTGCAATGCTCCTTTTTCGAAGGTGCGTCAGCATTCCAAACAGGTTATGACTGATTAATTAAAACAGATGGATAGAGCTGGTTTCATGATAGGGTGCTCAGCATATACAAAATACTGGGAGCTGAAGGGTGAGATGGGACTCAGATTTCAGCTTAACAGAAACAAAATTATTTTGGTGGGCAAATTTCCCAGATGGCAATTTACTATTGTTGGGCAGGAAGGGAGTAGGTTTCTCATGGCACATTTGTCAGTGGGAGTTAGCCATTACATGTGCAAAGTTATATTTCAGAAGAGAAATACTCCCCTCAAACAAGGTTACCAAATTGGCAGCACATTTGACAAATGCACAGTTGAGCTTCCTGATATTTAAAAAAAGACTGACAAAGGGGGAAGCAAACAAACAAACAAACAAACAAACATGTTATGCATCTGATATCTGTTCAGTATTAAAGCATTGGTCAATGGGTGGATCAAATACTAGTCCAGTATTTAAGGTATTTATCAGCCTACTTGCTTTTGGTTACCTTTGCATCTCAGCTTTCCATCAAAGAGTGCTCAAGGAACAGTAACAACTAGAGAACTGCACAATAGGAAAGGGCTCTAAATAAGTAGTAGAGCACATACCTTGCATAGAGAAGCTCCTAGGTTCATTCCTAAGAAAGATACCTGTTTGCAGTCTTGAGCCTAGTTAGATCAATGGTCCAATTTTATGAAAGAGCATATTCTACATACCTAGGCATGTGTAGCCTCCTAGCCTGCAGAGCACATGGAATTGATTCACTGATCATCTTCATTGGATACAGTAGTTGATCTTTGACTGCAGAATCTGGGGTGCCATTGAATGGTAATAAAACATACATTGCTCAATAAATGATCTACTATTGGCGTAGGAGGGGCAAGGCAAGAATATCATTTAGATGTTCTGCCTCAAGGATCAGTATTTTGATGTTTCTTACATTCCTGATGTCTAAGTTCTTACAACTTACACTACTGCTTTGATGCTAGGTAGCTGGTTTAGGCTTCTACCTGAATCTTCTATGTACTGCCCATAGATTCCTGCAGCTAGGACCAGCAAAAATAGAAGTATGCAGCTTGTTTGAGAGACTGGAGGGCAGAAATGTATTGGAAATGGTTGCTGTGGAAAAAGTGTCCCTACCCCTAAATGAAGAAATGGCATGTGTGCAATGTCTGAATCTTGCAGAACTGATAAGCAAGAGGCTATCATTCATTCCATTAATATTGGATGATAACATGATACAACAAAAGGGGAAAGCTACAACACATTAAGTTACTTTACTTAAGACCATTATTGAATTCACAGACTATTTCTACAATATTTGAGAGCAGCCATCTGCCACTCTGACTGGTTAGTTGATTATTATCTAACTTACACCACAATGCACAAACACACACAGAACTTGAAATGAACGGTTTGCTTCCATATATAAAACCACAAAAGCATTTAGGAAAATTGAATCAAGCACTGTTGTTACAATATTAAAAATAAAATGTGCATATTACTTTGGCATGTCTACCTACCTATGTTTTACTGATTGACTGCACTTTTAGCCCACTCTTCTTACAGTGAAGTCATTGGCATGAATTATTTTCCATCATCATACATGCACTTATGATCCTTACAACAACCCTGAAAAGTACAATAGGCTGAAAGTTGTTAATTGTCAGAAAATTACCCACTAAGTTTTAAAGCTGGGTCTCCAAGGTCCTTAACTCACATACTGACTAAATGCAGAAATGCAGTCAGAACATCCTATTGTTAGCAAAGTTAAAGAAGCTACAAGGCAGCCAACAATTCCAGTCAGTCGCAAACAGGATCAGAATGCCATACTCACTCAGAATTCATACACGAAATGAAATGTTACAGTCTGACTCGAAAAGCAAACATTAAAGAAAGTGCCCCAACAGACGAAGAAGAATCCAGAATATAAGACAGGGTCAGAGACCAATCTAGAGCAGTTGTTTGAGTACTACGGTTAGGATCTGGGGATTTACAAATCCAGACCTCCTAGGGCAATTATGTGAAGTTGCACTACAAGGTATGCATATTTTCCATACTTTTTTATGGAAGAGGAATCTGATTGATCCAGTATTCCATAACATCCTCATGAAAGCTTTGAACATGCAAGCACAATAAATGCTTGATTTAATAGATCCCCATTTAATGGACATCCAATGCAACAGAACAAAGATGTACGTCTAAATATCCCTCTGAAACAATGGTTAAATCTATCATTACACAAATGATGTGAATGGACACAAAGTACATGTTTTTGTATTTAATGGATGACTGACAATAACAGACATCACCTCAATTAATCTATTAAATCAATGTTTTACTGTGATTTCCTGTGAGTTCACTATCTCAAATTTAAATGAAATCACAGATTTAAAATGCTGATTAATTCACCAAATTTAGTGGGTAGATGGCACAGTCTGAAACAATGTTTAAGAAAGTCGCCTGAATTCTATTACAGTGGATGGTGATTAGGAAAGATTAGGGATGTGAGAGAAATTTGTCTGGTTCATAATTTAATATAAATTTACCTCATTTACATTTTTAACAATATGCAAATTAGAACATAGCTATTTGATTTTACACTTCTAAAGATAAGTCATAATTATGTGATGCAGTTTCTCAGTTGAACTCTGTGTGTGTGTGTGTATGTGTGCGTGCACACACGCATGTGTATAGGGGGAGAAATATAAGCAAATAGGAATGAAAATAATATGCAAAAAGTGCATTCAACCAGATAAAATCACTTGCAAAATTCATATATTACAAATATGTGCTAAAGCATATATTTCCTATACACCTTTAAAAAATAATAATAAATTCATGCAGAACAGGTTAAGGCAGAATTAAGACTGAAAGAGAGAGAGAGAGAGAAACTAATAGATGAATTCATCTTTAGTAGAGATGCAGTAGTTGGCCGATTTTAAATTTTCCAAATTTGTAACATTTCAGGGTTGGTGGGAAATTATAGTTAACAGACCTCTAGATGCTAAAATTGGACACTTGGAAAAATCTTCCTCCCAGTGAAATTCCCAATTTTTCATTGTTCCATTCCTGATTCAAACCCAAATGTCTCTCTCCATTTTTTTTATTTATCTATCTATCTATCTATCTATCTATCTATCTATCTATCTATCTATTTATTTTTAACCAATTTATATGGCCACCCATCTCACACAAAGTGACTCTGGGAGGTGTACAACAGTTAAATAAAACAGCAGATAGATTTTAAAAAACCATTCATTATAAAAGGATAAAAAGTAATTATTAAAATAAAAATATTATCAAAAATTTTAAAATATACAAACCCCATGGAGAGAGCAGAATATTAAACATAGTAGAGCCATCTGAGAATGTCTCCAATCCCTAAAGACCCCCAGGCCTGATGACATAATCCGGTCTTGAGGGACTTCCTGAATGATAACAGGGAAGGAGTGAGCCTAACTTCAGAAGGGAGAATGTTCCACAAGGAGGGAGCCACAACAGACAAGGCCCGCCTCCTGGGACCCACCAAATGCAAGTCCCTGGCTGATGGAATCCATAGCATACCTTCCATGCCAGATCTAATGGGACAGGCTGATGTAATCGGGGAGACGCGGTCCCTCAGATAACCTGGCCCCATGCCATGAAGTGCTTTAAAGGTCAAAAACAACACCCTGAATTGGACCCAGAAACAAACTGGCAGCCAATGCAGCTCATGAGGCAGAGGTGTAATATGTCCTCTTCTAAGAGCACACATAACCTCCTGTGCCACAACATTCTGCACCAATTGAAGCTTCCAGATACTGTTCAAGTCCATTCTAGAGGTGATTAGGGCATGAGTGACCATGAGCAGAGCCTCCAAATCTAGGAAGGAGCACAACTGGTGCACAACATGAAGTTGTATAAAGGTCCTCCTAGCCACAACTGCCACTTGCTGTTTGAGCAGGAGTTGCAAGTCTAGGAGGACCCCCAGATTGTGCACCGGCTCTGTCTGGGGCAGTGCCACCCCATCTAGCACAAAGATGGTATAGTCCTATCAGGACCCTGAACCCAAAGCCATCCAGTCTTGCCAGGGTTCAGTTGAAGCCTGTTGTTCCCCATCCAGACCCTCACAGCCTCCAGGCACTGGGATAAGGCATTCATAGCATCACTTAATTCACCAGGGGCAGAGATGCATAGTAGGATATCTTCAGCATGCTGACCCCCTTGGCCTCTGAGATTTACCATGGGCCAGTTCTAGATTCTGTCTCCAGGCTTTACCAATGCCTCAGAAAATGTGGGTATATGTTTGGTGTTTGTGTATGTGTATGTGTGTGTGCACGTATGCAGGTATGCTTGTGTGCAGGTATACATGTATGTATGTGTGAGAGAGAGTGGGTGCGTATATATTACAATGATTACCATACCTAGTTTCTGTTCCCAGATTCCTGAAGGAGACACTCATAATATCTCCTTTCTACATCTTTCAGTGTTGACCTGTAGTAATATATTTAAAATGTGCAAGTTCCCTTAGCTTGAACTTGAACAGATATATAGAGCCACAATGCATGACTTGGGAATTGAGAAAGACATACTTTAAAGCTGTAGATTAACCAGCTGCTCTTTGGCACTCAAATACAGGAAGATGCATAGTGAAGATGTGCTAACAGTACCAGCAAACACTGTTTCCCTGGATTTGACTTAATTATCACATTGCAGGGAGAAAAGGGAATCTAGTCAAGATAAAATCTGACCAAAGAGCTCTGCTTGTCTAAGTATTTTAGCCTCATTTATTATTGACTAGGTTTGTCTATAATCCCTCTTCTGTTCTGATTAAGAATATCTATGCTTTGACTGTGCTCCAGGTGCTCCTCAATGAGAAAACCTTTGCAAATTGTTGCTCTGTGATGTGTTGCCATTGTCCCATAGCATTTGTGACTGCCAACTCCTAATTGCTGCCCAATATTTAGGTTTGCCAAATTTATCCTGGACCATCAAACAGAATATTTAAGGGTGATAATCCCATGCAAACAACAATGCCTGGGGAAACATTAGCCTAATCTTTGAACATGAACCAGCTGCAGTATCCTTGGTCCTAAAAGATTAAAAGAGAAACTACAAGAAGAGGCCCATTGTGTCATGCCAGTAGCCCAGTCAATCTGCTTGTGGAACTTCCTCTTTTTTTTCCACTCCAGTGTTTCCTAAACTTTACAACTACAACCCAACAGACCCTAGAAGAAACACTGAAAACCGATCCTCTTTCTGTGCCCTTCTCTTATCATTTTATTCTTTCTTCTTTTATTATTTGAATAGTTGTAACCTTTCTGTTAAGTGTTTCCTTGCCCTGGCAGTCCAAGACTCTCACTGGATTATTTTACAGATGTTGATGTAGGCAGTTTGTCTGATTTTTCCTCTCTTCACCTGCCTTCCCTGTTCTTTTTGCAACTGTGATTACAGTGCCCTCAAGCAAGATGCCACTCATTGTAATTGAACAACTGCCCTTTTTAAGTTAATTCCATCTTAGAATTTTGGGTATACTGATTCCAAATGAAATTCTTCAAACACTTTGATTCGTTGGTATGCTCTTCTTTGAATGTAGTCAATAAACCCATTATCTAAATGAATGACTTAACTTTGAGTTTAGGACACTGACAAATGTCTAGAGGAGGCAGGGTAACAATATGTAATACAAAAGATCAACAATTTTTCTCTAAGTACAGAAACTTAGAGTGCCATAGAACAGTGTACACTGATAAACTGTAACCCTTCTTTGTTTTACACACACACACACACACACACACACACAATTTTATTGAAATTTTTAAACACAAGAATAAGACTAATACAAACTAAAATAAAGAAAAAAAGAAAAAAAGAAAAAAGAAAATAAAAAACTAAAGGTGCAAAAAGAAAAAGAGTAGCAGAAAAATAGAAAAGAAAGAAAAAAGATATAAAGAAGTAGCTTCTGATCTTCTTCACAGCATATAAGTACAATTATAAATTGACCTCTTTCTTTAAATTTACACCATGACTCTCTTCTTTCTATACTCTATCCTATCTAATCATAAAAACCATAAATCATAAGTTCATTTTTTTCCTTTTTATGCAAAAAGTCCATAAGGGGTTTCCAGTCACCAATAAATGTAGATATTGACTTCTTTTTAATCAAATAAGACAATATGGCCAATTCAGCAAGTTCTGTCATCTTTACAAACTATTCCTAGATATTGCCAAATCCTACCATCTTTGTGCATACAAGAATCTAGCTGCAGTTATCATATATAAAAACAATGTTCCATGGATTTTTTCTAACTGATTATCCATCAGTCCCAAGAGGAAAAGTTCTAGTTTCAGCTGAATATTAATTTTTAAAATCCTCTGAATCACTGTATATATTTGAACCCAGAATTTTCTAGCTTTTTGCATGTCCAGCAAGCTTGATAAAATTACCCTTCTTGTTTTTCAAATGGTAATCCTTCTTTGGATGGGAGGAACAAGGGAGACCAACATTCACTTCATTTTGAATCATCATCACAGAAGATGTACATTTATACATCTTCTATATATTCATATCCCTTTCATAGATCACTGCCTTGTCGTGGCAAAGGGGCTTGCATAACTCAGTGAAGCCATGAGCTATACTGTGCAGGGCCACCCAAGACAGACAGGTCATGACAGAGAGTTCTGACAAAATGTGGTCCACTGGAGAAGGAAATGGCAACCCACTCCAGTATCCTTGCCAAGAAAACCCCATGGACAATGTCAAAAGGCTAAAAGATATGATGCCGGAAGATGAGCCCCTCAGGTCGGAAGGTGTCCAATATGCTACTGGGGAAGAGCGGAGGGCAATTCCAAGTAGCTCCAGAAAGAGTGAAGCAGCTGGGCCAAAGCCAAAAGGACGTTCAGCTGTGGATGTATCTGGAAGCAAAAAGAAGGTCCTATCCTGTAAAGAACAATATTATATAGGTACCTGGAATGTAAGATCTATGAACCAAGGCAAGCTGGATGAGGTCAAACATGAGATGACAAGATTGAATATCGACATCTTGGGAATCAGCTAATTGAAATGGACGGGAATGGGTGAATTTAATTCGAGCGACCATTATATCTACTACTGTGGGCAAGAAACCCTTAGAAGAAATGGAATTGCACTTATAGTCAATAAGAGAGTGGGAAAGGCAGTAATGGGGTACAACCTCAAAAACGACAGAATGATCTCAGTGCGAATCCAAGGCAAACCATCCAACATCACAGTAATCCAAGTCTATGCCCCAACCACTGATGCTGAAGAAGCTGAAGTTGACCGGTTCTATGAAGACCTACAACACCTTCTAGAACTAGTACCAAAAAAAGATGTCCTTTTCATCACAGGGGATTGGAATGCTAAAGTAGGAAGTCAAGGAGTAATCGGAATAACAGGCAAGTTTGGCCTTGGAGTACAAAATCAAGCAGGGCAAAGGCTAATACAGTTCTGTCAAGAGAACAAGCTAGTCATAGCAAACACTCTTTTCCAACAATACAAGAGACGACTCTACACATGGACATCACCAGATGGTCAATACCAAAACCAGATTGATTATATACTTTGCAGCCAAAGATGGAGAAGCTCTATACAGACAGCAAAAACAAGACCAGGAGCTGACTGTGGCTCAGATCATGAGCTTCTTACTGCAAAATTTAGGCTTAAATTGAAGAATGTAGGGAAAACCACTAGACCACTCAGGTATGACTTAGATCATATTCCTTGTGAGTACACAGTGAAGGTGATGAATAGATTTAGGGGATTAGGTTTGGTAGACAGAGTGCCTGAAGAACTATGGACGGAGGTCCGTAACATTGTACAGGAGGCAGCAACTAAAACCATCCCAAAGAAAAAGAAATGCGAGAAAGCAAAATGGCTGTCTGATGAGGCTTTACAAATAGCTGTGGAAAGAAGGAATGTGAAAAGCAAGGGTGAAAGGGAAAGATATAAGCATGAATGCACATTTCCAGAGAATAGCAAGGAGAGATAAGAAGGCCTTCTTAAATGAACAATGCAAAGAAATCGAGGAAAACAATAGAATGGGGAAGACTAGAGATCTCTTCAAGAAAATTGGAAATATCAAAGGAACGTTTAGTGCAAAGATGGGCATGATAAAGGACAAAAAAGGCAAGGAACTAACAGAAGCAGAAGAGATTAAGAAGAGGTGGCAAGAATACACAGAAGAACTATACAAGAAAGATCTTAATGTCCCTGATGCCCATGCTGGTGTGGTCACTGACCTTGAGCCAGACATCCTAGAGAGCGAAGTCAAGTGGGCCTTAGGAAGCATTACTAGCAACAGAGCTAGTGGAGATGACAGTATTCCAGCTGAGTTATTTAAAATACTAAAAGATGATGCTGTTAAAGTGCCGCACTCAATATGCCAGCAAGTTTGGAAAACGCAACAGTGGCCACGGGATTGGAAAAGGTCAGTTTATGTTCCAATTCCAAAGAAGGGCAATGCCAAAGAATGCTCAAACTATCACACAATTGCACTCATTTCACATGCTAGCAAGGTTATGCTCAAAATCCTACAAGCTAGGCTTCAACAGTACGTGAACCGAGAACTACCAGATGTACAAGCTGGGTTTTGAAGAGGCAGAAGAACCAGAGATCAAATTGCCAACATTTGCTGGATCATGGAGAAAGCACGAGAGTTCCAGAAAAACATCTACTTCTGCTTCATTGACTATGCAAAAGCCTTTGATTGTGTAGATCATAATAAACTGCGGCAAATTCTTAAAGAGATGGGACTACCAGACCATCTTACCTGTCTCCTGAGAAATCTGTATGCAGGCCAAGAAGCAACAGTTAGAACCGGTCATGGAACAACCGATTGGTTCAAAATAGGGAAAGGAGTACGACAAGCCTGTATACTGTCACCCTGCTTATTTAACCTACTGTATATGCAGAGTACATCATGAGAAATGCCAGGCTGGAAGAATCACAAGCCGGAATTAAGATTGCAGGGAGAAACATCAACAACCTCAGATATGCAGACGATACCACCCTAATGGCAGAAAGTGAAGAAGAACTAAAGAGCCTCTTGATGAGGGTGAAAGAGGAAAAAAGCTGGCTTGAAACTCAACATTAAAAAAACGAAGATCATGGCATCTGTCCCCATCAATTCCTGGCAAATAGAAGGGGTAGAAATGGAAGCAGTAACAGACTTCATTTATTTGGGCTCCAAGATCACCGCAGACGGAGACTGCAGCCATGAAATTAAAAGACGCTTGCTCCTTGGGAGGAAAGTTATGGCAAACCTAGATAGCATATTAAAAAGCAGAGACATCACCTTGCTGACAAAGATCCGCATAGTCAAAGCTATGGTTTTTTCAGTAGTAATGTATGGCTATGAGAGCTGGACCATAAAGAAGGCTGAGCACCAAAGAATTGATGCCTTTGAACTGTGGTGCTGGAGAAGACTCTTAAGAGTCCCCTGGACTGCTAGGAGATCAAACCAGTCAATCTTAAAGGAAATCAACCCTGATTGCTCATTGGGAGGATTGATAATGAAGCTCAAGCTGAGATACTTTGGTCACCTAATGCAAAGAGAGGAGTCTTTGGAAAAGACCCTGATGCTGGGAAAGATTGAAGGCAAAAGGAGAAGAGGACGACAGAGGATGAGATGGTTAGATAGCATCACTGAAGCAATGAGCATGAAACTGAGCAAACTCTGGGAGGCAGTGAAGGACAGGAAGGCCTGGCGCAGTATGGTTCATGGGGTCACGAAGAGTCGGACACGACTTAACGACTGAACAACAACTACAACAAATATATTCATATACAGTTCGATACTCTTAAACCTACCTTGAAATAAATAAAGTAAATTCTGAGAAATAGCACATTTTTCAATTAAGCGAATAAACTTGAATTGTAGTTTCTGTTCAGGAAGACCTGACATAGGTAGTCCAGAAATAAGCCAAATTAAAACCAAATGGGGCATTACTAATGTCTTTTTTTTTCTTTTTTTAAAAAATAAGAGCAAGACCTGATTACACATTTTTCTTTCATAAACACTTTTAAATCAGAATATTTTTGACTAATCAAGATCTTTAGTTCTCATCTGATGTCTAAAATTGTTGCCTATAAAATAAACAAAACAGTACATTGGAATCTAGTTCATTTTTATTACATATTCATTACTATCACTTTCCTAAACTATTATTTTCCTGTTCAATTTCATCTCTAATGTTACCAAATGTTAATGACATGCAATTTGGAATCTAAAAAGGTTCCAAAAAGACCAAGCACTGCTTTTCTCCTCTTTTATTTTTTTTTTCATTTTTTTTTCTGATTAGTATCCATTGCAGATTTTATCTGCTTCTGCCATGGCATCATTTTTAACATGAAAAGAGGTTGTCCTCACTCCAATTCCTGGGATCTAAAGCATATATGATTACCCATTATAGGATTCTTTGGGGGGGAAAAAAGTTCATTGTGCACATATGGTCTAAAGCACCTGGCTTTATAAAAACAACAGCAACATAACTGCAGACTTAAAGTCTCTTTAAAAACAGTTGTTGTGCACTAATGAGAATTAAACGTCTTTTTTAAGCCAGTTGTTCAAACTAATTCTGATTAGTCAAAATATTCTGATTTAAAATGCTCATGAAACAATCTTTAATCAAATCTTTTAAAATACTTACCTAGGATCCTGACTAGGATGTAAAGATAATTTGTTTAGCAAACTGGCATCATTTTAATTTTCCCAGATACTATTTGGATCAAAACACACCTACTTTTTAAACTGCACAGTTCTCCAAACTTTACAATGCATTTCTGAGATAAAAATGGGATACACAAATGTGTATTTTAGCAAAAATCATGTTAAATAGATACATAAATAGCTTAATGTGTTCCAATAATTGTACATTAAGGGAAACAAGTAGATATTACATGCACATTAGTCCATACAGAATGTGACAAATCAAAACATAAACATGAAAAACTGGTAAGGACCAGGAACAGTTATTTCTATTCATTCATAATTCAGATTTGGTCATACTTACAGATGACACACAGAAATGAATGGACAATTCAGTAATGATCAAGTTAATTCCCCTGGATTCCAATTGGCACACCTTCAATATCTTACGCTTTAGATTTTTCAAAGAGGCTTATAGCCCCATAGGTACTCTCTCAACATTACCAAAAATGATCCAGAAATTCACCCCTGGTTAGGCTTAGGATATTTAATATGAATAAAAAACAAGAGGAAAACATCTAGTTCACTTAATATAATACTTTTATGCAAGACAGGCCTAAGGTGGCCTATGTTAATCAAGAGTTCATGTTTTACAACATCTGCCAGCACTGATAACCTTTGTCTAAATCCTAAAGGGCTTTCTTGTTTTTTTGAACCATTTCTGTTGCCTTGGTAATTCAAAGTAGTTTCCACTGTGTTGGTACGCTGTGTCAGAAGCACATGAGACTTTTGCTCCAAGGTTTGCATTTTCTTCCTTTTACCCTCTGGGCAAAACTGAAAGTACTGCTTTTAATGGGTGAAGCACTATATTATTTAAAAATTTCTGCACACAGCCCATGGTTTCAGCTTATGCCAACATAGAGATAAATATTTGAAAAGTGAATGGAATATGGGCACAAACCAGTTGCCAAATTCAATTCTCACTGAATTTGCTATTTCCTGAAAAGTGCATTCTATGTAATTATTGGATTCATGAATCATGCTAAGCCATAACTTGCTTTTAGCTTGCTGAACAAGATACAGGGATGAGTTCATACAATGTTATAAGATTGGGGTCATATAGCATATAAAACCAAACAAACAAAAGAATACATTATAGCTTATCACAACCATTGGTGTCCAGAATGAGCCACAATGATGACCTGGATCTTGATGTCATGGTGCAAATGAGTCAGTTGTATAATCGCCCACACAACTATCATGCTAATCCTAACTCAGCCAATAAGTGAAAGAATAGCTTATTTCCATTGGTTTAGAAAAGCCCTTAGTAATACATTTGAGCTGTTAAGTATGAATCTTGGGAAAAAACAGAAAGACATGGCATATCACCCAGTTGTACAGTTCCCTTCTTTCCTGACTGAGGTTACTCAGGCCTGCCTTATGTCACCAAGAGTTTAGATACAGAAACTGATCTGGCTTCTTGTTAGGAAAAGACTTGATTTTACAAATAGAATTATTGACACTGAACCATGGACTGAAGGGCAAACAGAAAGAAAGCCAAAATTATACACATCTGTTCTCTCATTCACACTTTGCATCGATGCTTCATAAAATAATCTCAGATAGAGATGTGCAAGATACTCTGAACTTGGAATGTTCCAAGTCCCAAACCCATTTCAAACATTTTGGAACAGGAATAAAATACCTATTTTTAAAATTTATTTTTTATTTATTCACGTTTGTTACAGCCATCTAGCTTCAATGAACTCTGGGTGGCCCAGAAAACCCAAAAAATAAATAAAAGCAGAGGAAACATAAAACCACACCAACAGCCTGGATTAAGAAGCAACACAAATCAAACAAAACAGCCCCCCCCCCCAATTCAATAATGCCTTAACCCCAGGCCTAGAGAGGGCACAGTCCTTATCTCTGGGGAGGGGCTATTCCAGAGGGTGAGGCCACAACAGAAGGCATTTTTCCTTGGTCCCATAACATTTATTATAATTTCTTTGACTGTTGTGAGCTGCCCACTTGGTAAGAGTTGGTGGGCATATAAGTTTAATAAATGATGATGGTGATGATGATGATGGTTGGTAGCACGGGCAGCCAGATGTTTAGACTAGATTCAGCATTTTTATCTACCTATCCAGTCCTTCCCAAGGACCTGGGATGGGCAGATGTTGTTGTTTGATGGTGTTAAAGGTATCGTCGCAGGATGTAAGCTGTTCCAAGTAAAGCTGTCTTTTGCAAATTGACTGATGGTGATTTTGTCAATGCTGATGGTCTTCAGGTGGTGCTCCAGTTGTTTGGGATTGCACCTAGGGCATCTATAACTATTGGCACTATTTTTGTTAATTTTTGCCACAGTCGTACTATTTCTATTTGCAGGTCTTTATGTTCTGTGATTTTCTCCAGTTCTTTCTCTCCTAGTCTGCTGCCTCCAGGTATTGCAATGTCCACTATCCAGACTTTTTTGTCTTTCTTATCAACAATTGTTAAGTCTGGGGTGTTGTGTGGCAGGTGCTTGTCTGTTTGAATTCTAAAGTCCCAGAGCACTTTAGCTTCTTCATTTTCTGTTACTTTGTCTGTCTTGTGGTCTCACCAGTTCTTGCTTGCAGGAAAATGGTATTTCTTGCAGATATTCCAATACCCCATTGTTGCTACTTTGACATGCCATTGTTTGCAGTCAGCCTGTGTGATCTTCTTGGAGCAGCTAACTAGGTGGTCCATTGTTTCTTCAGCTTCTTTGCAGAGGTGGCATTTGCTGTCTGTTGCTGTCTTCTGAATTCTGCTTTATATGCATTTGTTCTTAAAGCTTGGTCTTGTGCAGCCAGAATTAGCCCCTCTGTCTCTTTCTTCAATATTCCTGCTCTTAGCCATTGCCAGGTCTTATTGTTATTTGTTTTGCCTGCTAGTGTGTGTGTGTGTGTGTGTGTGTGTGTGTACTGGCCATGTAATATTTTGTCTCTCCATGTCTCTTTTCTGTTCTTCATTTTGTCTTCCTTATAGGCCAGTTTGATTTCTTTGATATTCAGTAAGCCTTCATAATGTACTAGCTTCAGTGCATTTTCCTCACTGTCCTTTAGATATTCTTCCAATGCCCTTTTTAATTCAACTGTCTGGTGTACTTGCAATATTCCATGCCCAGCTATGCTCCTTGGTAAGTAGAGTCAGTCAATGTCGCTGCGTGAATGAAGGGCATGATTCATTGTCATTATTTTTCTGGTCTTCCTATCCAGGGCTTTTAGTTCACTTGAGTCCAGTCTACTATTCCAGCCATATATGTCATGACTGGAATTGCCCAGTGTTAATTGCCTTGATGGTATTTCTGCTACTGAGTTTGGACTTTAAGGACTTCTTCACTCTTCTGATGTATTCACTACTAACCTTCTTCTTGACTTCAGTGTGCTTGATGTTGTTAGCCTGAAGGATGCCCAAGTATTTGTAGTGATCTTCTTCATCCAGACTTTTGATGATAGTTCCATTGGGCATCTTGATTCCTTCACTTTTCATTACTTTTCTCCTGTTGATGGTAAGGGTGGCACATTTGTCTAGTCCAAACTCCATTGCGATATTTTGTCTGTATATTTGGACAGGGTTCAGCAGCAATTCCATTTCAGATGGTGTTTTTCCATACAGCTTCAGATCATCCATGTAAAGGAGGTGGAATAACCTGGCCGATATTTTGATGTTTGATAGCCATGCCCTGACTTGTTCAGTATTGTTGACAGAGGAATCAATGCAGTGACAAACAGTAGCAGTGATAGTGAGTCTTCTTGAAAGATTCCTCTCCAGCAACTGTCTTCTATTGTTCTGCTGATCTTTGCACAAAGCTTCTGATCTTTCTATTGACTCTTGTGATTTTTAGGCACTTGATTATTCAGTCATGTGACAGGGAGTCGAATACCTTCTTGTAATCAATCCAAGCTACATTCAAGTTGGTCTTCCTTCTCTTCTAGTTTTCCAAAACCATCTTGTCACTTAGGAGGTGATAGTTTGTCCCTCTGCTGTTTGGTTGGTTTCCTTTCTGCTTAGATGGAAAGAGTTTGTTTTCAACTAGGTGCTTTTGGGGTGCATCAGCTATCACACCAGTTAGCAATTTGAAAGTTGTTGGCAAGCAGGTGATTGGCCTGTGCTTGCATGTTGCTGCCCCTTTTGCTGGATCTTTCATTATCAGATAGCTTTTGCCAGATGTTAACCAATCTTCAATTTCACCTCCTTGCAGTATGTTGTTAAACTGCTTGGCAATCAGTGGGTGCAGAGCAGTCAGATGTTTCAACCAAAAACCACATAGTTCATCTTCACCCAGTTCTAACCAATTCTTGATCTTCCTTGCCCTTTTCTCCACCATTTTTGCTGTTATTCTGCAGAAGTTCTTTCTTTTCAGCTTATTTTGTATTCTTATCTACCTCCTTTATCTAAGCTGCATCTTGTTGAATTTCTTTGGGTTGTCCCATAGCTGCACCCAGAACTGCACTGTTTCTTCTTTGTCAGGTGATGACTGGTTCATTGCAGTCTCTCCATTGATGGATTGGTAGAAATGTTTCTGATTTGAATGAAATTGGAGATTCTCCCTGTAGTGTGAAATTCAAGCTTTGTATCTGCTGATCTTCTCGGCTATGACTGTTATTTGCTACTTTATAATTTCCAGTGCTTCCTTGATCTTCCTTGTTTCTAGGTGATATTTCTTGATCAGGTATTCTTTGGTCTTTCTTTTCTTTGGTTTTTTTTTTTTAATCTGTTGTAGCTTGCTTGCATCTAATCTTAGCATGCTGATCTTATTTTCAACCTAATCCTCCATTTTGGTGGTGCACTGTTTGCCTTTTTTTCTTGTTTATTGATTTTGCATCCAAGGTATTCAGTTATAACTGCAGCCATGCTGTCCATCAGTTGGTTTGTTTCTTGCAGTGAGTTGGTGCTTGTATTTGATAATACAGTATTGGCATTATTTAATACTTGTGCTAGCTTTTTCTTTGTAACAAGCTTCAATGCAGGCAACCTTATTCTGTTGTTTTTGTGCTGTTTAGATGCTCAGTTATTCTTTGTTTCAATTCCTCTTGTTTTTTGTTTTGTTTTGTTTTGGTTAGTTAGTGGGCTTTGTTCTTTCTGAGGAGAAGGCTCTACTGTCTGAGCTACTTCTGGCAAGGCTTTGATTTCTTTGCCCTTGGTAGACCTTTGCAGTTTTTCCAATTCTACTTCTGTGAATACTTTATTTTGTGTTATAAATTGATGTTGATCTGCTAGCCTCTGTTCTATTATTTCTGATTCTGGATGTTGTTCTTTCCAGAAGTGGTGCATTCTTTTCAGATATCCTCCTCTTGTTGGACTTGATTTGTAATAGGAAACATTATTTCTTTGTTTTTAGTTTTTGCATATTTGCGACCGGTAAACAATTGTTCTTCCAGTAGTTCTGCAGCTGCTGGCCCTGGTTGCTCAGCCAACAGCCATGAGTCCTATAGCCCACTTGTCACCAGATGTCCAGGAACCTAGTGTGAACCTTGTTGACCTGGGCAACAACTGATCCATTATGGGTTTCTCTAAATTACGTCTCACAGTATTGTTTATGGAAGAGAGACTCTTTGTCTGGCTCCTCTGATAAGTCCTGCCCAGTATGGTTGAACCTCTGGCGTAGCTCTCATCCTCCTTGGAGCATACAAGCCCCACAACCACATCAAGGTAGTGCCTTACTGGGAGATTATTGCTGTTTTTGTATTATTATTATTTATTGAATAAATTATTATTATTAATAGACGGGACCTGAGAGATTTTTTGAGGGTTTTGTCTCAGCCTCAAAGCAAAGCAAACTAGTTTTGTACTAAACTCATGACAACACAGGGCTCTTCTGAATCCAGTATTCAGTATATTGCAAATTCTTTATTTGGCTTGCTGTTCTCTAATTATGATTGGCCCTCAACCAATAAAACAGCAGGCAACAATTCCATCCCTGTTGCTATTGGATGGTACTAATAGGGTGAGAAGAATAGTAGAGAACAAGAAAGGATAATAGTTATAAAACCATACATTCAGGTTGAGAATACACAGTATATTAATATCCCAGTATATGTATGTTCTTGTGCTTTCTTTTTCTGAAGGCATTGTAGGTAGGGAAATGTCAAAGTGTGCAATATGTGCATTATAAAAGTTGAATGCACATATTCAACATGGGATTGTATGAGAGAACAAAATAACATAATGACATACAGTACTATCCATCCTGAGAATAAAACACATCAAGGTCCCAGCAAGTTGAAAATGTTATTTTCTGCACATAAACACAGACATTTACAGAAGGGAGGAAGATGTTTTTAAAAAGCGGCCATCAGATTAATTTTCAACATTACAAACTTCAAAAATCCCCTTCATTGGGGGTAAATTTGGAGACATGTGAAAACAAACAAACGAAACTGTTCCCATTTGCGTGTCAGACCGAGAGGCATGCATTTATCTAACATATGTATTTTGCAGCAGTTTCACCTGAAATAGGAACTTTAGCCCTAACCTTAATTAAATTTATTTGATGTATTGTTTTCACTAATATAAATGGTTCTGTTTGTTTGTTTTTCCCTAATATATGTATTGCTGCATGCATTTTTCAATTGGCAAACTGTTATTCAGTTATCCTGGATGAATTCACCGAGCACCCATATCTTAAGATTGTGAGGAACAGGTTTAGACAGCTGATTCTATCCTCCTGTAGTCCACCCAAACTAACGTCAATACTTGGGTTTGACTGATTCTTTACTATCTGTTTTGGGAATATACATGTGTCACTGAGCTTTCTGCCATCACTTCCAAATTCCATTTAGCATTCAAAATGCTAAAGTCCTATACATTGCATATAAATATTAGTGAGCACTTTCTTAAATATAATTAAGCAACATTTTGTGATTTTTGTCTTTAAAAGTCTATGTCAACATTTTATAATCTTTTCAGGCAATGGCAATATCATGTGATCTTGTTTGATGGACAACACATTTTTTTTATTATTGTCCAAAATCGCAAAACATCATAAAAACTTGTCATCCATGAGATCTCATTTAAGAATACTAAAATTTCTTGTGGCTTTGGTAACTTTTACATTTTAAAAGGTAAGTTTGTCCACAGACCCTGTCTAAAAGTATTACAGGCTCTTGTTATCAGTTTGTAGCCAAAATATTTGCTTGAAGAACTTGAAGGAACTGACCTTAATACAGATCATTCCTCTTGCTTCTTTTAAGATATGTGGGTACTATAGCTCCTAGGAGTTGAAGATAGACAATCCTTTTAAAAATACAATTTAAATTGCTTTCAAAAGTGGTATCAAAAAAAATATGTTAATTTGTTCCTCTGTTGTCTCTTGTTCAGTTATATTGGTTATATCATTTTTTAAAAATCCTACTAAGAACAAACATACTCTCCCCATTCTACACCACTTGGCTTCCATGAATATAATCAGCTGAATGATACAGTTTGTTGAAAAGGAGCATAAGCAAAGCAAAGGGAGGTGAAGGTGTGCTGAATGTTAAAAATATTCATTCCTGCTCAAAAATCCAGATGACTGAACTTGACAGCATTTTAGAAACCATCTAGGTTAAAATAAGTGGATGAACAGATAAAGGCAATACTCCAATAGAAAAGAATATATGTAGCTTGGGGTTGCTGTAGAGCCGTTGGTGCTCTCTGAACTTGATTGTTTGCTTGCAGCTCTTTTGTTACCTGACTAGGTAACTTCATCAGTGCTAGGGAGTGTGGGGTTTGCTCCCTGTTTATAAACAGTAGCTTGCCCTGCCAGTGTTGTTGGGGATGTGGTTTTTTTTCCTTGGTAATTACTTGATCAGTATTGTTTTCTGTTTGATTGTTTGTCTGGTATTAATCTCTGCTTATCTGGGTGTAGGTTGCTGGAGAGGCTGTGTTCTGGCCTTTTTGTTTCCTTCTCAGCTTTTTTTATTGTCTCTTTTGAATGATGTGTAAATGTGGTTTATCTCTATGTGTCTATTGATAGGTGATTTAAGGAAGACCAGACTAGGAAACCAAAGTCACACAAGCTAATACTACTTTTATTATAAGGTTATATTAACAGAATCTTGAAAGTCTGAATGTACTTCCCCTCTCCCTCCCTTTATCTTCATGCCGACTAGGGAAGATCTTGTCTGAGACACTTATTCAAGTTACAGTTCTGGTCCAGACTCAAATTTCTTTTGCCTGACCACTGTGTTGGTTGCAAGCTCTTCCTCCTATTCCTCAAGATTATTCCTTTGGAAGGATCTTCATACTAGTGCCTCACTGTTGTTTTTAAATTAATTAAACAGCAACTTAGCAGCTTCCCCTGGCTATGAATGTTCCCCTCTACCCAAGTGTATGAAAATCTTGCCACCTCCATAAGAATTGGGTCCTGGATAGGATCCTGGCACTAGATGCCATTTTTGTACTCTTTTATTGGCTAGTTGATAATTCAATGAACAAGTCATGTTGTGTTCTGAGCATTTTGAAATTGGCAGTGGCTCAGATTGAAACTTTCTGAAGATCTGAAAGTCAAAATGGTGGCAATGAGGAAGTGCCCTCAAGATAACGCAGTTGCCTGTGTTTCTTATGTTCACATGACTTAATATCTGTAAAACTTGCTTGAGCTTGAAAAGGGAGGGCTGAAGAGAAAAAGGATGTATTACGAGAGAGTACTATAAGCTGACTGAGCAATTATGAAGATATTACAGCATATAATGATGCACTTCTGGCAAAGAATTTAACAGAAACATTGTAAAACAGGTATTGTCAGTACAGCACCCCCCCCCCCCCCGTGATCATACAAAAGCTAATGTGTTTTGTTTAAAGTGCATTTTTGCAATATTTTAGCAGCTGTCATGGTCCTTAGATAGTCACAATCTTTAAACCCACAACAAGACTATGAGAACAAATTGGGAAATGTCAGGAAGCTTGATGTTTTCTTGTAATGTACACAACTTTTATTCTATCTAACAAAAGTCTTCCTTCAGATCTGGTTAACAAAACATACACACATACTTTATATCATTAAAGGTTGGTGGTTTATATCAACCATCAGTTTTGGTTTACTGAATTCAGATAATATAGACACAGAGAAATGTATACGCACATATACTGTATATTATTAAAGACTGGTGGTTTACAACAACTGTTGCTTACTTTCTTGCATTATTATATAACACAGCACAACACACAATTTTAGAACCAATTAGTGTGACTACATTTTCTGAAAAGCTCCCTAGCATAAGTTTTTGGGAATGGGAATGAAAAAAGACTGTTTCCACATGGTACTGGATAATTTCTGCCCATATCCCCAGGAGAATATTTTGTACAATGCCCTTTCTTCAGTTTCTTCTTCTATGAATAATATGGAGAAGACTGGACATAATTGTGATTCAGCCCAGTATATTTTAATAATGTTGAAGAATGCATTGCCTTAACCTTTTTTCTTCCCAGACCTTTCCTCTCATCCTTAATTTGCCAGTATAAACAATACAGTTTTAGCAAGTTTTAGAAGGAATTTTTGGATAATCTTTCCCACAAACATATCAGCCAATTTGGTTTCTTCCTGGAGAATATTCAGTTATTCAGGTGGTCCTCATTTAGCAACTGCCGTGAATAGCAACCATTCACAAATACAATGGTAATAAACAGTAATAAAAAAATTTCATTTTCTGACCAATGCAAGCATTGATCACAAAAGCCTTCAGTGTAAAACTGATCAAGGTCTGGTCAGTTTCAGTGAGCAGCTGTGAGCTGGCTGTTCTAATCAAACTAATTAAGGTCACAGAGCTGACCTTGTTAACTTGCCCTTAGCACTTTAAGGACTTGCTGTGCTACAGAGAAAAGCAGCTCAGGAAGAGATAGTTTGTTAAGTAATTTCTCCACCCTGTGAGGGGGAAAAAACTGGGGAAAAAAGGGGTCAGGCACAGGACACTGCATGAGAGAACTATATCTGAATGAGATGGCAGCAACCAGTGATCTTCACAGCGTATTTCGCTCTCTCAGTCACATGGTTCGCTTAGCGACACTGTTGCTTAGCAACCAATTCGCTGGAACCAATTGCAGTTACTAAACAAGGACTACCTGTATTGTCCTCCCTGATTTTGCTTTCTATAAATAGAGACTTTTTGTTCAGACCTCAGTACATATAGGAAAAAGATGAGGCAAATCTTCATCTATTTCCCCTGACCTTCCTCTCAAAAGAGAACTGGGGACTGATGGTCTATGACAGCTTGGGTTTCTGGGAGAAAGAAGAATCATAAAGAAAGAAGAATGTTAAAGTGGGCTAGTGCACAAACTTAGATCTAGGTTTAAATCATTGTTATGACATACAACAGCTTAAATCTCTGCCAGTAAACTGTCAACCTCATCTATAAATACAAGTGTTTGCTTTTGATCTATACTATGAGATTTAGAGCTAGAATTTGGCCCAAATTTGAGTTCAGCAGCCGAAAGAGGTCAATGTTTTTTACGTTTCTTGTCAGTCAAATGACTGAAAATTAAATAGATCAGAAGTGAATTTGTGAGGTAATTTAAATGTGACTGATACCTTCATTAGTCAATCTGATTGCCTTTACTTGAGCATTTCTTAATTGTAAGAATGATGTGACAGGCAGTTGCAATGGCAGAATTTTCACAGCATTATTTGATGGCTTCCTGCTTTCCTCTAATGAGACTGTGATGAATGCCTTAAAATGGTACATATGACAAGTCCACTTTTCTTCCCTATTCAGCAGTCATAATAGATAAAGAGATAGCAGGGTGATGAATGCATGCATACCAACCACAGTGTAACAGCTATAGTAATTGAAGGCATGGAGTAGGAATGGTTTGCAATGCAGAGACTTCCAAAAGTGGGAAGCAATCCTGATGACCAGGCTTCTGTTGCAGGTCCCAGAAAGACTGTTTTCCAGTTCCTGGGGAAATTGATTCCACTAGTTTGTGAAATAAAGGTTATGGATGATAAAGAAGGCATTTATGACTGAAATTTAATGAAAAGGAAACAGCAGTAGCAAATTCCTAATGCAGAAATTGAGCAGATAAATATAATGCCTCTGTCCTAGTGACTCAGTTGTTGCCAAGTGGTTAAATTATTGAGTTCTGCTGTTCTTATAAGCAATACAAAATAGAGCAGCAACCTGCAATGTATATGCATGCACATAACAAAAGTTTAAATATAGTTGCCATTGTAACTATTTGTAAACAGAGGAGCTTTTTAAAAAGTGACAAAAATACCAAATGTTCTAAGAGAAAATAGTCTACCTCTTCTTGCCAAGAATACCGTCACCTTCTTCAATATTATTTTCTGGGCAGTGTTTATTATAGTATCCCACCAAGATGATTTTGGCACTTATTTCAGGACTTAGCACAGTGCCTCCATTTATATTTCTTAAAAGGGAGATACTATTGCTTACTATTTTCTGGAAATTGAAGTCATGCTGGCTGGCACTATTTTTAACCAAGAAGCTTAAGGAAAGAGTTAAGACCCACTCAATCCTATAAAATAGATTGCCAGCAAACCCCATTAACACAATCATATGTCTCTTGACTTTTGGGGTAGTAGCTATAGGACCATTTGATATTCCTAAAGAGCTAAATTTCATTGTGTGTGTGTGTGTTGCTGATAGTCTTTATGATACCATCTGAACAGGTAGCACCTTCTTATAATTTTGTAATTGTTACTGATTCAGCCATTCTTGACTGATCACATTTTTCATTAAAGGAAGGGCACAATTACCATCAGTGTTATCCCAGGCTTATATATTCATACTGTATCTTCACATTTGTTGGTTTGTTATTGTACTTTTCTTCTAAATTGTTTAAGGTACTATATATTGGGTTGTCCCTCTTTTCCTTCCTTCCTTCCTTCCTTCCTTCCTTCCTTCCTTCCTTCCTTCCTTCCTTCCTTCCTTCCTTCCTTATGATGAGAATAAAAAAGATGATGACAATGATTTTATCTCACGACAGCAAACCTATAAGATCAATCCAAAGTTACTCAGTGAATGCCTCTGGTGGACAACCTCTACAGTAGTCACTTCTAGAGATAAATTACACTAAATGTTAGGCTAGATAGAATAATGCTATGATCCATCAGGGTTCTTCTAATACTATTTTCAGATAAACCTATATAAAAATGCTTCTCAGAGGTATTCCAAAGTAGCTTTCCCAAACTGCAATTGGGAAAATGAATAGGTAGCAAGTTGAGGGAAATAGATTATAAATATATAAAAGACTAAAACAAAGTGGGACTAAATAAAAATTAACTAGTACGTTCAGTGTAAAAGCACTGATACATACTACTTGCTTACTTTTTCTCAATGCTCAATGAAGTACCCTAATTAATTTAAGAATAATTTAGGTCCACTAGATTCTGCAAGTGATCACTGGAATACAAGCTGAAACATTTTAGGACATCACATGGTCATTTGAGAGTCCTGACATGGACAACAGGGAGTCTCTTGGAGAGGGTTTTCCTGTAGTAGATCAGAGAAAAATAACCTTTAGATGGGCAAGGCCATACTTAGCAGTTTTTTAATGCCCAAAGGGGGAGAGAATCAAAGGTTGTTGGGTTTTTTTGTTTTTGTTTTTGTTTTGGTATGGAGTGAGGTTTGGTGGCCTTCCTTAGCTTTTTAAACTGTGTTAAGCCTATATTTTCATTACAGAGGTCTATGTGTGTGTGTGTTTAAAAAATCAGAATTGCTACTGATGATCTGGCAATTGTAGTTAGAATGAGCTGCAAAAAGGATCAGTTTGCCTACCTCATTCAAAATTCTAGTTGCTCACCTTGTTCCAGATGTCTGTATTTCAACTTGTCTGAAAAGAGTTTTGTTTTTTACCTAAATGGCTGTTCTATAAATGGTAACCTATAGTAACTGCCACACCACAGCAGAAAAGGGGATTCACATGCGAAAGTTATCTGTATTTCATAAACACTACATCTTGTGAAACATCTTGGTGAGAAGAGAGTGCAACCAAATTTGGATATCTTCAGTGAAGATAATAGGTCTGCCTTAAAATTGTGCAAGTGAAACTGAGCAGGTAAAGTCATGCTAGATAACTTAGGTGAGAAGATGCCAACAGAAGATCAAAGTAATAAAAATGCAAACAAAATGCATAATTATCTGATATGCAAACCCAACACAGCTACAAACCTAGCCTAAAAGAGTGTGTGAGTCACACTATTACAGAGCTATTTATATATAGCTCAATAGGATGCTGTCAATAAACTGCTCATTGGTTCTCAGACTCTGGCACCTGAAATAAAAGCCCCGTCTCAGCACATTTTGTAATTGAAGTTTGTTAATACAATCAGAATGTTGCTGATGCCACTGTTTCAAATAATGCAAGTTTATTTTGAGCTCTCAACATAAAAGTGTCATTCTCATCATCAGTCATGTTTCCATATATTTCCATTTGCAGAATTCTTCCACAATACAATATGCATGCTTATTAAAAATGTTATTTACTGCTTACTTAAATCTATATACACATTTGCCCATACTCATATATAAAATGTGGAGAATAAACCACTACATAAGGATGCTGTTTGCACAGCAATCACCTGGATGAAAACTTTCCCATATCATTAATGATATAAAAGATACAAATTTATTTATTTATGATTAAATTTAAGTATGAAATATTAATCCTCACAAGAAAAACAGAGCATAAATAAATCATATGCTTGGCCTCTTCATGGCCAGAATGAAATTTCACTAAAATAGTTTAGAAAACAATTAAACTTTCTATAATACTAGAACTCATCCTGGATTAGATTTTGAATGTTATTTCCAAATATTCTTCTCAATGTTTGCATAGAGACATATTCTCACTCTGAAGCCAACATACATCACTATATGTTTATCTCCAAGGTCATTAAGCAGCCAAAACTAACTAACTAACTAACTAACTAACTATCTATCTATCTATCTATCTATCTATCTATCTATCTATCTATCTATCTATCTACAATTATATATTTTTATTAAAGTTTATAAAAGTAAAAGAAAAATAGAAAGAAAAAGATACAAAGAAGTAGCTTCCAATCTTATTTACAGTTGTAAGTACAACTATAAATTTACCTCTTACTCTATGGTTGCAACATAACTCTCTTCTTTCTATATTCTATCCTGTCTAATCATGAAAACAATAAATCATAAGTTCATTTTCCCCCCGTTTTATGCAAAAAGTCCATAAGGGGTTTCCTGTCAGCAATAAACATAGGTATTGTCCTGAAAAAAATCCATGGGCCTTTGTTTCTATATATGATAATGGCAGTGAGGCTTTTATATGAACAAAGGTGGAAAGATTTGACACTACCTACAATGGAAGAATGGATGGTGAAGTTGATGGAGTTGGCTGAGATGGCGAAACTGACAACTTTGATTAGAGAAAAAGACATTGAATAATTTTAATGCTAATTGGAAGCCTTTTTTATTATTATTTTTTGCATGAAATAGAAACAAAAATGAAACTATGATATATGGATTTGATGATTAGAAATTATAGTGGACAATAGTAAAAATGAAAGTTATGTTGTAAACTTAGAGTAAGAATTTAATGTAAATTTATGCTTATATCTGATGTAAGGAAAGTTGGAAGTCATTCTTTTTTCCTTTTTCTTTTTGCACTTTTGACTTTGTTTCCTTCCTTCCTTCCTTCCTTCCTTCCTTCCTTCCTTCCTTCCTTCCTTCCTTCCTTCCTTCCTTCCTTCCTTCCTTCCTTCCTTCCTCCCTCCCTCCCTCCCTCCCTCCCTCCCTCCTTTCTTTCTTTCTTTCTTTCTTTCTTTCTTTCTTTCTTTCTTTCTTTCTTTCTTTCTTTCTTTCTTTATCTCAAATATTAGTTTCTGTTAGTTTTTGCCTTTTTTATCTTAAAATCTAATAGTTATTTGAAAAAAAAAATAACTGTAGATATTGTCTTTTCTCTGATCAAAGAAGTCAGTTTAGTCATCTCAGCAAGTTCCATCACCTTCACCATCCATTCTTCCATTGTTGGTAGTGCCAAATCTTTCCATCTTTGTGCATACAATAATCTCGCTGCAGTTATCATGTACAAAAACAAAGTTCCATGACTTTTTTCCAACTGTTTGTCCATCAATCCCAGAAGGAAAACCTCCAGCCTCAATTCTATATTAATCTTTAAAATCCTCTGAATCAGTATGGGTATTTGAATCCCGAATTTTCTAGCTTTTTTACACATCCACCAAACATAATAAAATGTCCCTTCTTCTTGTTTATATTTCCAACATAAATTTGAAGTGCTCTCATACATTTCAAACAATTTCTCTAGTGATATATACCAACAGCACATTATTTTATAAAAAATTCTCTTTAATTCTCTTTACATAGTATATATTTCAATCCTTTCAACCACATGTTTTCCCATTGTTCCATCTGTATATTATAACCAACATTTTTAGCCCACTTTATCATACATTCTTTCACTTGTTCTTCTATGTCAAATTTCAATAAAAGTTTATACATTTTAGCAACTACATGTTCATCATTTGTATACAATTTTGTTTCAATCTAACAATGTTGAAAACCATAAACTCTTTTGTCTACTTTAAATCTTCCTAGTAACTGTAAATAACAGAACCGTTGACAACTATATCCCTCTGCCATCAGTTCCTCTCTTGATTTTATTTTATATTCCCCTTGACAAAATTCTAATATCTCATGGTAAGTTAGCCATTTGTCTTTGCCAATATTTTTCATCTATAAAATTCTTATTCTTTGAGAGCCACAAAAATGTTTTTGGACACAGCCTGGGTTTGTATCTATTCCATATTCTTAATACGGCATATCTAGCATAATGATTTTTACAATCCACATTTATCTTGACTTTGTTGTATCACAAATATCCATGCCACCCAAATCTCAGGTCATGTCCTTCAAACTCCAAAAGCCTTCTATTTCTCAGTAATGTCTTCTCTTTCATATAAACCAAACTGTAAGCTGAAAATTACAATTTCAAAACAGGTAGACCCAATCCTCCTCTTTCCTTTGCATCAAGTAACACCTTATAGTTAACTCATGTTTTTTTTCACCTGCCACACAAATTTAGATACATCCTTCTGCCACTATTTAAATGGTGCATCAGTTGTCAGAACAGGTATTGTCTGAAACCAAAACATCATTCTAGGCAAGGCATTTATTTTTATCACAGAAATTCTCCCCAGCAATGACAGTTGTAGTTTCTCTCATCTTAACACATCCTTTTTAACTTCATTCCATATCTTAATATAGCTATTTTGAAATAACATACAGTTCATATTTGTCATTGTGATACCCATATATTTTACCTTTTTCTCAATCTTAAAATCCATTTTATTCATCAATTCTATTTGATCTTTTATTTTCATATTTTTGTGAACATCTTCATCTTCTGTTTATTAATCTTGAAACCTGCTAATGCACCAAATTCTTTTAATTTGCATTAAGCAGCCGATACTAAGGCACTTTCCCATTGAATCCAATGAGAAAATAGTTTAAAAGTCTCCCACTTGTAAATACTTAACTCTCTTTGGAACATGCCTAAGGACAGATTAATCAACATTTCTGGCCCTGGCCTTTTTGCCTGTCATGTTGCATAAATTCATTCAGTCCAATTTCTCTCTCTCTCTTTCTCTCTCTCATCCATACTGAAATCTGTGTTTAAGCACACATTTCTAAATGTCCTCTTAATATATATATATATATATATATATATATATATATATATATACATACACACATTTGCACTTTAAAGTTCCTATTGGATCCTACCAAAACCTATCTATTCCAGTATTGCATATCACCTATCAGATAACTAATTGCATTCACCATAAGACAGAACACAGTAGAGAAAGTCCTCTTCCTTTGTTGTTCTCCAGCATCAAACATTGAGGTATATATATTTAGATATTTGCTGGAGCACAGAACTATATCAGAATATAAGATGTAGGAATGTTGATAGGTAACTATGATTTGATCTGCACATTGATTCAGAAGGTGTAGCTAACTCACAGAGAATCCACAAATATTGAATTTATGAAGCATTCTTAACATGCCCTTATATTTTAATAGTATTGATTTATAATTAAAAATAATGAATAACAAGCTCACTGTAATGTCTAAAATCATTCAAATATTGTAGTATATTTAGCCTTTTAGCATCTTTGTTATATCATCTGGAAAGAACACTAGAGGAGGATCAATAGATGACAGTGGGGCTAAATGGATGGAAGATATTACATTTATTTAGTCAACTTATGAGTCACTCTCGTAGCAAAAGTTCTCAGGGCAACATACATCATACAAAATAAATCACAAGAAAAACCAGTTAAATTCATCACAAGTCAAGGTCAATCTCAAATGCAGTTTGAGGTTATAAATACTAATATAATCAAAACTGAGAAGTATTAGAAGACGGAGATTGATTCTTGTACATGCTCAGACTCTCTCTTTAGCTTTCATCTGAGTCTGCAAATAGCTTAACAGGAGCCCTGGAGTAAAGTTATACTAAGGTACAATGCTAAGATTGTTTTTTGTTTTTTCTTTTGTTTTCTTTCTCACTGTTGTTTGCTCTTTGTTTCACATTATTTTAAACAAATCTTGACATTTCTACAGATGGATAGCCTAACATTCCAGCAATAAAATCGTAAACATCTCACAAACCAGTCCAAGGCATACTTATTTCACATTTTCCCTCTTTTTGTTTTTTGTTTTTTGGTAGTTTGCCTGAACAATTGGTGAGAACACATGCTTTCTGTTTCCTTATCAAGTTGGTCAGGCAGAAGCATCCCTAACAGCTTTTTTTTTCCCCCTTTAAAAATAAAAGAGATTCAAGTCGTACATTGCAAGGAATGCTTTCCCTGTTAAATTCCTTTCTGTGTGATCGTTAAAAAGCATACAGTGAAATCACACTACTGCATCCGATAAATTTGCTAAGATTATGAGAATATAATGCACACAACATAAAGTAAGTAGGTAGATAAGAGATGAACAGTTTCACTTACTTCTTTTATCTGGAGGGGCTAGAGCATTTTTGTCACTGGAGGACCTGCAGCAGCTTAGGGTGGACCACCTTTAATTCTTCTTGGCTCCATTGAGAGATCGGCAAGTTTGAAAATGATCACAGATCATCTTCAAACTGCTTCTGAGTGATTGGAAGTGCCTTTGATAGAGAGGCACCCTACTTGCATACAGGTACTCCTCAAGTTACGATGGTAATTGGGAGTAGAATTTCCATTGCTAAGTGGTGCGGGCATAAGGCGCAACATCACACGACCACATCACTTAGCGACGGCAATCTCAGCACTCCCTGTGGCTGTCACTAACCACATTTCACCGGTCATTAGGCAAGGACCCACTCCTGGCTTGGTCCCTCCCAGCCCTGAGATTTGATAAGGTAAGGGACTGCCTCCTCTTCGACTCCCCCATCTGCCTATCTCCTCTACATCTCTGTCCTTTTGGCTGCCTTGCAGTCCACTGCCTCTGCAGGCCTTGCTGCCCTGCCAGCTGGCCAACCTTGCTGTCTGTGCTTCCCACCCCTACTGCCCTGCACTTGCTGGTTTGCCGCTCTGCCGGCCCTGCTGCCACAGCTGACCTTTGCTGTCTCCTTCCCACTGTTGATGAGGCATGCCCAGCTTGGCCCTATGTGAAGCAGTTGCTGGCCATGCCAGGCCTTCTCCCCAAGCTGCTTGCACCATTCTCCAAATAGCATGGGTCATTTTCATGATACTTCGGAAGGCTTCTGAGGCCTTCCAAAACCTGATGAGAAGGCTGCACCCACTGTTCTCCAAATTGCATGGGGTGTTCTTGTGATAATTCAGAAATCCTTTGGAAACCTTCTGAGGCTGTCTGAAGCAACATGAGAACAGCCTGAAGTAGTACTTCTCTGCAGCAACAGCACTGGGGCTGAAGTAGAGGCCTGGGGGCAGTGGTGGTCAGCTGAGACTGCTGAAGGCCCTGGGCCTTTGCTTCAGCCCCAGTGCCATTGCCACCACCAAGGAGTGCTACTGTGCAGGTGGCCAAAAGGGCAGATATGGGGGGAGATAGGTAGGTGGGGGGAGTTGAAGTGTCCCTGAAGTTGTAAGTGTGGACAGGCTGCCCAGTGCCCATATTTTGATCACATGACCATGGTGGCACTGCAACAATCTTAACTTTGGGGACCAGGCATAAGTACTATTCATTCAGCCCTGCCATAACTTTGAACATTCACTAAACAAATGGTCATAACTCAAAGACTACCTGTACAGTGTTTGTTTCTTCTTTCCAAGTTGTTCTAATGAAACCTTCAATGTCAAAAAAATTATATTGTAAACCCTCTCCAAGAGAGTTCCTGTTTAAATAAAAATGGACATGACTGCATGTGTAGGTAATATAGCTAAATCTGTTTTTATTTCACATATCTGTACTGTATACAGTCATGTAGTGGAGAATGTATTTAGAAAACACTACTAGGACTACGGGTACTTTCGTACTTTTCTCAAGAAAGAAATGATGGCATTTTCCAGTGACAGGAGATTTTGTGAGAGTGTCAGAAGTCATGCTAGAAGATAGATTGGGCTCAGTACGCGATCCTTTTGTTAGTTTGTTAAATCCATATTTGACTGAATGGTTACTCGTCATGCTTATTCATGGTTTGTTTAATATACTACAACTGGCTGAATTCACAGAAGGCACTAAGCCATATTTCATGGGTTATAACCCAACAGCAGCTCCACTAACAAACCAGATTATGCTTTAGCACCATCCTAATGCTATTTTTGCTAACTGTGAAACAACCCAACAATACTAGTAGTAGTAGTAGTAGTAATAATAGCACACAAGCTTAATATGCCTTCAGACACAACTATGGGACTGTCATGCTGGGCTCTTACACTTCAAATTTTACTGCTACACCATTTTTATATTTGTTTGCCCCATTCATAATGTCATTATTAAATATATACTTTAAATTCTTATAAACTGAAAATATGATATGTAAAAGAAAGGTAGCAAAATAAAAAAGAGTGATTGCCTACATCAGTTTCTTTCCTAAAATATGCACTGTAATGGGAATGACCTGATTTATTTTTAAACCAGTTTAAAAGTTAACAGCAGGAAGGGCCATCTTGCTGTATGGTAATGGACAGATTAGCATATTTGTCCTACTCCTCCCTCCCCCCCAGGAAAACAGACCAAGTTAGGGGGAGAAATGTTATATTCCTGTGATGAGACTTGTAATGAGGTGAGAATATGGATCAACATGAACCCACTCACACTGTAATGATAATGGGAAATTGTGCAAACACAACCATTACAATGCAAAGATTTTAATCTCCTCGCCATTCCCAAATGCAATCTCCTCATTTTCAGACTAAATTAAATGCATCCATACACTTGCTATGGATAAATTAACAAGAGGGAAGGAGCCATCTTATGCTAATAATTACATCTAATGATTATATCTAATTTCCTTGCCTGTTCAAGTATGTACGTCAGAGAGAACCAGACAGGAACAGAAAAATAGGAAATATTCTTAGGACAGGGTTGTTGCAAGAAGTAAATGTGGGTGGTGCTTGACAGCAGTGTTCATAATGGAACCTATAGAGTACATAGAGGCTTTTTTTCTTTCTCTCGCTTAATGTCACTATTTATTTTAATTCTGTAATAGTTATTATGCCTTTGACAGCACTACTTCAGAGTAACTAAGTTCAGGCCAGTAGCCTTCCCAATTTAAACGATTCTTTCATTTAATGATTCCCTATAGCAGAATCACAATATGGTATAATGCCTATTACATTTAATTTTAAAAGATAGTTCGAATTGTTATAAGGCCTCACAGGAGATATAAAAATTGCAATGTGCAATATTTACATATAGGAAAAAAAGTAGTTACAAAAGCTTGTGATAAACGCCTGCCTACACATTATAATTCTATACATGCAAAAAGAAAACGTTCATGCCAATGATTAGAATTCATTACACAATGCCACACTGTTAAAAGATCATTTAAAATCTTATGGTATTTTTTTTTCACCATATGGTAGATTTTGTGCTTATTTTTATTTTGTTTTGTGTTTTGCTTTGAAAGGAAGCAGGGGAATATGTTTCTTTTCCTTACTTTTAACTATAGTGCTTCACCTCTCTAATCATGTATAAAACAAAGCACTGCTCAAACTCTCATTCATTATTAATAATTTGAAACAACAACAACAACAGCAACAACAACAATCATCTATTATCAGGCATCCCATAGATCTTCAGATCAGTGGCAGTTTATCCTACTTTATTCACACATCTCATTGAGCCATGGTTTAAACATGATTTCTTGAACAATCCATAAGTGTCTAAATTCATACAATATCCTAAGCCATATCCAACAGTTGTAATAATTTATATATAACTCTCTCCCTGCCTCATTTCTTGAAACAACAATTAGATTTTTTTTTTCACTGTAGATCACTATGTGTAAAGAAGCCCACCACCTTGCTAACTATGCAGATTCATGGACAGAAGGGACAAAGGGATGTTACACATGGGAATGTAAATGACACAAATTAGGTAAACCAGAACAGGAATCAACTCCATAGGAAGACTAAAACTACCTTTATTGACATTGGCTATAATAACAGAATCTTGCAAGTATGATTGTGTTGTACTTCCCCTCCCATATCAGGAAGAGGTCTGTCTGAACCACTTCTGAGTATTATCTTGTTTCCCAGGACTTAAAAAGTGTTTCAGTCCCCCTTTGTCTAGGTAAATGTGCTCACATATTTCCATCAAGGTCATCAAGGGCAAAGTGCAAAATGTACTGAAGTACTACAATAAAGACATAAACCCAGGGCACATCTGCAATACTTCTCTACAGGTGATAAGGACAATTTAATTGCTCCATGCATAGGTTCACCTCCAGAAGGGTCTGAAGATTCATGGGAGAAAACAGGAATGGGTCTAGAAAGAGGGTAACATTTCTTTCCTTTCCCATCCCTAGTATGTCTCAGTTCTTGAAGCCTCTGTCCATAGTCACACAGCACTGGAGCAATTTCCTTAAAATATCTTGTACGCCCTTCCAAATTAACTCAACTCAACTCAACTTAATTAAATAAGTATGATTTTTTTTTAAAAAAAATCAATTAAAGGTAGCTCATTTCATCCCATTTGTTTCAAATATAATTGCAAAACCACTGTATATTCGTTCATTCTGTGCTTAACATGGCATAATTTCTGAATTTCCTAATTAGGAAAGTATGGTTAAAACAAACCATGTAGGAGTCCAGTTAGTATGTATCACACCATATGTTCAGTTATCAACATATAGCCATTTATTTAGTATGATCAGCTAAAGATAAAATGATTTTCTTAATTCAGCTTTTCTTGGATAGGGTGGAATTGATGATTGACAGAAAGCAAGAAAAACATGCATTTTTGGGGTTGAGGGGGAGAGAAATCTTAAATATTTAAATCTTAAATACTTTGTTTATATTGGGAATACTTATCATTATATACAATGGATGTGTCTTTTTCGAAACGTTATTTACTAAACTAATTGCCCATTACTATTATAGCAATGGAGACACAAATGGCAGCTTAAACAACGTTATAACAGCATGACGGAGTTTTCCAACCAAGCTAATTTTATTCCTGCAAAAACAGGAAATGAAGCATCCTGTGCCACCTTAAAATTGAACAAATTCATTAGCTTTAATGAAAATGGATTATGAGGTATGACAAGTTATGAAATGGCATAGCATTATTAGGCAGAATAAGAGAGAAATGGTGACCTCTGTTGTATAGAGGAGAACTAATATATTATGTAAGGATTATCATTGCAACTCTATAGTAAAAAATGGCCTCAGATCAATTGGGTATAGAAACCAATTACATAAATCCTACAGGGTAAACATTTTTAGATATATACTCCACCCCCATGATTAAGATTGTGAAATGAAGTGCTATATTAAATATCAGTGCAAATGGACACAAATATATATGTTGTTATATAAGAAATATACATGCAGGTATAAAACACTGTTGGGGAGAGGGAGAAAAGAGGATAGCCCACTGTTTGTATCTATCAAAGTTGACACATGTTGATTACAGTTACAGCATACACAAAACTGCCAATCTCCTTGAACATTTATACAATTTTCATTCATATCATACTGTTCATTATCATGTACACTGCAGTGTACTCTTTTCAGATTAATAATCTAGTACCTGTAAAGTAATTGCTATTGTGGTCAGCCCAATCTTCCAAATAATGTGTTGTAACCTAAAGATGATCTGTAGAATATTTCTGAAATATCCTCCCCTCAATTAAAGAAAGTGTATTATTTTACAAATTGGATTAAGTTAAAAAATAATGGTCAAAAACAGACTGCAGAGATTTAAGAAGTAATTCTGATAGTCCTAAAGATCAAAAGGTGGATGAAGTGGGCACATCTATGGATTGGTTCATCTATGAATCCTTATCTGATCACTGCAGCATAAATTTAAGACACTATGTGTGAATGAACCATTACCAATATTTTCTGTGCAGACAGAATTTTCATATCACCTCAAATCGTTGAGGTGATCTGAATGCAGCTGATCTGAATGCAGATCTGAATGCAGCTATAAATGCATATGTTTGGGGGGAATAGAAATCACACCTTCTGGTCCTGAACAACATAGGTCTTTTGGTGCAAATATGACCAGGCTCTATATCCTTTTCTGCAAATGATGCCTTAACAATTTGAAATCTGAGAGAAAGTCAATAGACATGATCCTAATATTCCACAGATGCATACATTTGGAGAGAAATTAAACTTACTTTGAAAAGATCAGCATATTTTTCTAAGATGCCCTGTAGCCTAAATCAGGGATAGAGAAAGTGTAGATCTCCAGATCAGGCTATCCATCAAAATAACAAATTGTCTAACTTGATCATACATGTGGAACTAGAAAACACAGTTGACATTATATACATAACAGCTTTACTGAATCATATCTAGAAATATCTCATCCAACATCCTATTACTACTGGGCCAAACTCATGCCATAAACAGGTAATGAATGCAATAGCACTTTCCCACTTAAGATACCCAGCAATGGGGAGAGAGAGATCTGTTATCTTTGGGTACTAGGATATGAATAAAGATAGCCATAATGACTAATATTCAGTAATAACTATATCCTCCATAAATTTGTCTACTATCTTTTTAACTCCATCCAAGTCTATGGCCAATACTATATTTATGAGTTAAAAGTGCTATATATATAATTTCATCAGTTCACAATCTCTACCCACTGAGCTTCACTGGATGTTCATGAGCTCTAGCTTTATGAGAGATAAAATACATTTTCTTATCTACTATTAATATACCTCTCTATATTTACCTCATGCCCTTCCCTTTTCCCCCTAATTAAAAGATCCAACATTTCAAAATAATGCTCTTGTTTCTTTCTAATTTGGTTGGTGTTTTTTTTTTTTTTCCTGCACTTCTTCCAGCTCTATAGCAGCTGTTTTGACACACTGCATTAAGCTGTAGTAAGGTTTGTTGGTTTTTAGTTTAATGCTATGTTAATATTCTCAACATGAACAACTGAGATTTCCCCAAGGAGCAAATCAATACAGGGGCAAGCACTAGCCAGAAGCATAGTCTGGCTATCATTTATCCTTCTCCTCCCAAGAGATATTGTACTTGCTTTTTTCAATTATAAGCTCTCTTCCAGCTTTAACATTTTTAAAGCTTGGCACTGAACTGTCACATGGTCATTCCATAAAGTGCCAAGGAAGGGACAAAGCCTCTCAGCAAAGTAACCATCAGTATTATAAATGCATCAAGGGTTCAAAAGCCAAAAGAGAGACCTTACCAAACCTCCCATCCCCCCTCCCCAATCTGAAAATTTTTAAATTTGGATTTTAGTTTACTTATGGTTGATAGAAAGCTTCCCTGCCAAAAAAGGTTATAAAACTAAGTAGATTTTTACTCCACATCTTCTTTACATAAACTTGGGATATTTTGCCCCAGTATGCCTTCCAAACAAACACAATAAAAGCTAATGATGACCTGGAGCAGCATTCTCCATCATATCAACACATGAATTTACAGGGCTCCAGCCAGATTCTACCCTAATGTTTGTTGGAAGACCTCACTCTTCAAGGCCTTCTGGGAAGCAAGAAACCCTCTGGGATCCTCTGCTGGATCTCTGGGGAAGGGTGTTCCAAAGGGCAGGGGCGGCTACAAAGAAAGAGCACTTCCTAGCCTCCACTGGATAACAGAATTTAAGGGAAGGGATCTAGGGTACCCCCAACCTCTCTGACCTGGTGGGATAAGCAGATACCCTTAGGGAGAGGCAGTCCTGTGAGTAAGGTGGTTCAGTATTATTCAGGCCTTTAAAGGAGATAACCAGAACCTTGAATTGTACCCAGAAAAAACTGGAAACCAGTACAGCTTGAGCAGTGGTGGTGTAATATAGGCAAATAACAGGGCACCCAGAACTGCATGTGTTGCCACATTATGGACCAGTTGTAATTTATGGATGATCTTCAAGGGCAGTTCTATTACAGTAATGCAATGGAGAAGTGATCAAGGCATGACTGTGAGCAAGGCCTTTCAGTCCAGGAATGGGCACAATTGGCACAAAAGGTAGATCTGTACAAAGACCCCCTGGCCATGGCTGCCACATGCTCTTTGAGCAGGAGCTGCAAGCCCAGAAGGACCTCCAAATTGTGCAACAGTTCTTTATGGGGAAATGTTACCCCAGCAAGAATCAAAGGGGAACATATCACTAGACCCAGGGTGGCCAAAAACACAGAGCCACTCCATCTTGCTAGGGTTGAGTCAAAGCCAGTTTCTCCCCATCCATACCTTGACAGCCTTCAGGTGCTACACCAACATTGGGACAACATTGTTTGGCCAGCTAGAGTGGAGTCATATAGCTGAATATCATCAGCATATTGATGATACTGCACCCTGAATAGCCGAATGACCTTTCCCAGTGTCCTCATGTAGATATTAAAGAGGAGTGGTGAGAGACCCAAGCCCTGAGGCAACCCACATGCAGATTGCAGATTGAACAGTCATCAAAAATAACAACTAACTTAGTCTAAATTTCTGTTTGGATTACTGACATAATGAACTGTTTGAATTATCATTCAACAGAATTGATTAAACCAAATGATAATTGGTGGAAAAAGTTATGCCTCCTGTTGCTACATGATGCCATTTTCTTCTTTTTTGCCCTTATTATCCTCTGCTTAATTTACCCACCTTTCAGTTAACTTCAGTTAATTGGCAACCTGAGCAATTCTGTTCATATCACACCAGAGGCAGTGCCATGGTTTTGACAAGATCATCCAGGCTGCCTGCCATAGCCATTAAATAAGATATGTAAAGAAAAGGAGATAAAAAGTGTGCCCGTAAATAAATAAATAAATGTGGGGGGAGGCATGTTTTGTTTTGTTTTACTTCTGAATAAGCTCACAGATTTAGTTAACTGCTTTTAGTAGCTTAGTCCTCATCAAAAAGAAAAACATGATCGAGGGTATGTCCAACCAGAATTATATCCAGTCTAGGTTTGAGTCCTGGGAACGTCTCTTATAACTTTGTGGCTCCACCACTCTTTGCCTGGTAACCTGCACAAACAGGCCACAACAAAACAGCTTCCCAGCAGCCACCATCCTGCACCTAGCAGCAGCATGGCAGGATTGGAAGGAAATCAGCAGTTGAAAAACTCCACTGCAGTTGGGGCGGAGGGGGGAACAAGGCAGAGAAGAAGAGACAGAAAACAAGATGGAATAGACTTCCTTGCAAGGGAAAGCCACTTTTAATATCTATTGCTAGTTAGATCCCACTTTTTCTCTAGGAAGGGAAGGGGGCTTATATGGAGACCTCTCTTCATTTCATGACCATAACTATTACTTGAGCTTGGTGGGGCTTCAAGTCACCCAATGAGCTTCTGTGGCTGAGGGTGGACTCAAGCCTGGATCGCCCCAGGCTAGTCCAACCTTAACTACTATACCATCTCTTCCTCTTCAAAGTATTTTCTACCTTTTACTCCATCCATCCATCCATCCATCCATCCATCCATCCATCCATCCATCCATCCATCTCTATCTATCTATCTATCTATCTATCTATCTATCTATCTATCTATCTATCTCTATCTCCCCTCCTTTATCCTGACTGGGACTTTACAGCAAAGTGTCATTCAGGACAGTTATACAATATTATGTTTCTATCTTTTGAATATATTATTTTTTAAAAGGCCCATTCACTCACATGTCTACTGAAATTAAGAGGCAGAAGGCAGGGCAGCCCCATGTTTCTCCACCCTCTCAGGTACTAGGCCCTCCTTTTAGCTTCACTTCTGGCCAGGGCTGGCTGAAACCATCTGGAAGGGTGTGCAAGGCATCTCCCCAACTCAACTCACAGACTGTGGTACTGACCTATCTCTCACCTCACACTTTCCTGCCACCTAATCTGGGATGGGAAAAGATAAATCATTAGAAAAGTAGATTGAAACTTTTAGCTGAATTCTAAAAGACAGTCTTTTCAAAGAGATTTCTGGAGTATTTTCAGAATGCACTTGAAAATGCCAAGAAAGTGATTAGGGACAATTTCAGAGCTTTTTATGAAACTCCGTGTTTGTTTGTTTTAATAATTTTCATTGAAGATTATAAAACTAATACAAATATCAAATACAAAAATAGATTTAAAAAAGACAGTTCAAAGAAAAAGAAGAAAAAGAGATCTCCCCTCAGAAAAGTAGTAGCAAGAAGAAACGTCCCCCTACATCCCCAGAAAGTACAGTATATACAACATTAGCAATGTATCAGTGTCTTTTAAAATACTACCAAATACATCCTCATTCCATATTTCACCCCATTTTCTATAAACCCATCTCTAAATCTCAGCTCTCCTTATTAATCAACAAAAGGTGTAGAGATTAACAGACATAACTATCAGCATAAGCATTTAGTCCCCATTTAAATATAATCCCCCTAATCCCTCTCTTAATTATAAAAATTTCATCCTAGTTGACAATTTAACATAACAAATGAATAAAAAAATTCACCACTATTCATCACCCAAGATAGCAACCCATTATTAAACACAATTAACAATTATATATTACAAAAAAATTAAAACCAAAAACCTATTAAACATTACCAGAAATAATAATACCAAAAACAGTAACACAGATATTATAAACTAATCTATTACACCCAATTGGACATTTCAAAAAAGAGTTATCCAGTCAAAGTAACCATTAAGCATCACCAAAAATAGCAGCCCATTACTTAACCATAATCCAATAAATCCAATAAATCAGGTTTACATTTTTTCTTCTTCCTCCCATCAATCCTTGAATCCCATAGATAGTTCTAATATCTGTCTTCTACTATTTGTCTCTTCTCTTGAAATCTTTGTCATCATTATCAAAGTGCATATGTATTTTCAATGTAGCCACTCCTATAAATTTCTTATATTCCAATTTAAATGGGTAATCCACATCCCTCTTTTCATATATTATTTGTATATCTTTTTAAATTCCAAATGATCATTCAATTCTATTTGTAAATCCAATATTTCCATCTTTCTTATAGGTTATAATTTTTAAGTCCACCTTAAAATCCATTTCAGTTATTTTCCAGAGAACTTGATTCTCTTCAGTAGCAACTTTTGATTCCAGTATAAGATTAAATATTCCTAGGATTTCTTGAGCCAATTTATAAAATGTTTCCTTTAAGGTGGCCATCTGGTGCTGTTTAGTGATTAACCTTCAAGGCTTTCTTATCAGGTCGAAATGTAAACATAAAGTTCTTTCCCATATGAGAGAATCTTTTTAATTAACTTCCAAGTCTTTCTTTAAACCAATTTCACCCAAATCCTTAGCATTTAAAAACTTTCCAAAGAACCACTATAATTCCCCTTTTGTTATATATTATAAAAAAATAAAGATCTTACAAAGTTGGAAACACATAATTTTCTTTCTCTTTAAATGGATTGAACAGAACTCACCCAGTGAATATCCAACTTGCAGCTCTGAAGGTTTTGCAGTCTTAATGAAACAATAAGAAAAAAATTAAACTTCAAGATGATTAAAAATATGAGGTTGGGATGAACTTTAAGTCCTTGAAAAGGCTATATTAGGAGCTCGGATGAAACCCACAACTCCCAGCTGATTACAAGTGGCTGCAAAAACAAGTTTTAGTGCCAACTCAGATAGATGGATGGATGGATGGATGGATGGATGGATGGATGGATGGATGGATGGATGAATGAATGAAAAAAATCCAGCTGTATGGAATGCATGAGAATATTTTCAAGATCTCTCTTTTATCCAGAGACAATTATGGGTAGTCTGGATCCTGCATCCAGCTGACTTTCGGCCACAATATCTTCCATGAAAGATAGGCATCAGTTTTCCAGCTTCACCAGAAGCAGACTCCCTGAAACTCCATGTTTGAACAGGACTTGCTATCTGCAGTTCACAATTAATCATTACACATTCAACACATATATTGTCTCTGGCTATCTCTATCCTCAGCCAATAATGTAAGACCACAGCCATGTGCAATCTCCAAAGTTTTAAGTGTGATCTCTAAGCCACTCCAGGATTTGCAGCCCAATTGTAAGCTTTAAAGAATCAGAAATTAAATTGTGGGAATTATTCATAATTAATTTATGTATTTTTATCCTGGCTCCACCCACTTTTTCCTGATCCACTCATTTTTTGATAGATGGCTCCTACTATACTGTTCAAAGGTCCAGTTCGAAGCTTAAAATCACTGAATCCTAAAGTGATTCCTTGAACTGTTCTTCAGTCTGCTTCCCAGGAATATCAGTTAAATCACAGCACAACATCATAAAGATCCCATCAGTAATTCCTTCCTTCCTTCCTTCCTTCCTTCCTTCCTTCCTTCCTTCCTTCCTTCCTTCCTTCCTTCCTTCCTTCCTTCCTTCCTTCCTCCCTATGGAAAGGAGGACACATAGTAAGTGCATGATCCAGTACACAAAGCTGTGGTAACAATCCTTTGTAATGGGATGGACTGATCAATTTCATATTGAGCTATCAGCAAGGGCTAAATGGATCAATTAAAAATATAGTAACTGTACATCCACTTACCTACACACACATGCACACACACACACTTATGACATTTATATCATGATTCAACTCAATACCACCTTGAAATATCACCAAAATGACATTGAACCCCATAGTAAAGTCTGTCATTTGTTATATATGAAATGAAGTATTTATATATATTTAGAGTGGATAAGAGTGGAAGTCTTAATGTCTTCTGAAAAACAGGTAGAAAAGTCAGGTCAATCACTTAAATCTGATTAATTTAATGAGGAAATATTGTGCTTGTGTGGTGACAATTTCCACCTGACAAATTCAACAGTGCTCAGTATTAGCAGGAGTTTATGGTTATTAGTTCTCAGAATTAGCTATAAGATATTTATATATGATCTTACAGCTCTGAAAATGTAACCCCAGAAAGATTATTGTTATTATCAACAACTAAAGCATTTCTTTTTCTTTTGTTTTGTACTTAATTATGCACTTTCAAACAGTATGCTGTGGTCTCCAAAATATAAAATAATCTGATATACATTTGGAAGATAAGCATGAGTTCAAAAGATAAATCAAATGAATATTTTTCAATACTCATTATATTCATGGATCAGAAAAGAATCTGAAAACTAAACCTGATTAATAGTGATATAAAATAAAAATATTCTTTCACATAAATGATTGGCACTCTAACTATGCGAGGAATATATAACAAAACCGGTATGAAAATCTCTTTTCTCTATTACTTCCTGAAATGTATAAATAAAGGTCTGCCATCCCTTCCAGTTGATCACTATCAAAACAAAGTTCAATTTCTCTTTTGGATTCCAGGTGGAATCCAAAATTTGGACTTTTTAAACCAAATTCTTTTTCAAGGACACTAACAAAATTGCCAGTTTTCCCTGGGGTGGGGGAGGGGAAATCTAATAACCATCTCATTTATTGGGTTAGAGAAATTAATGTAGATGTTCTGTATCTATTTCGCCCATCCTCAGATTATCAGTATAAAAGTGCTTTGTCTTCAGATAACTCTGTCCACAAACTCTCTAACAAACATATAGCCCAATTCAGAACATGTTTATGTAATCTGGTTTAAACCAATTCAGAAGAAATTACAGTACTTCCAAGTAAGTATGTAACTAGTTGCAGTTTTCAGCTGTAGCAAACAAATGTATTTATTATTTCCAACCCAAAGTAATGTTGGAAACTAATTATGCAAAGGGAACTGGGATGCTGTCTGTCTGTCTGTCTGTCTGTTTTCAGTACTCTGAGAGCTGAACAGAATAGGGTCAACTTTTGAAAGGGAAGACACCAACAAAATGAAGACTGAGTCTGAAAATGGGCCAGATCCATCAGAGGCCATGGACACCCCCCACTCCCCGCAAATCCCCCAATGCATCCCTGTAGAACAGTGTTTCTTAACCTGGGTAACTAAGATGTGTGGACTTCAACTCCCAGAATTCTCCAGCCAGCACTGTTATAGGAAATGTATATGGGTACTTCCTCAGAATGCTGTCATCTCTTCCATTCTAAGTTCCTTCCTTCCTGATGCATAACCCTACAGCACAGCATCTTCAACTCATCCTGTCCTTCCCAGTGCACATATGCAAACACACATAAATGCAACAAGAGGGAAAAGCAGAAACATATACACCAAGAGATTTAACACAAAAGCACCCAGCCTGCTTAAGATTTCACATGCTGATGCAAGCATAGGGACTGTAGGCAGAGTAGGACCTCACAAACACATGCACACACACACACACACACACACACACACAGAGGGAGGTGTGACATAAACACTGATTACATAGAAGAAAATGCAGACACTTTCTGCAGCCATGCCACTGATGGTAAAGGGTTGGAAAGAATTCCAGAAACCATGTTCTGTGTATTTTCTCTATCTTATAGAAAGTAAGATTGAAAGTTTAACGTGTCAGTACATTAGGAAAAATCACAGACAAATATTTGTGCATATCAAAATACAAGTACAAATGATATGAATTTCCATTAAAAAGTTCTAAATCAACGTGGAAATGGAACAGAACAAACTTAATGCTAAAAAAAATTGCAAGCATTTTCAAAAGCAAAATAGAAGATGCTTTTACTGCACCTAGACGATGTTCTTAATGAACTATCCCCTCCTACCAATATCGCTTCAAAATCTGTTTTATATTTGTATATTATCCTTTTTGAACTGCAATGAAGTTAAATGGACCTGCAAAATTTAATCTAACATCTAATCTAAATAAAAATCAAAGTTGGGAAATATTTGCTATAACTAGTAACAATTATTCTTTTTTATTTTTCTTCATTGTTTTACAGATACTCATAAAGTTGTAGGGATTCAGTCTCCAGGAAGTGTTTTGCAATGTGTGAGAGTGCAAGCAACATCAGTCTGCAGCATCTTAAAGCAACTGTTGTTTGAAATGGTGTTGCTTCCATTGGCCTCCTGGATTTTTCCTCTTCCTTTTACTCTGTGTAAATGTGTGTTTTTATCAATTTTAACTATGTATATATTTATTGTTTTCATCTGTTGTAAGCCGCCCAGAGTCCCCCATTGGGGGGAGATGGGCGGGGATAAGTTTGATAAATAAATAAATAAATAACTGTTACTTTTCACAGATGAGAAAAAAAGGATGCTATTTTACACACAGGTATCTATTTTTTTGGAAATAAGGCCATGGAAAATACAGCATGCCTTATTTCTGTGTTAAGTATATATGAATGGAGAATGCTGCAATCCACAGCTCAGAGGTGGGAAAACCTTTTTTGGGGGGGGGGGGGTTGTTTTGTTTTGTTGGGGGGCAGGCAGGGTGCCTAATGGCCAGGTTTCCTCATAAGAAAGTTTTCAAAGGCTATGTGTGATTGACAGGCACAGCCAGAGAAAGAAATGGGTGGAACAGAGCCCTGATTTTCTTCCCTTCCCTTCCCTTCCCTTCCCTTCCCTTCCCTTCCCTTCCCTTCCCTTCCCTTCCCTTCCCTTCCCTTCCCTTCCCTTCCCTTCCCTTCCCTTCCCCTCCCCAGCCTTTCTTATGTAGGGCTATAATAATAATAATAATTATAATATTATTATTAATAATAATAATAATAATAATTATTATTATTATTATTATTTAAAAGGTTCAATAATTATGGGACCACTGGAGCTTTTTTCAAAGCCTATTTTCTGTAGACAGACATAATAAAATAATACAGTTTGCGTGATTTTTCTCCCTATCCATGATCCTTGCTTCCCCTCCTCCACATTATCCATTATGTCTCTCTCCCTCTCTCTCTCACACACACACCCATTGTATATTATGACCTGCCACCCTTAGCTTTAAATACACCCAGGTGCATGCATACTCCTACATCAGTACCTATGGAAGCTCCCTGAAAACCTAATTGCTGCTGAGAGGCCAATTTAAATTGCTCGGGCAGTACACAGGGAAAGAAGGGTTAGCTCAACAGTTCCTCAGCAATGCTCCATCTTTCTGTGCAGCAATTAGCCATTCAATAAGTTTAACAAGAACCACTGGATGCTTTACAAAGTGCTGTTGCTTTTAAAGCCCAGTTGCTGCAGGACCATGATTTGGAGCAACAGAGGTAGAGCGTCATTTCTTCCTGCTTCATTCCCAAAAGACAGAATGCACTCCTTGGGAGTTGTGCTTAACCTCCATTCCTCCTACCTTTAGGAAAGAAGTCATGAGCTTTCTCTTCACCGGGATGTTTTTAGTTTGATGAATAATATTAATATTATCAATAATATCTTTGCTTTTTTGGTTAAGTTCTTCCAGGTTCCTATTATACTGTATATTTAACATACATTCATAATGTGGCCCATAAATATTACCCTAATGTCTGTTAAAAAACATTCGCATGTGCACTCTTAGTCTTGTTTCTTGTATGAGATCACTGGAAAATTTAGCTTTCCAAATTAAAACCCTTTGTTGCCCCTCTCTTCAAATGGAATTCCATCCACACCCAAACTGGCATGGGTGAATTTCCTGTTTCATCCTATGGGCTTTAGTTCTACATGTTTTCATATTTCACAGATGTAGGATAGAAGTCTCTTTTGAGGTTTTTAATATATTAAGAATTTAACTTCTCAATTTATGTCAATCTGGTTATAAATAATTTCCCTGTGGATTGTATATCAGGCGCCCAATCTCTTCAAGGGAATTTAATTTTAATATCACTGACAAATCTCAGAGATAATATTAATTACTTTTAAAAAATAATAAAATAAAATAAAATTTTAAGTATCTTAAGAAATTCTTTGCTGTTAGGTATGTAACTGAGTACAAGAAAGGAGTTGACATAAGCCAGTCACAATGCAAACAACACTTTATTTCTCCTATAAATCTGCTAGATTGGTTTTTGGCTTTAAGGATTTCATCACTAACACATCCAATCATTGTCCATCCAGTTTTGATCTATGAAGCCTTTTTTCAAACCTCAGTCCAACAAATCACCTCTAACATAAGGCTCAGGTATTAAACTAGTATCAGAATGACATGGTGAATGGGCAGCCATATAAATTAATTCAACAAATAAATAATCTGTTCAGTTTTAGTGTCTGTGTTAGGACAGCAGCATCCCATTCCACCAAGGAATTTAATCATTTTTTTTTTTTTCAAATACTAGGGTTTAAAAAGAAAGAAAAAAGAAACAGACAAAAAGAAAACCAACCTGCAACATTGTTAAGCACTGAAGATGTTACCTGGTGAGGTAATGAAACGTCTGCAAGAAAACTACCAAGCTCAGAGAACCCCAAGGACGCCAACATTGTTTCTGTTTTTTTTTTAATGCAACTGTGGCCTGTCCAATTATATCTAGCAGGGGGAAACTGCTGCAAACTTTTGGGAGGGCTGAGGGCTGAGTCCGGAAGATCCTGCTTTTCTGTTTTAGCACTGATATTGTGGTATGGCCTCCCTGTGGAAGTCAGACCAGCTCCCTCTTGTTGGTTTTCCACAAGCGACTAAAAACTGAACTTTTTTGGAGAGCCTTCCCCTGGTTTGAGTTGTTGTTGCCATTTTGTATTCTCTTTCTATTTATGTAGTGTTGCTCCATTTTTAATTTTTATATGGGGTTTGCTATATATTGCATTTTTTTATGTGCACCACCAAAAGTCATTTCTGATTACAACAGCATACATATATGTTAAATAAGTCAATAAATGGCTTGATAGCAATTTTTACTAACATATAGGACTTTACTGAGAGATTGCAGTAGGAAAGAGAAGAAGAGACAAAGGAAGAAAATGGTGGGGAGACTCAAGAAATACTATGGTGGGGTAGATTCTTTATAAAGAAAACACCATAATCTGCCAAAGGAAACTCCATTGTGTTACACATGGAAGCAACAAATGAGTTTGTTAGCCTACATCATCCGTAGATGGAAATGGTTATGCAAAGCAAGATATATTTAAGAAAGGTTCATAGAAACCAGCACATTATTGGGAAATTACATTAGGGCTCATTGTGTTTAAATAAACTGTGCATTTTGCAGAAATACATACTAGAAGTTTTACAGAAGAAATATACAGTGGAATGAATGAATGAATGAATGAATGAATGAATGAATGAATGTATATATATATATATATATATATATATATCTGATGTGTGTGTATATGTGTGTGTGTATACATGTGTGTGTGTATATATGTATGTGTATGTATGTATGTGTGTGTGTGTATGTATATGTGTGTGTGTGTGTATGTATGTATGTGTGTGTGTGTATGTATATGTGTGTGTGTGTGTATGTATGTATGTGTGTGTGTGTATGTATATATGTATATATATATACACATATATATATATACACACATGAAAAATACATTGAAAAGTTGTGGAATGACTGTGGACTTTATGTCATTTTATAAAGCTACTGCCAGAAACAAAATAATAAGTTTGTACATGTGAATACTTTGCCACACACTGATCAGCACATCCTTTGGAAAGATAATTCAGTTGTGACTCTAGACAGCCACAACAAATCAGCATTAAAAAATATTGGACTGACTCAGCCTATTACAAGCTATTACATTAAATAAATAGTTGGACCTAAAGGCAGAAAGCATATATTTAACTCCAACTCCTTGCCTATGAGACCTAGGACACTTTATCTCTATCTTGACCTCATAGCTTAATAAACTTTCTCATCGCTTACTATCAAGATTCAAAAATCAGGGTCACACAACCTCACCATATTTTTTATGAAATCGGTGTTAAAGACTTCTTCACATTGGGCTCAATTCCTGATGACTTAATTGACATATCCATGAAGTTTTCTTGACAATAACATGGAAATGGCTTCTTTCAGGATATTTATTTGTTTGCTTCTTTATATATTTTCTACCTAATTTGGCCTATACAAGGCTTAGGTACTAAACAGGCTGGACTCTATTTAGCTTCTGAACACAGATATGGTCAGCCACTTGCTGATATTACATAGCAGAATGCAGGAGGTGCATATTCAACATAAAGCACAATTCCTGCCTCATTGTGTGTGTGTGCATCAGAACCTCCCTCCCTCCCTCCCTCTCTCTCACTCATTCTCTCTCTCTCTCTCTTTCTTGCCAGTATGTCCCAGGAGCTCCACAGGTCTTTCTGCTTCTGAGTCAGACCACGGAGAACAAAAGAAAGGAAAGGGTTTTCTTTTTCTTTGTTTGAAACAGGGTTTTAAGCCAAGAGGATTAATTTTCCCTTCTATACCATTCCCTTCTATACCATTCCCTTCTATACCATAGTGCAGTGTTGTAGAGCTAACAAGTGACCACAGTCCTGCCATATAAAAGACTGATCAGTTAAGCACAGTAAACTTTTAAATAAACCTTTGCAGCTTGCGTAGACCTGCACACACAAGAGGACTGAAAAACAACAGAGCTGATGACAATATGTGCTGGTAGACTGCAATTTGCTTTGAAGGATCACAGTGATGTCATCTTTATTTTAAAAAAAAGATGATGGTGATGGTGATGGTGATGGTGATGGTGATGGTGATGGTGATGGTGATGATTTCATGCAGTAGCATACTTTGAAGGCTAAATACAATATGTCAGTGGAGAACCTAAAATTCATACCAGAGAGAAACAGAGAAAAATAAATTGCTGGAAAAGCTTGCAAAAAATTGCCTTCGTACTTAGAGAATGCTTACATGAAGTTTATGTTGATATCAGGATACTAAAGCCAATCACAATTATTGTACTTAAAAAAAAAACCAAAAAACCACAAACAAAATACTTTGCCTTTCCATTTTCTCCCTCCTCACCTTTGGTTGTTTATACCAAAATTGAAATGTGAACTTCAATCTTCTTGATGAGCAGTAATATTTTAATAATTTTTAAAATGTTAATATGTATAATTTAAAGTGGTTTTAACTTATCTCCTTAAAAAACTCATATATTTTAAATTTCATTTTGTTTTATGTTACTAGCTGTCTTGGAAATGGAAGGTTGGGATACAACTTGAATGACAAACAACTTTAAAAAATTGTCTAGCTTTGCTTTTGTTTTTGTCAAGTTACTCTATTGGGTAATATTTAATTTAGCATTTCAATTTTGAGGCTTCCTGATTCCACAACAACTCTGGGAAGCTTGCAGTTACATAGAATTAAAAAGGAACAGCATATATCAAAGAAGCCAGCAGGTAGACCAACCCCACAGCATAAAAAGGACCAAAAAATACCCCAAACCAAACAGGCTTGACCACCATCCTAACCCAAGGCCTAGGAGACCAACCAGGTTTTTAACAATTTGCAAAATATCAGTAAAGTGGGAGCACTGTGGTGTCTGGGGGGAAAACATTCCAGAGGGCAGAGCCATCACCAAGAAAGCACACTTTCTGGGTCCTACAAGGTGACATTGGTTAATCAATAGGACCCAGAGTATGCTCACTTTAGCTGACCTCACCAGATGGCAGAAACATATGGAGACAGGTGGTCCCTCAGGTAGTCATGCCATGAAGGGTATGACTGTTGGGCTAATATATCTTAAAACAAGCATTCACTTCCCCCATACCCACATGTGTAATTGCCACTGATGGCCCCACTTGATCATGTCCCCATGACCTCTCCTCCTTTATTCATTATAGAAGGCCTGAAGCAGAGAGTCTGCTCTGTTCCTAGCTACAGTGGATGGTGGGAGAAGAATGGCAAGCCTGGACCCACTGCTTTCCTCATGCACTGGTATTCATTTATTAGGGAAATCTGAAAGTTGGTAGGATATACATTAAACAAATCAAGCAGCAATAGACATATACAACAGTAGTGACTGGTGCCAAATTCTCTTGAGATCTTGAAGAGCTTTTCAAAGTTCTGGGTTAGGCTATAAATTGAATTTTAAAAGAAGAGTAACATCTTGATAAATATGTTATACTTTTGCTATCATATTTCAATAATATTACCTTGGTATACCCAGTGATTGGAACTGCTTATTCTGTTTATGCTAAGGTATAACGTATCATGCAAATTGTGATTTGGACAGTAAACTATGGTTAAACAAATTAACCAATCCCTCCTTCTCTACTATACCATAATACAGTGTAAGAGTTAGTACAATGTATCAGATCCATTCTTTACCAATAACAGGATGCTCCTGAATGGGTCAAACTAGATGAGAAACCTTTTAGGTGGTTACAATTGCATGATTGCCCTTAAAAATAATAAAATGTGGGCAATAGGGCATTAATCCCCACCATCTTTGCTATTTGGGCAGAAACCATTTCATCTAATGCAAATAGTAGTCATACTGGACAAAAGAATAGGGTTCTGAAGTAGATGGGGGAAGCAATCTACTTTTGAAAGTCACTCATAAAACTCTAATTGCTTGAGTGGCATCTTATCTTTATATATATATAAAAGTATCCAGCAGCCTTCTTTGCTCCTTTCCTGCCTCCACTGACAGGAGGCATCATGCCCTACATTGGGATATTTTGCAAATTACATCCCAAATACACACAATTAAATATGGAGCATCTTCCAGTAAAGATGTGGCATGTTAATAAAATGTAATTATACTTTGTTTAAGCCTAAAAGTACTTGGCATTTAACTACATTTTAGGTGACTCAAGGCTCTTACTTCGAAACCTAGTTCCACAGCAATAGTTTTTTTCTCCCCCTTCCTTCAATGCCAATTATAGACTTAAAATATAAAGACTGTTGTCCCAGCAGTAATAAAAGTAATGACAACAATATAGGTCATTGTTTGGCTTCCAACCTTTTCGCGGCTGAATGTGGCATTAGTGAAGCCTAAGCAAACTCCAGAGAGCTGGATTAGATGAAAAACTGACACTTTCAAAGACCCTTGTATTTGTGAATACTGTATGGGATATGAAAGACACAATCAGAAAAGTGTGCATACTCCATGTGGGTCTCAAGAAGAACATTAGAAAACTAAATTTGGACAGCAAGTTGTAGACTTTTGCCAAGTGTAAATAATAGCTAAGCCCAGCTCAACTGTGGCAAGGCTCACAGGGTTAGCTTTCATTAAAGAGCTATCCTTCAGCCATCATTCTCTGAAGCGAGCACATCACATTCATAAACATAGTTCTTGCCAATTCCACTAAATAGATGTGACCTGTGGTAGATCTATAAAATATGACAACGGAATTGATTCTCAACACAGCACATATAAGATATTTTCGATTCATTAATAGACAGGGAAGCATGAAATGTGTTTATAATTGAAAATTGGTTACAGAACACACGCTTTCAATTGCTACATGTTGGAAAGAGTATTATGTTAATACTATATGTAGCAGTCATATTTTCATTAGATGGATTTAGGTGGTCTCAAAGGAAACTTTAGTTGTAATCAATGGTGAGAAACCGATGGCCTATTGTGTTGCTGAATTCACAGCATCCTTCCCCATTAGCTATGATGCAGGTTATAATGCAGTAACATCTGGCCCTCAGCTCCTATCCTATATGTTTGATTTAGTAGTCCAATGCTCTACAAAATGAGCGGATCAGGCCGGTCTCATTTAGAGCAGCATATTTCACTACCAACTTGTTTTTATACTTCTAATGTCAACATGTTACAGCCTCTTTCTTGCTAAGTCCTTGAACTAGATATTCCCCAGCTCAAACCATTCTTCTGCCATGAATTTCCTGGATGAACCTCCACGGACATTTTTTTCAGAAGATCCAGAGACAGAGATGTTAGTGTCTGTAAATATATATGGCCAGGAGTGCATAAAGGAAGTTGAGTCAGATTCTGTCAAAATGACATTTTCCCAATGACTCTACCATCACCTGCCTAAGATAGAAAAATCCAGTTATCAGCTTTGTGATTAATGGTGTCTTTTAAATGTTTAGCATGGTTCAGTTTGGCAGTGCCAAGAGATTTTTTTGCTGAGTTTCCACAGCTTTTCAAGAAAATGTTAGGTGAGTACAAAACAACCCATGACATTCCAGCTGGATACCCTATTGTGCTCACGCCTATGAGGGCTTGAATCACATTTTGCTTTGCACCCAAAGGTCAGTGCAGAATTGGAACATATATCATTGCACAAGGAATTATGGAACTAGTTATGCACACTAGTTAGGCAACACCTGTTAGGGACCTGTCATGAAGCCTGATGGTAGTGTCTGCATTTGTAGGGATTACAAATGCACTGTAAATAAAGCATTAAAGGAAAATTCATATTCAATGTTATAACCCAACTACTTGACACACTAGCTGGGGGAAGTGTTTTTGCCAAACTGGACCGTGTTCAAGTCTAGCAGCAATTGTTAATAGATGACAATGTAACAGATGCCCAAACTATAATTACTCACTGAGGAGCTTTCTGTCAGACTTCACCCAGTAGGCAGGACTAGAACCAATTAGGCAAGTTTACAAGAATCCAAGAACTTCTAATAAGTAATCTTTATTGAAAAGCAGTCATACAAAGCCATAGCAAACAAATTTTAGCAACTGCTAGGTTTTAAGAGCAAGTCCTATATATAGAAGCAGTATTCAAACTTCTTTGCATTTTTCTCTTTTCTACCCAAATAGGCTGTCCAAACTCCTCTTTTGCACTAGAGGGCCATTTCTATCTTGCAAATGGTCAGATTTGCCATCACATTCTATTCACTGAGTGTGAGGATAAATTCTCACACTTTCCATGATGATCTTCAATTTGGAACTTGGGTGGCATTTGAAATATTCCACTGGTAAAAGGGATTGCAGGGATTGCTCTATGTTTTGACAGTGTTTTTATTGTGGGTCCATTGGATGAGAATCTAACTTTATGACTGAGGGAAATTCTATTGGGATTTGACAATACAGGAGTCAGAGTAAAGAAAGGAAAATATCACCTGGGAATTCCCAGCATTGCCTGCTTGGATATGGAATTTATATATTCAGCTTGCACACACTGAAAACTGGAAAACAAGATGAAGACCATGCACTAAAACTAAAATTCAGATTAGATCTTCAAGCTATCCATTTCATCCTACATTTTTTTTCTTTGGGGGGGCGGGGGAGGGGGACAAGGAAATGTTAGCAGAACCTTTGCATCACCTGCAAGACAAAGGACTACATAGAAATGGATTCAGTGACATGTCAGAGAAAATGGTCAAGAAGTTTCTAACCTCTGGTTCATTCCCTATCTGTTACGATTAACAATGGCCTTTAATTGTCACCTGTGATGCATCGTGATTTGCAGTTGTTGTTGTTCTTAGCTAAGCATTGCCTGATGTTCAGGATGTATCTATTGACTGTTATTCCTGAAGAATGACTTCATCTGAGAGACAATGTGGAGACTATTCAGTAATAAGTACCAGTGAACCTAGAAGTGATATCTCAGCGCATATAGCATTGCAGATAATCTGACAACAGCAATGACAAAAATCCTCTAAATATCAGAAAACAAAAACTGTACTGAGTCTCCAACTCCTTTGTTTCTTACCTATGGCAGAAGCACTGCAAAGTTGATGTTCTTTTTTCTTTTCTTTTTACCATATAGCTGCCCTTTAAGGTTAAGAAGTGCATGAAGAGAAGAAACTTAATCTGGAAATTAATATTGCTAACAAGGGAAATATGTCATTCCATGAGATGCCCCACCTAGCATCTGGATTCAATGGATAAAAATCTCAACTGTTTGTGAGAGATCAACAGGACTTTAAATGGCTTATTTAGGGAAAATCTTTTGTCTGCTTTTAACGAGAGAGATTGAATCAGAGAGCCTCTGCAAAATGTCTTATGTACTACTGACTTACTTATATACATTCTGAAATAGGACAAAATAACCTGGCATGTCATTGTCTTCTTGGCTTCTCCTACAATCCTTGCTTTGGTGGATTTGTATTGATATTTATGTTGGAGATGGTTTAGTTGAATTTTCTGACTTGTACCGAAATAAAATTCACTCATGTGGAAACTCCATCATCAAGTAGTCCACAACCCACTAGGTAAAAGATTTGGGTGTGGGTGGGTGTATTTGCATGTGTGTATTTGTGTGTGTATGTAAGTATGTATTTTATATGCTCCCACACTCAATGAGATGTGTGGTTTAAAAGGTGGAGTACAATATTAATGAAACCAATATTAAAACCTAACTCATAAAACATATACAGTACTATTATATTTTTAAAAAGCCTGGGAAAATAAATGTCTTGAACCCTCCTCAATCATAGATACCTAGCTCTGGCTTTAATTCAAATAACAGTTTGTTCCTTAGTATGGGCCCTGCCACATCAAGGTGCTGATGTTAAACATATCCAAAAAGGGGGATGTAAAATGCATCCATTAATGAGCCAAGGATTGGAGCAAACTTGAGAGTCCTAAAAGTCTTTATAGAGAAACGTGAGCATTTTGAATTGGCCTCAAACTATACCAGGCAATCAGTGAAACTGCTTCAACATGAGATACATGGAAAATCTCACAAAAGCCCCGTTCTACATATACTTGCCCTTTAAGGTTAAGGTGTATGCTGTTATATTCTGGGCCAGCTGCAATTTCTAGCTTATCTTCTGCATGACTATTGATATGTCTGATACTGATATCAGCATTCTGCAATCTGATGGCCTCTAGATGTTTTGGGCTACAATTGCTGCCCATGCTTGGTTCCTATGTGTTACATGTTCTGATTTTTTTTTTAAATAATTCTTTAATATTGAAGGGGAAGTCTAAGCCAGTATTTATACATCCTGTTCTAAGTAGAAAAATAAATAAATAAACAAGAAATGCACCTTGTTGCCACTACAAGTTTTCTATCCTCCAATCTTAATCAGGCTCAAATGTTTGAAAGCATAAATCTAATTTTCATTCTTTCTATGCTTGAACAACTCTCAGAACCTCAGATTTCAGAAGAAAGAGGTGAAAATGTCCCATTCTGAAATAAGAGCCAGTTTGGTCTAGTGGTTAAGGCAGCAGGCTAGAAAGCAGGAGACGGTGAGTTCCAGTTCCACCTTAGTCATAAAAGCTGGGTGGGTGAATTTGGGCCAGTCTCTCTCTCTCTCAGCCCAACTCACCTCACAGGATTGTTCTTGTGGGGAAAATAGGAGGAGGAAGGAGTATTAGGTATGTTCGTCACCTTGAGTTATTTATAAAAATAAGAAAGGTGGGATTAAAAAAATCTAAAAAAAAAAAATGAATTAAAAAATTGCCATGATATTATATTACATATATCCCATATGCATCTCAGTTTTAAGAATTATGTCTATTGAATGCCTATCATTGAAATGCCATGCACTTTTATATTCATATTTGTTTTAGTCAATAACACAGTGTTTAGTTTTTAATCTAAAGGCTAGAATTGTTTTAAAAAAATAATAAAAAGATAATCAAAGCTGGAGTATAAAGTCAATAAAAGTTTTCAGTACAAGCTTAAAAATAGTTAATTGAATCCAGCAGCATGGAAATAGCTAATCATATCCAGCAGTATGAAAATAAACAGTGAAAAGCAAATAAAGAAATAGTCAAGATTCCTTAAGACCCCAGAAGTGTTTCTAATGAGATTAGAAATTATTGAAAAACTGCCAGAAAACAAAACAAAACACACATATAGTTAGCTAATATAATTAAAATATGTTTAACTCTATGAGTGTTTTTAGTATTGAGTGTGTACATAGTGTGATTATATATTTTAGTCATTAGGTGCCATGAGACACAAATTGGTCCAATGGAATGAAGAGCTTTGGGTTGTTATATTATCTTTCTTAAATGAGAACAGGCAAATTTGTATTTTAGATTATTGCAAGCTTTTGGACTTGTAAAAAAGCAAACAAAAAAATATCTGCATACAGCAGATTTTAAAGATTAATATTAAATCAAAATCAGAGACTCTCCTTTTGGGTTTGATGGATAAACAATTGGGAAAAGACTCATGAAATTTTGTTTTTATATATGATAACAGCAGCAAGGCTTTTATATGCACAGAGGTGGAAAGATAAGACATTACCTACAGTGGAAGAATGGATGGTGAAGTCGATAGAGTTGGCTGAGATGGTGAAATTGATGGCTTTGATTTGAGATAAGATATTGTGTAGTTTTAATGTTAACTGGAAGTCTTTTTTGGACTTTTTGCAGGAAACAGGAAAAAAATAAAATTATGTTGTATGGATTTGATGATTAGAAATAATATAGGTTAATAGAAATAATGGAAGTTATGTTTTAAATTTAGAGTTTGATGTACATTGTTACTTATATGTGTTGCAAGGAGGGTCAGAAGTCAATTCTTGTTTTTGTTGTTTCTCTGTTTTTCTATTCTGAACTTTTGATCTTTACTATTTTCTTTTTTTTCAATTTTCTTTTTCTTCTTCTTAGTCTTTCTCTCAATATTAGTTTTTGTTAGTTTTTACTGTTCTTTTTTTCTTAAATAATAAAGTTATTAAAAAAAATTAAAAATTGCTTTGAAGAATAGCATATTAAACAAAGCAAATGCAGGTAGTTCTCACTTACTGACCGCAACTGGAACTGGCAACTCCATCACTAAGCAGCACAGTTGTAAAGTGAAACATCATGTGACCACACCTGACTTATGACATGAGTTTGTCAGTTCTGGCTGCAGTCATTAAGCGAATCATGCACAGTCATTAAGCACAATGTCATGTGACTGCGATTTGTGATTTCATGCTGGCTTCTCCATTGACTTTGCTTGTTGGAAGCCAGCTGTGAAAGTCACAAATGGCAATCAAATGACTGCAGGACACTGCAACCATCATAAATGTACACTGGCTGTCAAGCACCCAAATTGTGATCATGCACCCACAGAGATACTGTGACAGCCACAAATTCAAGGACCGGTTGTAAGTCTCCATTTTCGGTGCCATTGTAACTTTGAACAGTCGCTAAATGAGTGGTCAGTAAGAGAGTTGTAGTTTGCAGGTTTTCTTTCTTTCACCTGTTCTGTCAGTGCTATTTCTATTTCTTTTAATGCTTCTAATTAAAACTTGAAATTCCTCCTTCCTCCCTTCCCCTTCCCCTTTGTCCCCTCCCTCCCTCCCTCCCTCCCTCCCTTCCTTCGTTCCTTCCTCTACTGCTCAAAGATCAACAAATGTGAACTTTCCTTAGACAAAAGTTCTGTAATCTTCTGTAAAGTCCCATCTTGGATATTCTTCCTTTATAACTGTAACAGAACTTGGAACAGGAAAAGAGATCATCTAGTACAAGTGATCATTTAAGATCTCCTGTTTCCAGATGTGTGCAAATGCAATAGAAAGGTCAACCCACGCAGATTTGATATGTCTTGGAAATTTATCAGGTGTCAGACTTCTCACAGGCATGGTTAGAAAACTCAGACAATAACCCCTTATTCAGGTACTGGCTTACTCAGCAGCAGGCTCACAGCCATGAAACAGCTAGATTAGTTTCATTACTGCAGACAAGAATGAAGCCATATGGACACACAAGTTCTGCTTACAGCACTCCACAGTTGTTAAAACCTATATATCGACATATGCCTCAGAGTGTAAATCCTAGGCTTTTTCTTTCTTCCTTTCTAAATCAACAGATACTTTGGCACACCCCCCCCCCCAGCTTATCATTATTAATGATCTGGTATCCACATACTGAACTAGTTTCTAATTAGTTCAGACTAAGGGTGAATATCAGTAAGGGTTGACGATATTTATCCAAGATTTTGTAATGTGAAAAAAGTATCATTTATGTGTACACAGATGTATCAGCAATAACCAGAACTGCTGATTTTCCATTCTGATTGACTGTTTACTCAGCAGGAAGTAGAGTTTCTAGAAGGAATTTTAGGCAGCTAGGTTCCAGGGAGACAGCCAGTCTGGTGTAACGGTTAAGGCATCAAGCTAGAAACTAGGAGAGCATGAGTTCTAGTCCTGCCTTAGGCACAAAGCCAGCTGGATGACCTTGGGCCAGTCACTCTCTCTCAGCCCTAGCAAGGTGGCAATGGTAAGCCACTTCTGAAATCTTACCAAGAAAACTGCAGAGACTTGTAAAGGCAGTCGCCAGGAGTCAATGCTGACTGGAAGGCATGCACGCATGTGCGTGCACACACACACACACACACACACAGGTTACAGGAAACAAGGTCACTGATATCAAGAACAGAAGTTTGTCAATGGAGTTCGACAAGGATGTTTAAGGCAGAATAGATAACAAATGTGAATAGTGAGTATTTGGTTAACCTGACTGCTTGCGAGTAGAAAAAAAGAAATAAATGCTTTCTATTAATCATGTCTTAAGAAATAAAAGGGAAAACAGATAAATAGGACTTTGCACCTATAATACTAGTGATGTATTTGTGTTTCTAATGGAAACATTCTGACAAATATTTATAGCAAGAGAAAATTTGAAGCAAGCCAGGGGATTAGAGCAACAAATGGCCATACTACAGCTGATAAGAAAAGGTGAAGATTTATCAGATCAAAGGATCATGCTATATTCCGTGATCAGAATATAAAAATTGTAGGATCCAATATGTTTAAAAGGCAATGAAGATGGTGCACTGCATGGTAGAAAATGTCCACATTTTCTCACAAATCCTAGTGACTAAATTTGGTGATCATCTAAAGGGCATCTGAGTTAAAATAAGTAGAGGAATGAATGCAAGCAATACTATCATTAATGTCTATTATCATCCAATCAACAAAGAAAAAGACAAGATGATGCCTTCCAAAACTAACTTGCAGATCTTTCAGAGAGGAACTAAATAATAGTGGCTGGGGACTTTTATTACCCTGATACCTGTAGGAGGACAAATTCTGCCTGGCATGGTACTTCCAAGAAATTCCTGACTTGTCTTGCTGACATTTTTAAAGTGTGGTGGAAGACACAAGTTAAGCTACCCTTTACTTGACCCTTATCAACAGAGAAGACTTACTTGAGTAAGTGGAAATAGCAGGACCGCTGGGGGAAAGTGATCATGTAATTCTGAAGTTCTTTATTTTGCCTATTTATTTAGCACATTTATATCCCGCTACAATCCTAAGGGAGTAAAGGAAACTAAAGCTGCTTGGTAATGGATGGAGAAACTGCCTGGACATTCCTAGGCTGTAAGGTAGGCTAGATATTAAAAAAAATAAATAAATCCAGAAGTAGTCAGTGGTAAATCACTTCTGTAACACTGCCAGGAAAGCTGCATTTGTGTAATCACCAGAAGCCAAGCTTGACCTAAGGACATGTTTTACTTTTTTAAAGCTGACTGAAATTAAACATTTACTTTGCACTTCCAAAATCACATTTCAATAAAATTTAAATAAGAAATGTTAAGAAGGATTCAATGACCTGAGAAACTAATAGGAGAAGAAGTTCATGATAGGCAGGAGTTCCTAATAGATGAGATACTTAAAAAGTAATTAAAACAATTGCAATGAGAAATGAAATGGAAGACCGCAGAAGTCAGTGTGATGACATAAAAATGTTCATGAAGATCTGGACTATATATGGGGGGATTGGGGGCTGGGGAGCATGAAGGCTCATGCAAAACAGTATCCTGAGTCACCTGGAATTGTAGAGAGAAAATCAAGAAAACTAGAACTCATAAGCTGAACTTGACAAAAATGCTAAGTACAGTAAAAAGGGTTTCTTTAGATGTGTTCAAAATAAAAGGAAGGGAAAAAGATCAGTAAATCAAGTGCTCAGTGAAAGCAGCAAATTGCTAAGCAGTGACAAAGAAAAGGCAGAACTACTTAAATCTCATTTTAGTTCTGTCCCCTAAAAAGGTGTCACACAAAAGGATGTCAAGACCTGTTCTCTATTGTTCCAGAGTGCAGGACATAAAATAATGGATTTAAGTTAAAGGAAGGCAGATTCCAGGTTAATGTTAAAAATAAACAATAAAAAATAAAAAATAAAAAAAAGAAAAAAGAAAAAAGAAACTTTTGAACAGTAAGAACAGTTCAGCAGAAGAACCAATTGAAACCAACTACCCAAAGATGTTGTAGGCTCTCATTCATTTGATATGTTCAGGTAGAGGATAGACAGCTATATGTCATAGATGCTTAAAACTGAATCCCTTCAGCAGTGTTTCTCAACCTTGGCAAGTTTAAGATGTGTGGACTTCAGATCCCAGAATTCTGGGAGCTGAGGTCCACACATCTTAAACTTGCCAAGGTTGAGAAACACTACCCTACACTAAGCAGGGAGTTGGATTTGATGGCCTAAATGCCACCTTCCAGCTCTATGATTCTGTACATAGGCTTGTAAAGGCTTTCTATTATCCTTGTAGACTCTTCTTGATCAGAAATTCACTTAGAGACCATGGATTGCTTTATAATGATAAAAGCTCTATCACTGGTGGCATTAAAAAAAATAAAAAACTTCCAAGTTAAAAACAACAACAACAAAAAAAAAGCAAATAAAAATTGTGCAGGTTAAATCAAAAACATAATAGCATCTTTGGGAAAAAAAAATCTGCAAAGTGATCTGCTCGGAGCAATGCACTTTGATCGGTTGCTTTCAGACTTTCTAATGCTGATGCATTTTGAATCAACACTTGCATTGTTATGTTTTATTCATGGATTTTTTTTACACTAGAATGTTAATTTTCCAATGCATTGTCTCCTGCAAATGAATTTACATCCTTTGTTACTTTTCCTTTCTCCTTCATTGTCTTACCTAGAAAGAAACAATGCCCTGGCTTCACCCTTTACCTGGGAGAGAAGCTGCTTTCCCACAACATGGACTGGTTTGTTTCATGCTATAGGTTTTGGAAGTCAGGTACCACATAGGTAGAATTAATTAGTTATTCCAAGCTAATCATCCTCTCTCTTCTCATTTAGGTCTTATCTGAAATGGGAGAACGAGGAACATACAATGGGACATTGTTTCATTCATTTGAAAAAAAAAATTATATGGTCACCTATATTATATAAAAATAACCCTAGGCAGCTGACAAACAGACAAATAATGAAAAACACAAGACGCAAATTAACACGCCATCAGTGCTATAACAGCACCCTCTCAAAAAAACAAATAAATGTGGGGCTCACCTTTACCCCAGTGCCTGAGGGAAGAGCCAGATCATAATGGCCTTCCATTAATTCTCCCTCATAGTACATAGTTAAATTCAGTTTACACCAACACCATACACTTTGCCTCTCCATAGCTTTCAATCCTTGCAAATCATCTTTGGGGATGTCATGTCTAATAGAATCTTGTTATTTCCCTATTTAAATCTTAGAAGACATTTAAGGAATTTTGGAAGACTGCAGGGCAGTGGCCAAAATGAACCTATCAGGGGGATAATGGAAATATTTAAGAATCTTTATCTGCATGCAGTTTGTAACATGCCACAATGGCAGTCTCACGTGATGTATTTCTTAACATGAGCATCTTTATTTGGTCATCCCATTCAGATCACTGGGCCAACATATTCAAGTTTCAAAGTATAAACTTAACTTACTTAAATCATACTTAATTATTTATATGCAGTTGCTTACAGATTCAGAATAAGAAAATGGTGAATATACAGAAGTTTGGGCACCCACTTGATTCATTGCTATTTTTTAACTAAAAAAAGAAGACAATTGACTCATACATTTAGCCAGGTGAAGACAATTTCACAGGTGAGCAAGTACTTTGAGTCTTCTAACCTCTCAGGTTGGACTTTCTGTTCTGTCTACTTCCAGCAACCAAGAGTTCTTCTAAACAGCTCTATGAACATTTGAAAATGAAGATAATTCATTCTTGCCAAGCAGGGGAAGATTATTTTAAAAATCTAGATGCTTCCAGATAGCAATTTCCACTATGAGAAACATTAAGAAATGGAATTTTTGAAGTGAAGGCAAGATCTGAAAGACCAAGACTAATATCAGGTAGAACTGCCTGGCAACTGTTCAAATTTTCCAAACAGAACCCACAGAAAACTGCAAACTACCCACTGAAGAGCTTTGCTGACACTAGAGTAGTTTTCCACAGCTTTGGTTATACAGCAATCTTTGGCATAGTTTAGTAACTGACTTTTATGATGATGTCAGGGAAAAGACTGGGAGAATTATTCAAAATAAATCTGGTTTCTAACTTCATCATAAAAGTAAGTAACTAAACTATTCTAAAGAAAACTTTGATAATCCTAAAATGTTTTATAATCACTGCTTTGGATTGATGAAATTAAAAAAAAAAAAAACATACTGTTCAGCCCCAACCACACAAAATAGATTTGAGAAAAAGGGGAGAACCATTTGAAGGAAAGACCACTTTGCCAACCAAACAAGGACTGGCTCTATTATACTTTGGAATTGCCAGTGACACAGGAAATACTTTGCTGGTGGAAGGAAGAATGGATTCAATTAAATGTCAACTTTTTTTTTTTTTTTAACTAATGTCCTACAGTTGGTGAAGAAACTGAATCTGAAAAGAGATTGGCTAATTCAGCAAGACAAACATTGAAAATATATCTCCAAATGAACCATGAAGAACTTACAGAAAAGAAAATAAAGGTTTTGGAATGGTCTTCACAATCCTCAGGCTTGCATATTATTGAAAATCTGGGGGAATTCTCTGATATGTGATGCATGCAAGGAGACCTAAGAATATTTCTGAGCTGGAAGAGTTCTGCAAGGAAGAGGAGGGAAAATTCCAAAAGGAAGAAGAGAAAGGTTCTTAATTGGCTACAGGAAACACAGGCTGTTATTTCTGCCAAAGGAATATCATAAAGGACTGACTGAAAGGTGTCTAAATGTCTGCACTTTCCATATTCACCGTTTGCTTATTTTGAAGCCATAGGCAATTGCACATAAATAGTAAGTATACATTCAAATTTGCAGAAAGATGTTGTATTTAATTTTGTACAATGCAGAGTTTCATCAGCTTCAGTTCACTTAGAGATTTACTAGAACACATTTTGACCACGGGTGCCTAAAGTTTTGCTTGCGACTATATTGGCAATATTACCAAAACATACAAGCTAATTAGATGGTGTCTAATCTGCTGCCTCTGTGGAAGAGCAGCGGGTATCAGCTCAAGACTGCAGTGATCTGCAGATGGTGAATGCAGATGAACCATGTTTTCAACTGGATTTTTATTTCCTGTTATGAAGTAGTGCTTATTTGAAAAAAATAGCAATAAAAGGTTTATTAACATGTAACGATGATCTTAAATGGCCAGGTCTTCAAGCTAGAAGGAGTATGTGGTTGAATAAATTTAGAAGGCCCTGCTTCCCTAGCAGCTTTCAATGCTGTAGTTTCAAACTGTAAAGAAAAAGTGGGAATCGAGGAAAAGTTTTAAAAGTATACAGCAAAAGAACAAGCAGCTTTAAAGAAATAAATGAAGGGGAGCTAGAAGCTAGCTAATTATTGGTATAACCCAATGTTAATTATTGTTCAGTCTTTTTATTTGACAGCTGTATCTTGAAGTACGAATAGAATATTGATTTATCTTAATTGATCATTAGGCAAGGACAATGTTAAAACAAGGAATCAATGAAAGCCAAACAGCTTTTTTTTTTTTTTTTGACATGTTATATGTAACATGTAACAAAAGGGAACTTTTATGAAAGCCTTAAAACTGATATATGATTATTTCCAGTATTATTTCCAGAGCTCAGAATCTTTATCCTTTCTAACAAACTTGGGCCTCCCCATGAGACCAGTTCTTTCTGGGGTTGTAGAGAGGATGTGGTTTTTAAATTAAAGTGAAAGAAAAAGATATGCTATGGGGATAATGCCTGATATGTGTCCTGGCAGCCTCAAGAATAGCTTCTTGCTAACCAGTGCTAAGTTACACGAATGCTGCAGCAGAAATTGGTGTGACATCCTGAGTTTCTGCAGACAACAAATGCTTTGTTATAGTCTCTGTCAACACATTTAATGGTACCCTGAAGCTGCTGGTTTCCCTGGATGAAGGCAGCTGGGCACTACCATAAGAACTCAAAGTTTGATTGAAAAAGTTTTTCTTATCCTGGAGAATATGTGGATTCAAGAGCATTTTCACTGGGCTAATTTTGTGGAAAGGGGTCTTTCCTTTCCTTATGAGACAGACAAGATTTATGTCTTCAGAGTAGATCAAGGACACGTTCATTTGATAGGACTGAAGTCATAGCAGCATTTTGCTAGTCCAGCAGGTAAACTATTCCGATGAATCAAATCTGAATAGATGCTTCCAAGTTCTTTCCCCAAGCTGTGGCGTTTTTCTCATAGAGGTATTACCTGACTTGAAGAGCTTTGGTAAATGGAAAGGAACTTATTCACCTAAGTAGATTAGGGTATTAGTCTATTTTTTTCTTCCTTCTTCTTCTTCTTCTTCTTCTTTTTTTTAAGTCTTTATGTTACAAAAATGTGAAGATGAAGGATTGAATCAATTCTATATTAATACTAAATGCATATTACATGGATTAACCTTTCTCTCTCCCTCTCTCTCTCTTTAGATTTCCTCCTCTTTTTCTTTCTTTTTGTTATGTTTAGTTTATTTTAATCATTACAATGCATGTAGGTTCTTTTCTCGCTGAATAACCATTACTGAATAATCTTGTTGCTTAATGTTGTAATAATAATAATAATAATAATAATAATAATAATAATAGCAACAACAACTTGATAGGTGGATAAAAATGGCAAATCCAATCTAAACATCTGGCTGACTGCGACCAACCATAATAATAATAATAGAAAGTGTTACTTGATTTGCTACTTTCCTCTATACACTGTGTGTATGTGCGTACACAAATACATCAATTTAGTAATGTTTGCATAGCCTCACCTCTAGTCAAGCGAAAAAGGACATAAATGTGGTCTGCATCAAACTAGTACCCTTATGTTCTAAGAGTAGTGGCAAGCAGGTTGTGATAGCTTTTAAAATTACCTTAGCCTGGCAGAGAAGAAAGGTGCCTCGAGAGAACTCATTCCATGAGCCTCCATTTAGCTGGTATATTAGGAAATAAAATTATACAAAGGTAAGCAACCTGAACAACAAAATTACTTGAAGGATTACATGATTTATCATCATTGATAAAATGATGAAAAGAATGAGAATAGCTGCATAGATAATAAGTCATGAATTCTTTCTGGGAAAATCCTTTTGAAAAAGGAACACCTGGCTATAAAACTATTTATGGATTTCTTGAATACTTAAGCCTGTTCAATAATTTATAGTGTTTGACCCCAAAAAGAACTGGTCTCATGCAGAGGCCCAAGTTTGTTAGAAAGGATAAAGATTCTGAGTTCTGCTGTAGGCCATGACAATGGCCCTTTTCTTCTCCCATTTCATTTGTCCTAATGCTATCTCTTATTTTCTGGAATCTACTATATGCCTCTACTCATCTGTTCATCATATATTGAGGACCAAGGCTGTTGTTTTAATTCATATAATAATAGCTTGTTATATGAATTAAAATTTAATTGACTTAAATTTAATTGACATTCTGAATTAAATTTATGTCAAGAATTGCCTCAGGTTTATCACTTTCACCTAAAACAAATGAAGCAACCCTAGTCTTGCAAATGGTCTGTTAATGATCTCTCACATCTGTCTTCAGAACTGGACTAGATAAGCATGAAGAAGCTAAGATTAAATGAGCAAAATCAGGCTCAGGAATTGGGATTCAGCCTGTTCTGGAAGAAATTTAATTCCTCCCAAATGATCGGATTTGTATCTCGGGAGCACTCTTGGATTCTGCTTTTTCCTCGGACTCCCAGGTGGAAGCAGTGAAATAAGCCCATTTGCATTGTTATACTTTGTGTGTTAGCTGCAGCTGTTCCTGAGCTGGTTAGCATTTACTTGTGCTTTAATTACACCATGACTAGATAGGGCTATCCTTAAATTGTGCCCATAGGTTTAGCTGCTCACCTGCTAACTCATGCTTGATACCCTGATGTAATCCATATATAAAGATCTGTACTGGGTAGCCCGTAGATTCTTGGGCTCAATTCAAAATGCTGGTCTTAAGTGGCTTAGAGCAGGGGTTTCCATTTCTTTTCCAGGTCATGGAACCTATTAAAAAAATCGACTGAGACAGAATCCCTAATCAAGAGGCAAAGTTCTTGTGACAGAAAATTGGTTGTGTTCAAGTTATTTTTTTGTTTGTTGGTTTTGCCCTTGATCATTCACAGAACCCCATCAAGTTCTTGCAGAACCTGGGGTTCCACACACACAGTTTTAAAAATTCTGGCTTAAAGACTGACTCTGAGTCCATCTATCTTGTTATGCATCTGGGCAGGACTTAATGTTTTCAGAAGAAGCCTTTCCAAAGATGTCCCTGCCTTTAGAGGCCCATTTGTCATTTTATCATTTTGCCATTTTCTATTGTTTATTCTGTGTGTGTGTGTGTGTGTGTGTGTGTGTAAAGATGGGAATAAACCCAATAAGTAATAACTCCACAACATTTTCTGTTGTGGGTTTATATATAATAAAACATTTGTATCACAGTGCCGTTTGTAACTCTGCATTCTTATAGAGAAATATTCTAATAGGTTAAAGGGGGGGGGAGGAAATCTAGCTGTTGTGTTGAAATGTGGCCCCTGATGTTCAGATTTTCAGTAAAGTCAAGTGGGATGAGAAAAGCCTTTGGTGCTCATAGTCTCTCCACTATTAATCTTTCATTAAAGTTGTGCTAAAGGGCCAGCCAAGTCATGTCCTGCTGAGGCTGCAGAACATTTCAAACTGCCTCCAGGATGAATTCTGAGACTGATGAAGATATAAAGTAACATTTAAATGAAAATAGTGCCTCTTGAAATTGTCTTCTACTATTACAGAGCTAAGAAACAAACAAACCAATATGTGTTTGATATGAACTACATGAGTATAAAACAACAGAGATACTACTAGTCATTATACAAAATAGCAGTAGCAGTTTGATATTTGCCTTACCTTGACAAGGTCAAGATGACTACGTGGGAATCTCCATTTTATCATTTCTTAGATTAATATTGCACCTTCCCTTCCCCATTTTATAGTTACTATAGGAGTCATGTGAGGTAGGATGGGCTGATAATGTCACTGGACTAAAACACCCAGTGAGCTTCCATGACTATGGGTGGATTTGAACTTTGGTCTCCAGAATCCTATTCGTACACCATCATTTTTGTACCAAAGTGGCTGTCATGGGATTTGTAAGATGGAAAAGTTAAAGGACTCAGACTGTGTTCTTGGAACACTCTGTGATCTCACACATTCTAGAAGAACATAAAAATATGATTCATTCTTGCTACTCTGACTTTAGTCTGGATTCAGTGAGGAACATGGAACCATTAGTTCCATGTCAATTTGAATTGAAGGGTTAGCAGTCCAAAAAGTGACATCCTTTCAGTTTGGACCACTTTATCCAACAGAATCATTTCAATACAATCACCCTCAGGATAAATCATCAGCCTTTAAAATATGATATTTCCTGTTACTGCAAATGTTGGCCTAAATTGGCTAAATCTTCACTTCATACAAATCCTTTACTCACTACCTGTTGCAGGTATCTCTCCCAATGTATATTTACAAAAAATACTTGGTTCAAAGGTTTTAAAGCCTGAAGAGGATAAAGAGATTAAGATTACAACAGAGGCAACTAATCTGTATAAATATGTTAGATCAAGGAGCTTTATTTGCTTTGAAGCACCCTTGAACAATATAAGAGTCATTCAATCTGAATTGAGCACACTAGCTATGTATAATATACTGCATGTTTCTTGAAACTAATAAAAAGAATCACACGATGAACAAATGTGTATAGTGGACTCCATCAAATTTTATTCACTCATTTATTTAGTAAATTTATACGGCCACCCAATTCGAAAACTGTGACTCTGGGCGGCATATAATAAGCAACAAAATAAACAGATAACAAACCAGGTTAAAAACAACAGAAAATGATAATCAGGAACTGAAATTTACTTTCACTCCCCAAGGGGGAAATTCCAACCCCCTGGCCCCAGTGCCTGAAGAAAGGACCCAGTCTTTAGTCTTCAAGAAAAAGAAGCAGAGGCCATAAGGAACTGATTGTGAATCGATTGGCGACATGGAAGTGCCTAACACTTGCCACTCAAAACATTTTTTTTTCACCCCAAATCAGCAACTTTTCTCCAGAGGGGTCCCAGATATAAGCTTACGTGGATATTCAAGCATTTAGAGCTCTGAAAAATGAAACTATAACAGAAGGATGAGTAACTGTTTCAAGTCCATGGCAATTCTTCATGGTTGTACTTGAAAATCCATTCCATTTAATTTCCACATCAATCAGCATTTAGTTTTATACAAAGTCCTTTCTAACATGCTTTCTTATATGGAACTTACATTTATATGTGCATTTTATGCACCTGTTGAGCTGAGAACTATGTTGCCAAATTCAGAAAGGCACCTAAACCAAAAGATAGCTGTGTTCCAATCTATATGTTACTCCAAGAAGTATAAATGAGGTCAATAAGCTTAAAATGTGGATTAAACACTATTTCTTCCTCCCATCTCTATAAGCACTGTTCCTCTTCCTCTGGACCTTTCTTCCATTCAAGATAAGCACCTGAAGCAGCTTTTCATTTTAAAAATAATTTTATTAGATATATTTGCATGCAATGTCATTTACCCTTAGAATTAGAAAATTCAAAAGAATTCCAGCCTTTCAGCTAAGTATTTCTTGTTCTTCCTGTTCTTAACTTAAATGTCCTTCCTTGGCAGCCATACATTAAAAGTCAGGATACTGGGCTAGGTCCCAAAACAAAGAAGCTTTAACTTATATTTTGTTATACTGAATAATAAATTTAGCAGAAGTTGCAAAAGACAAACTTCAATTATGTAAGTGTCTTCCTGTGCATGTTGTATTTATATAGAGATAGGTAGTTGGAAACAAAAGTGCTCGACTAGTCACTGCACTTTCTTCTGAAAAAAATGTAAAGCTATATGAAGCTCAGAAAATCCCTGAGGATGGTAGAAGTCAGAATAATTGTTTGAAAGTGCCAGAAGTCGTATAAAACACCCATAGTCAGCCTGGATGATTTTGTGAGTTTCTTAGAAGATAAGATAGCTTGTACCTGCTCAGGATTGTACCTGCTCAGGACTGGACACCAGTTGGACAGAGTCCAATGTGATGATCAAAGTGGTATTTTGTGATGTTAACTAGAATTCTTTTGAGCTTCTGGAACCTGTGTAAGTATAAAGGCTCCTTGTAGTTTAAATGCTGCTACCTGTAGGTTGACACCCATGCTCATCTTGGCTTCTGCACACTGCCAGGCAGGACATGAGAGGGTGGTTTGACCCTGGTGGTAGTGTGCCCTCCACTGAAGAAGCTCCAAACAAACTGTCCATTGATTTGTCCATATTTGGCAACTTTCATCAAATCTCAAACCTTACCTTTTTGGGGAAGATGGGTGTGAAAGTGGTAGCAGATTAACTACAGACAATCCTAGAAGATGCAGATCATCTGGATTCAGATCTGGAAATGAGACCAAAACTGCACTGGTTATTCTTGTGGATTACTTTTGTTGAGAACTGAATGGGGAGAATGTGCCTTTCTTGGTCCTATTAGACTCTCATGGCATTTGATACCATCAACTTTCTAGCCCATGTGCAAGGGTTGAAAGTCAGGAGCACCATTTTATAGTGATTCCACTCCTCCCTGAATGAATGGTTTCAGCTGGCGGCCATGAGGGAGCAGTGTTTGAACTCCTGGGATCACTTCCCTAAATTCAATAAAATGATACTCCCATAGAGCTATATGAAACAGATTGTTGTTCCTGGGATTTCTAAGAAGCAATTATTTAATCACCTAACAAATATGAGTCATCACTAACCGCTTGTGAATACAGCATGAGACTGAGAAACTCAGAAGAAGCTGTAATACTTTCCAATACCAACATCATCTGAGATTGATTTTATTTTTCTTCACCATTTCCCCATTCATTAAAACTATGTTTAGTTGACAGTGAGTCACATCTCATCCTTTTGATAAAAACATCCTTTTTTGAAATGCTTTATCCCAGGTATTGAACTAATAATGGAACCAGTTAGAAAATAATGCAGTACTTTAATCCAGAAGACAGATAAGGAAGAAATTGAAAGCAAGCCTTTTTTTTTTCCTTCAGCTTTTTGTCACAAAGAAATAACAAACAAAAAACCTTACATATGCAAGAATGTACCAGATCACTCTCCATTACACCCATATTAAAACAGAATTAAAATTTCATTATAAATTAAATTAGAGGTAAATTATAATAACATCTAGTACAGTGTGCTATATCTATTCTTAATAGAAAACAGGCAAATAATGTTGTATACCACAGCAACTTCTTCAACGTGCAACCACGTCCTTGCCACCCATGTAAATAATGCTACATGCACTCCCCAATGAATTGATTTAACAATTGATAACAAGCTATTTTCCCCCTCGCTGTTGACTTCCAGTTTTTCTATGGGCTCTTAGCATTACTTACTTGCTCATCACAGCTGTAATTTCCCTCCATCTTTCCTGTTCCACATTTACCATTCAAGATATGTTTGACACTTACCATTAAAGATATATTAGTTGTTCACAGGCAGAGACACACATATTTGCTGTTTAATAAAATTATAGCTGTACGAGTCACCCACACTTATGTTAAGATTGCATCAGCACTTTTGCAATAAAATCTGCTCTTAAAAGGTTTATAACTCAACCTTTCAGAAATTTGTTCAGGTCTTTAACACCACATAGAAGGTCATGGCTCAAGTCAATTTTACTTTATCCCTTTCTAAACCAATTGAGCCTGCTATTTTCAGTCTTAAAGGGGGAAAAAAAAAAGTATGGTCTACACAAACCTGTGTCAGATTCATTTCCAGATTCCCTTCCCTCCAGAAACCATGGTTCCATAGAGTTTTTCTCCCCCTACCCTAAGTTCCCAGACAAACAATGGCTAGTTCATTCCTGTTCTTCATTCAGGGCAAAAAAGCTGCCACAAGTAGAATGCTAGCTGGATCCTGGTTCTGGCACTTTCCATGAGCTAGCTGGAGGAAGTGGCAACCAGCTCAAGGAGGGAGAGGTGGGGACGGTTGCTGATGTAACACAGCAGTGTGAAAACGATTGCTAAAATCAGGGGGGGTATTGTGATAAGGCTAAGTCAACAGATTAAATCACACCAATAGAAAGTATTTTGTTCAACTACAGCCTTCATAGGGAAAAATGTATCATTTCTTTTTCATATGGATACTCAAAGAAACCCTGAGGATTATTCTGGGTGAATTCAGTCTGCCAGCAAATACTAAGATGGCTCTCTTTTACCCCCCCCCCCTCCATTGGAGTTGGGCGGCTAATAAATTTAAATAAATAAATAAAATATCTAACTCTCTATCGTTTAGCTATCTATGCCTTTGTGTGTGTGCATTTTTTCCCATATACATCACTCTGTCCACACTTTTTGTCTACTCGTACATACATTTTTGTACATATAATTGTCCACAATACAATAGGCATATTTTTGCAAGCAGGTTTCCCTAATATAATGCACGTGTGTACTGTATGTTTTCAAATTTGTGAGCAGTTTTATACTATATAAAATTTTTAAGGCTGACTGCATATTAGTTCATGCAAAACAAAATTGAGGCAGCCCTCTTGCTCTCTCTGTGTTGTGAACTATAGAAAAATGAATATCTATTCGTTGTAGCTGAGAAAAAGATACTCTGCTCCCTCCTGCCAGATGAACAATTGCCTGGTGGATTGAGGCAAGTGTGATGGCAATGACAATGGGACAACTGGTAGGAGAGGAAGCAGCATGAAGTTAAAGACTCTTATCTCCAGTGATCCCTACTGAGATCACTCTATCTTGGCCTCAACATCATTACAAGAAGGTTGACACACAAACCAGCAATCCGAAACCATATCGCTATCCCACCACTCTTAATAAGAATATCTGAGCAGTCTTTTTTTTTTCCTGCCTTCCATGACTGATCAACTGGAAGTGGAAAAAGAGTGAAGGGCTACCTTCATTGCAAATATATAAATATAGTGCACAAGGATTGTGTGGTCTTGAGGCTGGTGCCAAGATCCAGGAAGTGTACTTTGGATACATTTACATTAAATGAGAGATTAAAAAAATGTTTTAAATATCTGTAGGTATACTGACAGAAGGCCTAGAATTATTTTATGCTCCATTGGTTCCTAAGTTTTGGACTGTTTTTATTGTAGTAAGCCACCCAGAGTTGGCATGGAGTTGGGTGGGATGGATGGATGGATGGATGGATGGATGGATGGATGGATGGATGGATAGATAGATAGATAGATAGATAGATAGATAGATAGATAGATAGATAGATAGATAGATAGATTTAAAATCCTGCTCTGCCTCTAGTAGTTTAGCGTAAACACAGTACACAGCATACATTAAATCCTTCCTTAATTTCTTTTAAGTTATATGCAAGAGATATCTGAAGATAAACATTTAAAGGTCAATTTAAAAACAGAGCATAACGTTTCCATTATCCTATCTTTAAATCAAATTGTACCATAACTTAGTTGCTATAAAATTGTCTAAAATGTAGTGAAAATTTGATCCATATTACACAGGTGACAGCCATTGTAAAGGTCATTATATCATAACTAGAGTATCACATAAGAACTCAGTAGGACAAAATGTTTATGTTACACTGAATTCATTTTCTTGCTTAAGTAAGTCTAACCTTTTCCTTTGTAACATTATGCTAAATTTCATGCTATTAGTCTGCCTGATCTAGGGAACTATAAATCATTCTGTATCGAACTAGTTTTGTATGTATTCAATCATGAATTCATGTTATCAAATTTCTTTCTTAATCTGCTAACTTTAAAATGTAAGAAAATCTACTGTAATATCCAGAAAACAATGGAATTCAGCTATAACATTGTCACTATACATATAGTGATTCAGGAAATAGGAATTCCACAATTTGTTTAAAAATGTGTCCTGAATTAAGTTCTCCAGCAGTTTTATTGTGATTCTTTCCTTCTGACATTGTTCATAACTTTTGGTTAAATTTAAACTGTTCTAGCAGTTCATTCACTTGAATAGAATTTTCCAAACTTTCAAATATTTTACACACCTGGAATTTGGCTGTTTTATAACTTTTGGACTTGAATATGAAAAATAATATTTAAGGAAGAGAAGAAATGTTTGACAGGGATGGTATTATAACCTTTTTATGTAATTAGTTTTAGATTTAGATTGGGGTTAAATCAAACTATTTGGGTTAGAGCTATTCATTATGCAAAACAATTTTAAGTTACAAAGAGAAATAATGTCATACTCAGGACTGCAGAAGGAACCAGATTACCCCAAATCTTCCTTAAACCCTGCCAAGACTTTTTTGCCATGTTGGAAAATAGTAGGGGGAGGGGACCTTGTCATCCAGAAGAGATATGGAAAACTAACAGTTATCCTCCAAGTTACCATCCAATTTAAAGAACTAGACATTTAAATTACATTTCTATTAAGCCAGCTCTTCTTTTTTTTTCCATCACTACACCAATACCAGTTTGAAAATAAAGGCAGATCCACAAATTCTGCTTGGCCCACCACCAGTACAGGCCACTGACCATTTCCTCCTCTCTCTCCCAGTCCATTACAAATGTCCCTCATGCCTTGCATTTTCCAGCTTTGAATAAAATTTATTGCTTTCCATACCAAGCAACCTTAAGCCTTTCAGAGTGGAAGATCTTCAGTGCTTCATTCCATTCTAGCTGAAGCCCCAGCTCTGGTTGGCTGCAGTCCCTGGCACATCCCCTCCCTTCCAGTGACCGTTATCTACCATTTTGTCCTAGGATGCTGGGCAGTTATTATTTTTTTCTTTCTAATTTGTGCTTGATCTAGTGATGGTCCTGTTAAGTTAATGAACTATGCTCAGCCAGGAAACTCATTTTCCATTCAGCCCTTAGATTTCCCAGTGGTTTCTGCCCAAACTGGGTGAAGCATGCTGCTCTTCCTTGCCTACCCCATGCCTAAAGTACTGCAAACACCTGCTCTTTTTTTTTTTAAGCATATTTAACATGAAACATTGCTACCTTGTTTCTATGAAGATAAACTATCAGTTTTTCCTCTCTACAGTGTTTTCATAGCCCTACATCAAATGGAAGAATGAAACAATAATGTATTCCCTATTTCTCTGATTACTATAGCACAGAGCACTGGGGGGAGGGAAGAGGGGGAAGGAAAGGTCTATTTTAGTATCAAAGGAGAAAATGTGGGAAAGAGGGGTAAAGGCATCCATATGTGCAAATATCTAGGAAAATAATGGAAAGTTGTGGGGACCAGTGAGAACAAAACAATCCCTACAAGGAAAAGGCAGTTTCTGGTAGACCAGTCCACACAGGAGCCAGCCAGCAAGTCTTGATTTTCCTGTACAAATGGGAAGAAGGAGGAGAACAACCGATCAGGTTTTGTAGTGGCTATATCCACACTGAACACCAGCCCAGCCCCTTTGCCAACCCACTGCAATCTGGACTGGAATTTCTGAAGTTGTCTTAAGAAAAAGCTAGGAACAGCATGGGAGACAAGTTGCTTAGCCTAAGACAAATCTCCAACCTCAAAGCAGACCTGGAGGGAGTGAGGATAGAATTTACCTACCTCCTAGAGGAGAAGAATATGGGCAGCACAACAATTCTGATATCTCTTCATGCCATCATTTTAATACACACACAATTATCTCATTGTGAGTTTTTTTCTTTCATGGTTATCATGCTTAGAATTGGGAGCAGGCCACAGATAAAAGCTATTCCTGCTTTAAAAAAATCAACACAAAAGATGCTAGCTTGAAATAGTTTCAAATAATTTCAGATAAGATGCATAAAAATAACAAGAACATGAATAGTCCTGTGAAAAATATTTGTCCCCTTTCAGATTTTTTTCAATCTTTGCATATTTTTATCACTGAATATTAACAGAGTTTCATATAGGTCCTACTGATAGAAAATAAAAGTGTGAGTGAATAAAACACTGAAGTTTGGCACTTATTTATTTCACAAAAAAAACATCCAACAGTATTTTACAATTGTCAGACAGAGATGCATTCTTCATACACATGATAAAACAAACTACACAGACACAGCTTATCTGTTTCTCTACAGATACATTATACAATACATTTCTCTCATCACTTTTGGAACCACTCATTCTTTTATATATTTTTTTCCTCATCCACAGCCTCTTTCACTTCATAATTTCATCAAACTTTATTTTTTCTTCTTCCCATTAGCACAATTCTACCAGTGTCCATGCCATTCTGTAACGCAATCCTTTTAACTCTACAGCCTTCATTTTAAGTATACTTTTCACTGATTTTGCTGGAAGATAAATTTATCTTCTAATTTTCTCCCCATTCGAGATGTACACAGTTTTCCTAAAAGTGCTTTTGCCTTCATTCTAGTGTTGTTGTTTTTTCCTCCCCACTTCTGTCTTGTTCTTCCATGTCCATTTTCCCCCTCAAAAACCACTTTGGATATGACAAATAATGATTCCACATTCAGAACTTCTCATTACCCTTGAATTCTCCCCAATACTCTCAATTATTAATCATAAACAATCAAATCAATTCAGGAAGAGGCTTTCCTTGAGATCATATGACTGCCTATGTGATTTCGGGGGTGGGGGAGTTCAGTTTAAGAGTCGTAAACAGGTGTAATGTTCATACCCTTGTGCACTCTGAAGCATTTTTTTCCCCTTTGAATCTAAAACACTTCACAGCATAGTGATAATTTTCTATAGATTTATGTTATGTTCAGTTCCAGAGTTTGCTGTTCTTACCAATAATTTTTGCTCACAGGTCTCTGTTATTATAGCAATATGGGAGAAGTTCTAGAGCTTCTCCTTCTATACTTCTGGTGTAGCATGAGTAACTCTAGACCACATGATAGCAGACACTTCTCCAAGCAATAGATTTAACTGTACACCCATGAGAATTCAAAAAGGTGTGGGAATTATGATGGGTGCATAGGCACCAGACCCAATATCCTAATGTGCCCAGCTAAGATCAGGATAAATGTATTCATAACTTTTTCCACAGCTATAAGTGGGAAGTCTTATGAGGCAGTCTTCCCTATACAGCCCTGGAAAGACTGTACTGAGTTCTTCAGACATATGAAACCCAACCCTGGAAATCTTGGCAGTTTACTCAAGAATAGTAGGTTTGCATTGTGTAGACACTATCTTGTAAGTATTGAAAAAAGATCTATGTGTGCCAGGTAGCTAAACAAAGAGATTAAATATAAGCCATAGATCTATGGCTTACTCCCCCCCCCCCCGCCCATCACCACCACTACACTCTGGTTTTTGACTCTCTGTTTACAAGCCCAGAGGTTACTTAGATTCTGATTCTAAAAAGAACCAGAAATCACTCAAGGAGTGTACAACGTCTGTGAAGGGTAATGTTGCTCCAGTTTCTAGAGCTTCAGCTTATATGAGTAAAAGCCACCATGGTGGGTCCTATTCCCTCATTGAGTTAGGAATGAGCAGTATGACATGAAAAAACTAAGTTACTGCTTGATAAGTTCTTTTATTTGCATTTAGATGTAGAGAGTAAACAAGATGACCTTGAGAGAGACAGAGGAGAGATCCATCATCAAACAAGGAGAAGAATATGGCCTGAACCTCAAACAAGAAGAAGGTATGTGTAAACATCTTAGAGGGACCCCCCCCCCCCATTCACATGAATATAAGAAAGGGAAAAGGTAAAGCATAATCAGATTTGCAAGATTCTGTTACTATAGCCCATCTTAATAAAAGTAGTTTTAGACTTCTACAGAGTTTGTTCCTTGGTCTGGTCTACATCATGAGGCTGTCATCATCTTTGTTCATTCCTCAAATACTTTCCCCTTTTAAATTCCTGAATCCAAATAACTTATCTTAAAGTGAAGGATGGAGGTGGATATAAACAAAAGCTGAACCACAAATCAGCATCATGTGTTTCAGAAAGGAGACAAAGCAGCAGAAATGTAGGATGTAGCACAGATTAAATTTAAATTTGCATCAGCAAATCATGCCTCTATTTTTCTTTACAATCAAGAATGTCATTTTAAAAATACTAGCATCACATTCTTAGGTCAAGACCAGGGTCATTCTGGGCAACTAAGCCTCATCTGTTCAGTGTTTGCAGTAGCTCTATCAAAATAATGTTGATAGAGAGTGGAGAGGCAAATAAAGCACATAAAATAAGACCTGACAGGATCAATCTTGTCTAGAGGCATACCTAAATTCAGAATGAAATTACCTTCATATTCACTATGGCAATATTCAGGACTCTGTAGATTTTAGCAATGGACAAATCAATCTTTTATTGCCCAAGTCCTTGTCATCTCTATTTAACCATAAGCCTATTCCATGTAATTCATTATTTGATTAATATATTTTAATATTGCTTCCCATATAGCCATCTTGAGGTAGTGGTTGTCGTTTAGAAATGAAATATTTTTGCCAAACATAATTTTTGGCATACACTGTTCATATATATGACAGCCAGTTTGGTGTAGTGGTTAAGGCAACAGGCTAGAAACTAGGAAACCTTGAGTTGTCCCGCTTTAAGCACAAAGCCAGCTGAGTAACCCTGAGCTTGTCATTCTCGCTCAGCCCTAGAAAGCAGGCAGTGGCAAACCATTTCTGAAAAACCTTGCCAAGAAAATTGCAGGGACTTGTCCAGGCAGTCACTAGGAGTCAAGACTGACTTGAAGGCCCGTGTGTGCATGCACACACACACACACACACACACACACATATATAAAATAGTGAGCATAGAACTGGATTACACAATCTGGAAAATATTCTAGTCTAAACTATCACCCCTGCAGTCCATATAGGAACCTGGCAAGAGACAATTAGGTCAAATAACTTTGTCCCATTCTTAGGTGGAGTTTTAGGAAAAGGAGGAAAGAAAAATAAATGTAATTGTCATCCAGTTTCATTTCGATCACTGTAGTTCAGGCCTGCACAATGCTGGAGCCAAGAAGCGAAATACAATCTACTAGTTGTATACTGTGTTCCACTATGAACTTGATAAATCTCCTGTTTGCTTTTGCAAAAGAGCAAAGGGTTCAGGACTGCTAAGCTATGTTCATCTTGACAGCTCATACATCGTGCAGCACTGGTATAGAGAAACGAGAACTCATAGAAGCAAGAAAGAAATTGTACAGTCACACTCTATGTAATTGAGCATTGTAGTGTTCCTAAAGGGAAGACCAACTAAACTTGTGAACTGGCCTATCATGCTCCATAGTGTGTGACCAGGGAGACATATTTCTGAATATACACATAAAGTTGGCTTTACATGAACTTCTCTTCTCTTCTCTTCTCTTCTCTTCTCTTCTCTTCTCTTCTCTTCTCTTCTCTTCTCTTCTCTTCTCTTCTCTTCTCTCCTCTCCTCTCCTCTCCTCTCCTCTCCTCTCCTCTTCTCTTCTCTTCTCTTCTCTTCCCTCAGGAGGGAAAAAGTTATTTCTCTACTGGCTTGCATAAAGTGACATCCAATGTGCAACATGCATTAAAATGAGTAGTATTTTACCGGAGGTCATATGGCTAAGCAGTCCATTAAGTAAGAATAAGTGAGAACTGTTATGAGAATGATTGTCCAGCAGCATTGCTGAAGTTGAGCCTGCCTTTCAACTATGTCATTAGAAGTGGTGAAATACTTTTGGCATCCTGCTGATTTTGCTCCGAACATAGAAGTTTTCTTTTTGCCAGCTTTCAGTTTCAAAAATCCTACAGCTAGGGTACAAACATTGCAGGACATTGGCTATATGCAGCCCTCTTTTATATATATATATATTCATCCATTCTACCCTCCCTACTGCAGAGGCATCAAAATTAGGGTTGTGCAAGAATAACCAGTATATTTTGTGGCCAGATCCTCAGCTCTGAAAGTAATCCAAGCTCACTTGTACAGATGCATTTCTAGCATACTTCAACATGAGCATCCAAGTGAGATGAAAACCATCTGAGTATGTGTGTTGTCAGATAGCAAAGACAAATACAAGAGCTGTGTAAACTTAAAAAAAAAAAAAGATTTAGAAGAAGCCCAAGCACCTATACAGTGTGTTAAAATAGCCTAGGCTTTTTCAGACATTTGTGGGAGTGTACCAAAAAGTGGCACTGCTTTAACACCCTGAAAAAAGTCAGGCTGCTTTAATAAAGAGCAGAGAGGTGCTGTGTTCATGCAAGTTTGAACCACAGCCTTCAAAGTATTTTCAAAGCTAGCCCAGCCTTCACAAACATCAAAGAACCGTGTTTGCAAAGTATATGTATATTCACATGAAAAGATACAGCTAGAATAAGGGAAGTTGTATGTAAGGGGTTATTCTGTTTCCTCTAATCTAATTGTAAAGCACCATTAACAATAGTACTCTCTATATGGATTTTTAAAAAATGTTAACAGTGCAGAAATTTCTGTGAATTTCTAAATCATCTTGCAAAAATTCTGCCAGTGCAATCTAGCACCTGATTTCTTTTTCTATAAGCATTCTATACAAGTGTAGCTCCAGCTTTAACATAGGAAAACCCTTTAATTATAAATATCATATACAGATGTATTATTAATATAATAACACTCTGTAGGCAGGAAATAATTTCAGATAAGGGACACTGAGCAACTATTTTTTTCACTAAGCTTACTTTCCAGTTTTTGATGTTACAAAGCCCTGCCCATTTTTTTTTCATGCAACAATGGTTTTGTATTTAGGAGCAATTACTATGGAAAAGCTTAGGGAGTAACAAGAACTGTGTTGAAAGTTAAGTCCAGTGTGATTACCCCAGCTAAATTTTTGGAAGTGAGGATGAGGTAGTCCCAAAACACATCTTTGGATGTAGCTTTAATAAATTGCATTACGTTATTCAAAAAAAGGTAAATACTCTTGGCAGAATGATGATCAAATCACAAATGAGACCTAAATTAGTGATGGTATTATACTGTATATTTTATTTGTTTATTTATTACACTTTACTGAAGTTGTTCATCCCAAAAAGAAATTGCATGATCAGTATGTATGTATCTATATAGTGACCATCTTTTCCCCCAATAGTGAATGTCACCAAATTTACCTGACAGACACTTTGACTGTAGTGGAAATTGTTTCTGAATAATATGTTTATAGCAGTGCTAATAAAATAAGAGGGCAATGCACAGATATGACTGAATGCCCATTTTAAGATGTATTCTCAGTTTCCAAAACAGTTCTTTTCAAAGCTTTGCCTGCATGCACATGTGTTCAAAGTTGGGATGAGGTCATGTCCAATGGCTATACCACTGATCTGTCCCTGTGCCAGCCCTGTCCCTCACTTACCTAACTAAAGTTATCTTAAACACCAAGACATAAAGGGATATTCTATTAATGGATTGTTGTGGTTGTGGTTGTTGTTATGGTTACAATTATGGTATTGATTAGGACTGGGGAAATCCAGGTTCAAGTTCTCATCTTGGAAAATTCATTGTATGACCTTGGACCAGTATTTCTGTTTCAGGAGTATTAGAGGAAGTGTTGCTAGTCATACCACCCTGAACTTGGAATATAAATCTAAGGAATAAATTACAAGGAATGTACATTCATCTGTGTCTGTAAAATCTTGCAAGAGTGCCCATGAACATCAGCATTACTCCATTCAGATATTCTGGGTGGAAGCAGTAAACATGATATGGAAGGGTAATGTGAGTCCTGTTCTTATTCTGAGCCCTCAGGAGAGGGTTCTTTTTTTTTAATTACTTGCATCACACTTAAATTCTTACATCTTACCTTCTGCCTCTGAAGCCAGGATAAATACTCTAGAGGAAAAGTGGAAGGAAGAAACTCAAGAGAATCTAGTATCCATATTTTAGCTCCTTTCCCCTCCTATTAAAGCTGTCACTGCAACAGCTGCCTGAGAGACAGAAATGCGACAAGTATGTTTTTCTCAAAATGTAGATGAAATGAGCGTAAAGCTAGTACTGTTGAATTTCTATGACCAAGCTTGCTGCCTTTATTTATAGATTTCTTCCTATGTTTTTAACAGTTTTTCCTATTTCCCCCCCCCCCACAACACTGCATATATAATAATACTGAGACAAGGCCAGAATGCTTCATTTTAGTCCTTTTTGTCATGCAGCAAAGCAATCCACTCTGCCTAAAAAAAACTCAAGGTGGGGCTGATCCTCCTCAGCTGCTGGCCCATCTTGAGGAAAGTGACTGCTACACATCCACAGTGCACACACAGAATACAGTTTGGTCAAGTGATGCCAAATACTGTGGCTGGGCCACATTGCCCCATAAACCCTGAGAGTTGACTCTCTCAGCAGTTTGTTTCAAGGGAGTGTCAACAGATAAATGATCAAGCCATATACCCCTTCAAAGCCCAGCAGAATTTCTTTTTTATATATAAGTTTTCTTAAAGAAATTTTTAAGAATATAAAAACACTACAAATTTTGAAAGAAAAAAAAGTAAATAAAGAAGAGAAATAAGTAGGTGGAAAAAAGTGCAAAGAAAGAATAAAAAATAGAATAGAAAATAAAAGGAAAGGAAAAGAGGAGGGGAGAGGAGGGGAGGGGAGGGGAGGGGAGGGGAGGGGAAGAGAAGAGAAGAGAAGAGAAGAGAAGAGAAGAGAAGAGAAGAGAAGAGAAGAGAAGAGAAGAGAAGAGAAGAGAAGAGAAGAGAAGGCTTCTGATCTTCTTAACAGCTGTTACAAGTACATTTATATTTTACCCTCTCTCTCTAAGGTTACAACATCCTTCTTCCCATAGTCTACCCTTTGTAATCATCAAACCATAAATCACAAGTTCATTTTTTTCTTGTTTCAGCAAAAATCCATAAGGGGTTTCCAGTCACTAATAAATGTAGTAATTGTCTTTTCTCTAATCAGACAAGTCAATTTTACTATCTCTGCTAGTTCTGTCATCTTTAACAGCCATTCCTCCATTGTGGGTATTTCTTTTTTTGTACATATAATAATCTTGAGCAATTATCGTATATAAAAACAATATTTCATAACTCTTTTCTAATTGTCTAACCATTAGTCTCAACAAGAAAAGTTCTGGTTTCAACTGAATATTAATCTTTAAAATTCTTTGTATCACTGTGTGTATTTGAACCCAAAATTTTCTGGCTTTTTTGCAAGACCACCAAGCATGATAAAATGACCCTTCATGCTTTCCACATTTCCAACATAAATCTGAATTATCTTTATACATTCTAGATAATTTTTCTGGAATCATATACCAACATCTTATAAAAACTATCTTTTAAATTGTAACGTAATATGAATTTCAGTCCTTTCAGCCACATATTTTCCCATTGTTCCATCAGTATATTATGTCCAAAGTTCTTAGCCCATGTTATCATGCACTCATTTGTTGTTCTTCTGTTTCAAATTTCAACAAAAATGTACACATTTTAGCAGTTACATGTTCATCATATTTATATATTTCAATTTCAAATTCTGTCTTGTGCTGTACAATTCCAAATGTCCTGTTATCTACATATGGACACTATTGAAAGCTAAATCCCTCTGCAGTCAATTGATCTCTTGATTTCATCTTATATTCTCCATGCTTTTGTTCTAACAACTCTCTATACAGTATGTTAACCATCTCTCTTTACCTGCTGTTTCTTCTTCTTTTCTATATGCTTCTTGTGCTGAGACCCATAAAGGCATTTCTGAGCATGATCTGGGTTTATATCTATTCCATATTTTCAATATGACACTTTTAATATAGTGATTTTTAAAATCTACATTAACCTTAACTTTATTGTACCATAGAAAACCATGCCATCCAAACCTCAGGTTATGCTCTTCTAGTTCTAAAATTATCTTATTTCTTAACAGCAAACACTCTTTAATCCAAACCAGAAAGCAGGCTGCAAAACACAGCTTCAATTCAATCCTTCTTGTTCCTCTGTATCTTAGAAGATTTTATATTTAAAGCCCAGCACAATTTCTAACAAATTTTTTACATTTTAAAAGATGGTTAAAAATGTTTAAGAAGAAAAACAACAGGGAGGGAGGGAGGGAGGGAGGGAGGGAGAGAGAGAGAGAGAGAGAGAGAGAGAAAACACAAGACAGAACAACAATGGCAAAGAAAACAAATCCAGAGGGGATCAAAAAGAAGAAAGGGGCGTCAGTCATCCTTGTCAAAAGCCTGGGCAAAGAGCCAGCAACCAAATTAGTTCAATTTAGTCTTATTTTAATAAAGTTGAATAAAATCTAATTTTCTTTTAGACCTGGCCCAGACCATTTTCTGGCTTTCAGCCTTTAGAGTTACCCCTTAAAATCCAAGTATGCTCTTCGTCCCCGCTCCCAACCCCCATTAGTTTATATTTTCAGGCATACACCTTGGCATACTAGATTTAAATATTTTAATTTTGATTGTCCTTTCCTCCTTTCCCTCTCCCTCCCTTCCATTACTGTCATATCACAATTCAAACAATATCCAAAATTAAAACATACAATTCCCAATAATGAGTAATGAAAATGAACAACAGTATAGAGAACTGTGAAGCCTATACATGGCTGACTGATTAAAAATAAAATAGAACAAAACTAAAAATATATATTGAGTTCAGGCAAAAAGACATCTAAAAGGTACTTATGGATATATTACAAGTACTACAAAGAACAAAACAGTATTTAGCTACATTTGGTGAGACAGAGTCAGATTGGTAAGTCAGTAATAGGTAAAAAGAAAATGGATATGAGTGACCAGGAAATTTGTCTAGGAATGGACCGAATTCCTTCCTTCCTTCCTTCCTTCCTTCCTTCCTTCCTTCCTTCCTTCCTTCCTTCCTTCCTTCCTTCCTTCCTTCCTTCCTTCCTTCCTTCCTTCCTTCCTTCCTTCCTTCCTTCCTTCCTTCCTTCCTTCCTTCCTTCCTTCCTTCCTTCCTTCCTTCCTTCCTTCCTTCCTTCCTTCCCTTGGTGAGAATAAGTACTGTATGATACAGAGGATGCAAAAAGTATCTGCACTACCATATTCATTACAGATCCATGTTTATCACCCTGGTCATGTTCAGGAAAAGTAGAGGTAATATGTGTGGTAGGCAGAAATATTTTTGTGTAGGAAATGTTATATTGGTATAAAGATAGTACAGCCAAGAGTCTTTTTAAAATTGGGTAGAATGCCTGGTAATGCATGTGGAACAATAAAGCATGAGTGAAGCTTTCATCAAAAAATGACACAAACTTCAAAAACAGCTAGGAAGAATTCATCAAAACCCCAGAAAACACTGTAAATGTAGTGAAACTCTTCATAAAAAATATCTAGGAAAACTCTTTATAAATATAGAAAACAGATGATATATAACACTAAAATCTTAAAACCACATCTATAGAAACTTTAACCATTTCAAAGAGAGGAAAAATCCATGAGATTACTTTGGAAATAGCCCATTAGTCAAAGGGTTAGACACCTTCCAATCTTACACGCACACACAGACACACACACACACATATATATACAAACTGAACTCAGAATTCACCCATAATATTTATGTTTTATAGATAAAACATACAAGGCAGATAAAATAAAATTTAAACAGTGTACAGTTAAGTGAACAAAAGTGAGTGATTTCAAACAACTTTAGCTGGCTTACAGGTAGTTCTCAACTTACAACCACAATACGGACCAGAAAATTCATCATTAAGCATTGTGGTCGTTAAGTGAGGCATCATGTGACCACACCCAATTTTATGACATTTTTTGCAGCAGTCATTAAGTGAATCACACGGTAGTTAAGCGAATCATGCAGTTCCCCATTGATTTTGCTTGTTGAAAGCTGGCTGGGAATGATGATCATATGACCCCAGGATGCTGCAACCATCGTAAATACATGCCAGTTGCCAAGCACTGGAATTTTGATTAAATGACCTCAGGGACACTGCAATGGTTGTAAGTGCAAGGACCAGTCATAAGTCACTTTTTTCAGTGCCGTGTAACTTTGAATATTTGCTAAACGAATGGTCGTAAGTCAAGGACTACCTGTACTTTATCTTAAACTAGCTCCTTTTCATCCTCTGCTGAGAAAAACAACCTTACCAGTTAAGTAATGATCATACCAAAGTTCTAATATTACAAACATTAAATCTGAGTCAGAATTCATACATCACTACAGAATAGAATTATGAAGTGTACAATCTTCTTTATTAGGACCTGCCTTTTTAAAAAAAAAAAAAAAAACATTTAGGAATGCTGTGGTTATGATATCATAACTTCTCTGGAGGAATGAGGTGAGCATTTTAACTCCTCCTTTTTCCTTATTATTTTGAGTTTGTTTTTCTATGAGAGGCTTACCTTCTTTATTTTTCATGGGTTATTTAGGTCCCTTTTTAATGGTAGAAACCTGTATAGCTAAAATGTTGAAGTAACCTGGGTCAACTCACATTTATTCTCTAGGATTTATATTTACTGGGTGGATCTATATTTACTCTAGGATCTGTATTTACTCTATATTTATTCTGGGTGGATCTATATTTACTCTAGTATCCATATTTACTAGGATCTATACATAAAGGGTGGCACAGTGCTATGCTGGTTCAGCTCCTTTCTCCAAGACCAGACCCAGTCAGTGTTGATAGGGAGTGAGAGGTCCCTACTTTGTGGAGTGCCTCAGGGTTCAGTGCTCTCACCACTCCTACTTAACATCTACATGAAACCATTGGGTGAGATCATTCAGCACCATAGGATGAGATATCATCAGTATGCTGATGATACCCAATTATATATCTCCATCCCGGCTGACCTAAGTAATGCTGTGGCTACCCTTTTGCGGTGCCTGGAGGCTGTAAGGGCCTGTATGGGGGACAACAGGCTTCAACTGAACCCTGGAAAGACAGAGTGGCTGTGGGTACAGGGAGCCTCAAGATCTAGGAGTTTATCATCTTTGGTTCTTGACAGGGTCACATTAACCCAGACAGACCCAGTGTGTAATCTGGGGGTCCTCCTGGACTGACAACTCCTGTTTGAAGAGCAGGTGGCAGTTGTAGCTAGGAGGGGCTTTGCATAACTTCATGTTGTGTGGCAGTTATGCCCCTTCCTCAATTGGGAGGCCCTCCGCATGGTCACTCATGCCCTGGTCACCTCCCAGTTGGATTACTGCAATGTGCTGTACATGGGGCTACCCTTGAAGAGTATCCAGAAGCTACAGCTGGCAAAGAATGCAGCAGTGCAGAAAGTTCTGAATGCCCCTGGGGGGCACATATAACACTGCTGTTACACAAGCTGCATTGGTTGCCAGTTTGCTTCCGGGTCCAATTCAAGGTATTAGTTATCACCTTTAAAGCCCTTCATGGCACAGGACCAGGTTATCTGAGGAGCCGTCTCGCCCTTGTTATATCAGCCCGCCCCACTCGGTCCAGCGGAAGGGGCATGTTGCAGACCCCACCAGTCAAGGAATTTTGACTGGTGGGATCTAGGAAGAGGGCCTTTTCTGTGGTGGCCCCCACTCTGTGGAAGAACCTACCTCCCAAGGTACGGTGTGCCCCCACTCTCATGGCCTTCAGGAAAAGCGTAAAATCCTGGCTATGCCAGAAGGCCTGGGGGCCGGATGGGGGCTCACATCAGTGGAAGTGGCTTGTGGGGTAATTAGTTTTTCCTCCTGTCATCTTGAATGTTTTTAGTATTTATGTATAGGGTTGTTTTACAGTTTGACTTTTTAATGGATTAATTAATTTTAATTATCTATGTGATTTCTTAATTGTTTATGGGTTTTTGGTTTTAATTGTGAGCCACCCAGAGTCACTCATTGGGGGAGATGGGCGGCATACAAATTTAATAAATAAATAAATAAATAAATAAATAAATAAATAAATAAATAAAATCTAAATTTAGTAGAACATAGGTAGGTAGATAAAACCAAGTTAATTAAGAGTAGGAGTATCAGATGTGGGCTGCAAACCTCTGAACAGCCACTAGAGGACAGCAAAGACATATTTTCATATCTATTTGCTGCTATCTACTGTTTCTCTGGATTTTTGCAACCCAAATTTGGTGACTCTAATTAAATTATGCAGAGGCAATTTCATCAGGTCCAAAAACAAATAACATTATTAAAGAAGTTATATATTCTAACACAAACACTGTGTCAGTAAATTCTCTGCCCTTGTGGTGGGGGAAAGAAGCAGGCTGAAGGGAGAGCTGAAGAATATCACTCTTCCAATAGGAAAGAGCACCACAATAACAAAGAGGAAAATGTTTGCTTGCTATCACATATTCCTAATGATCAGTAGAATAAGAGGTGCAAAGAGCCTACGCTTTTGAGGCTGCGCCTTCAATACATTGTGACTTGATTTGATACCAAAGTGAATCACTTTGGATACTGTTGGATAATTTTGGGGACACTTGCAGCCTACAGGCTTAGGTTGCCTCCTCTCTTCTTGTAGAATATAGAGGAAGCTCGGATGGAGATGGTGGACGTTTTGGTGGGGCTGTCAACTCTTTGGCTGAAAGAGCTCCTATGTGTAAAAGTTATATGGCAAGCAGGAGTGAAGCAAGTGGAAGCGTGCCCATCAGGCAAATCTCTTGGGAGATCTTTCTTCTCTTGAATATTTATTTGCCACAAATCTGTCAAAGACATAGGAATTATTTTAGAAAAGCTTGGTGGCCCTAAGGACAAGAGAGATTGGAATGACCTTTAATTGCAAATGGTAAACACTGAATAATGGAATGAGAATGAACTAAAAGGTTGGACTAATCTTTCCCTGAACTAGAACTGGTACGAGGTTCATTTAACTTTCCAGCTAATCCTTCCCAAGTCCCTTTATTGATCTGATATTTTCAACTTAAAGAACTTCACTAAATGTATCTGTGTGGCACTTTACACATTGTGCCAGTTGAACATACTATCAAAAAGAATATAAATAATATAAACAAAGAAGGTATTGATGTGTTTACTGGTGGAGGGACTGGAGACCTAAAAAGAACCCCACATTAGTATGTATCAGACTGGCATATTTCCATCAATGAATTTTGAATTATTCTATCTACATATTATTATATGGACAACAATTCTAGAAGCTCTGAAAAATCTATAGAGCCATTTGATGCCAACCGTGAAGGATCTGTTATTGAACAAGGGAGCAATCAACATCGTGTTGACATGATTTGCCAAGGTGCTATTGACTGTAATGGAGTTGAATTTCATGCCATATTAATAACTAGAAACATTAATGGTCATTGCACACAACAACTTAATACTATAAAATGATCCATAATATTAATGATATACACTTGGCATAACAGTATAAATGGTCTATCCAAAGTGTTTTAGCAGGAGCAAAGTAAAAAATGACAGAGATATACAGTGAATAGGAAGTCTCCTACCATCTTTATTGCTCTTTGAGCTAGAAGACTGAGGAACAAAATGGATTTATGAAACTTACTGGTTTAGAATTAGTTACAGATAAAATTCAGTTGTAACTCCTAATGGGTGGGTAGTTTTATCCTTGTTTCTTTGTTTCTTCTCAAAGGGAAATTAACAGAGTTATTCTTGACATGTCTATTTAGAAGCATCATCATCTATGGAGGTATACTCCCAAGTAAGTGGGTATACTACAGTTGCAGGTATAGTCAAAATAGTTTAGCTGTTACAGGTACTCATTGTTCCTGGTTAAATACAACATAGCACAATAGCCACTATTTGCAAAAGAATGTATAAACGAAGCAAATCTTAAAAGGTAAGGAAAAGCAGACATGTAGCCAGGAAGATAAAACTTCTGGCTGGAAAGCAATTACTTGTTCCTCCCACAGAGCATTCTTCCACAGAAACTTAAATTCAAATTTTATATATGAATTAAATCTTTGTATGAACCCAGAAACAGGAAAGACATGTCCAAAATCAGGCCTGGTTTTACAGAAAGCTATAGAAAGACCCTTCCACTTTCCCTTTTGTTTTCTGTGACATCTCTCCCTCCCATATTTCTCTTGAGGTTGCTGGCTAAAATCCTGTATGCTTATTCTGAAAGAACACAAATCACTGGTATCCTCTGAATGGTTTCTTTAATGGATGGGGTGGGGTGGGGGAGGCTGTTTTATGCCACAGGCCACCCCTGATATCTACACATTAGTTCATCTACATGTGAACAGCTTTGCACATGGATATTGTGCAAGTGTAATGGTCTCTGAGGAGGAGGAGGAGGAGGAGGAGCCACTGACTAGGTAATGGTTAGATAAGAGGCAGCTTACCCGGTAGAAGGAATGAGGGCATGGCAAACATCTCAGAAGGGACCCTCCCTAGTTTCTTGGACTGTAAAGGCAGGGGTGGTGGTGGTGGAAAGATGTACTTTCAGACTTGCAAGATTCCGTTACTGTAACCTACTGCAGCCTGTGTTGTAAAGGTAGTGTTAGTATTCATGGCTGGTGCTTCTTTTCTGGACTACCTCAAAGGGCTGACAACAAGTTTGTACAGCCATACTGTACTATCATGGAATTGATAGCCTCTCAGAGTTTCTGCAGGGTTTCATTCCACCCTAATGAATGAAAACAGCTACAGTAGTTGAGATTTCTGCCTAAAAAAAATATTACACACACACACATACAAAGTGGCAGAGGGAAAAACTATTGAAAGCTAACAAAATCTCACAGCAAGGATTTAGTGCATCTAGCACTTGTTATACTTCCTTTCAAACTTTGCCTTCCTTCCAGATGCTGTTGAACTACAATTCCAAACAGACTTTAGTCAGCATGGCCAATGATGAATGAGGGTGGGAGTTGTAGTTCTGTAGCATCTGGAGGACCAGCAGCTATACTCCATTGAAAATAATGAGACTTCAGCTGATCATAACTAATTTTCACATAGATTTGAATGACATGCACGTGGGCCTAATTTGCTCTGGATCCAACTCAAAACCATCCAAGGTCTCTCCTGGCTTGGAGGTTCCTTTTTGTGGTGGTTGAATGATAAAAGGAGGGAGCAAAGAGGCAAGTACTCAGGCATGGAGAACAGTCTGTTGGTGGTTTCTCTTTTTCTACACTGGTATCATGATGTTTTTGGACTACTTCAGAATTTCTTTAGGTGGTGGAATTGTGAAGATCCTTGTTTTGTTTTTGCAATACATTTTTCTTCATTGCTCAGTATCATATCTGGTTGCCTAAACTTCCTAAACAAAACACAGCTTATGGGAGGAGCTGGTTTGTATCTTCCTTTTGGATTTAATTAAAGCATAGGAACTCAGAAAGGCTGAAGACCACTGGAGGAATGATTATACTGTACTCCCAAATTAAATTTCCTTATATTAATTCACCTTCCCCCGAAAAGGCCATAGAAATTTTAAACGCAGCTTATTTTAAACCAATTCATGCCTATGTAAATTATAATTGACCATTACTTTTCATACCTATTTTCCTTCCTGTTCTACCTGCTTATATATATATTCAGATCTAATCAATACAAAATTATGAGCCCTAAACTTAGAAAAGCTCTTGCTGCAGACATGTATTTCTTCCATCTTCTGATTATAGATAAAAACATCATGCCAAAATAATGTATTTCCTTTCTATAGGATATGTCCACCAGATCCCGCCTTTTCTTTACTTGCTCGACTAGTGAAAACATCGTTCTGACGCATAGAATTGCTTCAGATGCTCAATCACCTTTACATTCACTGGATTCACGGACTGTAAGACTGGTCTTTTTTCCTGTCTACAAATGATTTCAAACTAGAAATAGAATATAACTGTTTTTCAAGAACATGATGTTTAAAAAGTCAGTAGAATCCATCTAAATTCTGCCTGGGAAAAATGGTATTATTTTCCATCAAACACATGTTTTTTTCTATGTTCAGTTTCATGTTCATCATGTTTTAATAAGTTTTCTCCTTTTATCTTCAGTTTCAAACTTAACAAAATCAAAATCAGATCTGCATATCCTGAAAGCTTTTCAAGACTCTTAAAAAAAACAAAAACAAACTCAAAGTCATCCAATCAAAATCACAATTTACTGTCCTCATAGTGCCAGGGAAATCCCATTTTGGAAAGGAATTCTGCATGGAATCCTTGGAATGGAAGTCACTGTCATAAATATTGGACACTGATGGACAGCAGGCATGACACAGTCTGAGGTTTGGATGTCTCAGTGTGTTTTGGTGTCGAGTACAGTTTTATTTCCCAAAACTGATCCAGTGAAGGGTTTGCTTATTAAGAACAGTATTTTATTTGTAACAGTTGCTTCAGTGCTGAAATCAAGCTCTTTTTGTATCCAAAAGACTATATTCTGTGTTCAACAACTTACTGCGCTGAAACAGAAATTCAAGCAAAAATGTTACAAAAGTACTTTGGTTAAAAACAAAAACAAAACTGCTGTACACATTTGCATTTGCTGAGAGTAACAGTTTCAGTAGACTAGTAGGCAGACTGTTTCCAGCTGTGAAGTATGCATGCAGATGAACAAAAGCCAGACAGCTTATTAACTACATTGGTTGCTCTAAGGGGAAGAATGCTCCTTCAGAGTCAAATATCATTTCATCCCCAGTTACTTGTGTCTCATACGGTTGGATCTCATATGGTTGGATTTGAGAGACAGAAGGTATGTTGGGGGGAGAGAGGGAGAGTGTCTAGTTCTGACACGTTGGTTGATATCTGTCCTTGTTTTCCTGAAAGGTTTTCTGAAGATAAGATCTTGGGTGGGGAGAGACAGGATGTATCAACAATTACATGCTGGAAAAATGACTTAAACCTGCCCTTCAAATGTTTAGCTAAAGGATCCACTTTTTTCTTTCCATCCCTATATTGTTGTTGTTTTCTATTATCAGCATCATAGGACCCAAAACATACTACATAGCTGTTTACATCAAATACATTTACAGCTGGCAATGTTTTAGCTTGGAAGTATAATTTGGCTACTGAAACCCTTCAGATTGTCCTGAGAGATCTCACACCTGAAACCCCAGGACAACACTATTTTAGGTTTATAAAGGAGGATAAGCCTTCATAAGATGGCAGGTGCTAGGGGAGACATAGGGTTACTTCAGGGCAATGCTTATAAGTGGGAATGTAAAAAAAAAAAAAGGATACAAAGCAGAAACATTGCTTTGGAGAAGGCATGGATATATACACTTCCCCTGTAAAGAACTGATCTTTTCCTGGGCTCACATGGTAGCCATGAGATCGCATGAAAATATGTGTTTGAGTGAGAGGCACCAACAGCATGTCCACACCTGTTCTAAAGCATTTTGCCGCATGCTGTCAGGATCTCCTTTATCTGAAATACTTATTTTCCTGGGAAAACAGCTATTGTGCTAATTAAGGAAAAGACAGCTTCTTTAAGGAGGTGCTGGCAGGTGGAGTGTGTACAATCATGCATCCTGTAAGACACATTATTGTGCTGCACCGCCCTACCTATGAAGAATCCTCCTTAGGAAGGTTTTGGTGATATTGCCCCTGGATAAAGGGATAACTCAGGAATCCCTCTGAATAACCACACTGGGAAGAAACAGTATTATAAACCAAATTTTGGCCAGCTAGAATGAGGAAAAAAAAAAAAAAATTCAGCTTGTCTATTTCCAGCTGAATTTGCTGAAAGGAAAGCTGCAGTTAGCGCTAAGCATTCCTCTTCCTAGAAGTTTTGCTTACCCAGGTGATTTTTTGAACCATCTGATGCCAGATCTTGATGGAGTAGATTTGTCCCCAGTAAGAATGATCTCACAGTGGGTAGAGGCTTCTTAGGGTCCTCTGCTGAGCTGGACTTGTAATTACAGCCCAAGGAAGCTGCTGAATCATCCATGAGCTGCAAATAGCCCCTCCAGTAGCTTGCTTCCTTGGACCCCAGAAACAAAGTCTGTCTGAGATCATGGAGCAACCTGAACTGAGTTGGGTTTCACGAAGACAGTCAGCTTTGCCTGATCAGCTAAATTCAGACCAGGAAAAAAGGGCATAATACCAATGTCCATCCTGTGAACTGGTCTGAATCTCATTTCAGAGTCCAGGGATGCACTGAGCTGACACAGCTATAAAGCAGTGATGAGAAGCTATGTATAGAGGTCATCTACCTTCCTTCTGTGAATTTCTGGAGGCTCTAACTCCATTCTGATGACAGAAAGGTACATCATACACCAGTCCTCCTCCTTCCCCCTTCTCCTGATCTATTATCTGCCTTTACATACAGGCTGGCTTCTCAGCCCCTTTTCTTTTATTCTTCCTTGTTCTTTCTTTCCCAACCACCAACCCCCATCCCCAACAATGGAACCTTAGCTAGATATGGCAGAAGATTTCCTAACACAGCTTAACTCGATTAGAATCTTTACTGCAGACAAGAATAAAGTCCCAAACAAAACACTTGATTGCCCACTGCAGTGTAGACATGTTGAGAGTTATGTTTCTAGACTCTAGTTTAAACTTCAGGCTTTTGCCCTTCCAAATTTCCAATACAAGGCTTGTTGCTTTCGGCAGCTGACAGATGTTTACATCAGAGTTCTCTCTAACCTAAAAGCTACTGCTTTCCACCTCACCAGTCTTCCTTAAGGAGCTGATTTATTTATTACATACAGGATGGATTTTCAGTCCTTTTCCCTCCCACTTCTGATACTTAAAGATAAAGTGTTTGTACCAGTGGATGTCTCATTCCCTGCCCAACTTTTTTCTCTTTTAAGGCAAAGAAAAGGGCTTCTGCAGAGCATATACTGGCCTTGCTCTGTTCCATAACATGATGCTGTATATTTTCTCATATCGCTCTTAGCTGTTCTCTTAGTTCTGCTTAAATGGTACTTCCTTACTAAATATTCCTTTCCGTGATTGCTACTTTCTTTTTCACTGGCATTTGCCATTGACTGTTACTTCAATACCTATGCGGGAGACAATGGGGGCAAATGACATTGTGTGTGATTATTCACACATATGTGGCCATACTTTGCCAGATTTTATTACATCATTACATAAACCAGCCATCTGCATTGATGACACGATGATGCATGGATCGTTTTGATATTTTCATTGCTTAATATAGATGCTACTGGACTTCACTGAATGCTTTGTGAACGTTTTTTGTGTTTTTATTTCTATTCCATCGACACTGCTTAGTATCATATATACTATTTCCCCACTGAATGCTATTTCCCCAATGATTCCTACTTTATCCTCCACTGCCATTTCCCACTAACATGCTGTTCATTGGATTGTTCCTAAATAAAATCCATACCATTCTTGAGCCATTATGGTTGCCATTTTTGACATTACAAGTCTCCCATTCCAAATGGCCTGTCAATGCCACTTTAGTTCTATGCAAAATGGCTCATATTTTTTCCTTGGGTCGATGCAGACCAGTACAGAAAGCAGGAAAAGGACAAGAATTAATGATCTCTTGTTTCATAATGGCTCCTGAGAATTCCTTTCCTTTAAGTCTGGAACATGCATTAAAGCAGTGTTTTTCAAACTTGGCAACTTTAAGATGTGTGGACTTCAACTCCCAGAATTCCCCAGCCAGCATAATGACAGACGATTACACAAAGCTACTACAATAGTAGCATGCTGAGGGTGGGAAATAAATAAAAACCTCTGGCTTTCTTTTATCTTGTGTTCTCCTAATGTACTGCAGTAGCCTGTAGAACGGCAAAAAGAATTTAGATGACTAGCTGATTGTAAGTAAGTACGGAAAAAGTGATGTGTTTAGGTTATTAATAAGCAGATCAATGCCTGGACTGCATAAACATTGTATTATATTTCCTGCCTAAATCTTGGAAGAATTCTAATGGGCCTTTTGTAGCTATAGTACCCATTCCTAGCAATTAAGTAAATCCCTTATATCTTTATAATTTTTGCAAATAGATACTTTCTTATATTCTATTGGATTAGGATTTGTTTTGATTTTGTTTTCTTTTTTCTTCTGCCCTCTGTATGGTTAAATGTATTTTCTTCACTGTGGTTTATAATACTATTTTAATTAAAGATTTCCATACCTATAGTTGGATTTTAAAAAACAAGTATTATTAAGGACAAATCCAAGGGATTCCAACTGAAAATATTTTCATAAAATGAAGGCTTACTTAAAAAGCAATAAAAATAAATATAAAAAAATAAAATGAAGGTTTACAAGCAGTAAACAAGTTGTGTTAAAAAAAAAAAATGGTCCTGTGCTATTTATGTTAGCTTGCAATACCAGAGCCAGATTTTTAGATATAAATGAGGAGACCATGTATATAAGCACGATACATTTTTAAAACACAAACTTGTTGCGTCTGTATCATCGGAACATGGAAATCATGTACAAAACAGTAAAGAAAATCAATCTTCCTTTTTTTTTTCTGAAAGTTTTCTTCCCCTACGAAAGGGAATTTTGTTTTTCTGCCTCATTCCCAGGGTGACAAGAAATTCTTCAGAATTTCCTTTAGCTTTGGATTCTGAGAAATGATATGCTATATACTCCCTGATAGCTATACTCTCTTTGAATTTCCCCCATTTAGGGAGATTGGAGGGAAATTAAAGAAAAGCTAATAGGAAAACAAAACTAAACAAGAGATTAGTTTCTTTCTGAATTTTCAGAAGCCAGGATAAATTGCTGTTTCTTCTGCTTCAGAGATGGTAATCTGAACATGCAGTGATGAGACAGCCACATGACATTGATCAGACAATCATTGTCCAAACAAGAAGGAAGAAGTGGCAAGTTGGGGAGCCTCTTGCTACTGCTAGTAAGTGTGCATGGCTAGGGAATGTGAAGATAATGCAACTTTCAAGGAAGAAGACTTATCCTTCCCCTCCTTTGAGAAATTAACTTACTTTGTAAAAAGGCAGAGAAAAGCTTGCATTTTTCAGATGGAATGATAAATCTCATAAGCGTACGAACAGGGATTGGTCTCACTCAGAGGCATCTGCTGGATCCAGCACTTTCATCAAAGTGACAAAGGCAGCATTGTGCCATGATAATGCATAAGAACATAACATAAGAACATAAGCAGTGTCTTGTTGGACTGAATCCCTGGCCCATCTCGTCTAGCAGTCTGTTGGGGCACAAGGAAGCTTATTGGTCTCCCAGGAGATAGCCTTTGGAAGCAGTCATACTGCCATCAAGGCTAATAGCCATTGATCCCCATGACTTCCATGAATTGGTCCAATCCTTTTTTGAAGACAGCCAAGGTGGTAGCTGGTACCACATCTTGTAATAGTGAATTCCAAAATCCCACCATTGTTCTATGCATCAGACACATCACACCACACATATAGGAGAGTTTGGGTTTTGTCGGTGCAAAACTGCTTTCATCATATAGCCCCTTCCCCCAATAGATACCACTGGCCTGACATTACTTTTGCATTTACTTGGTTGTAATATAAGTGGGACACAAATTCACAACCCATGGTACATCCTGGGGGAACTGTGATTATTCGGTTCCTACAATCATCCCAAACCCATGTTGCTTGGATCCAAGACACAGAATCTCAGTTAGACAGTTTATGAAGTTAAGAATATTCTTTCTCTGCATTCATCATCCATGAGTTATAGTTTTCCCTATTTGCTTGTTAATTCTATGCCCATTTTTTTTTTGCCATTTTGCTGAATTAAGAAGAAATTGCTCTGATTCCTCCCCCCACCCCCCACCCCCCAGATAAGATGTCTGTGAAATTCTCGTGGTCAAAATATAAAATTCTTCTGCATGCCTTAGTTACTAGATGGATGGGGAATGTGGATGAGTGTGCTACTTTGCCTGGAATAGATTGTTCCAACATTAAAAGTGGTCATTCTAATTGTCCAGATGTCTCAGTCAGAAACTATCCCAAGGGAATAATCCTGTCACAGTGTCATCCTTTTTATTCAAGGTGTAGGAAGCTAGGTATCTGAAAACTACTAAATATCTAGCTGTACCATGAAACTTGCCAAAATATAATTCTGCTTATTCCTGAGACCTGAATTGGTGATGGTGGGGAAACTGACCTCTTGAAGATCTACCTTCCCAGGTTAGGGTCCTGCAGTAGCTGTAGCACTGGGGAAGAGGGCTCTCTATCTGCTCTAGTAACTACACTGAATATAGGGGCATTCCCCATGAAAAAGCAGGTCAGGGACTTGGTTGGTCTCCCAGGCTCACAGCTACTACTGGATGGGCAGAGGTCTTCATCCAACGTCAGCTGATGTGCCAGTTATCAAATCTGGAGCAAGAGGATCTGGCAGTGATAACTTATGTCCTCATCACCACCAGGATGGTCTAAATGGGGCAACCTATGAAGACTACTTAGAAACTGCAATTGGTGCAGAGTGGAACTACCCACACGCAGCTACACTCATATAACACCTACACTGCAGCGACTTCATTGGCTTCCAGTACACTTCAACTACAATTCAAAAGGCTGGTTCTAACCTTGACAGTTCTACTTGGCCTGGATCCTAGGTATCTGCAGGACCGCTTCTCTAGGCAGAAATGACACATCCTAATTAGGGATGCTGGGTACCTGAAAAGTGAGATTTGTGGGGGCTTTGCCCTTGTGGCAGAACTTTGGAAGTCTGATACCATCCAGAACTCAACAAGTGCCTATCTGATTACAGGGTTTTATCATTTTTTTTATATTTTGTTTTTTATGTTTTTATTGTGTTTTGTTTCTGAATTTTATTATTGTAAGTTGCCATCAATCACAGGTTTTGGCGATAAATCAATATAAAATAAATAAATAAATAAATAAATAAATAAATAAATTTATCCATGATAAATCAACAAATACAGTGATAAAATGTTTATTCCTAAAAGAAAACAGAATGCAGTTTTTAAGGAGCAAAGAAGCCTAGGGGTGAGGATGGGGTTGGGGGAAGAAAGACTTAGGAATAATCCCACACCATGTCTAGTCTTGCACTTAACATTAAAAGTAAATAAACAACAAAGTAAAATATTAGGATCATCTTACAGCCCAGAATTGTCTAGATGCCTTGGAAGAACATCAAGACCTTCAAGCAGGAATCTTTGCCAGCCTTATCTGGAAACATGGAGAAAGGGTTGAACCTGGAATTTCAACATTCAGATCATGTCCTGGGCTTCTGACTTATGGTTTTTCCCCAGTTCTTTTCTATAAATTTCATATGCACTGCATTTTTTCCTGGGGAATAATTGTAGCTCAATGATAGAGCATATGCTATGCATGCAGAGAATATCAAGTTCAATCCCCACCATTGCCAAGTAGGCCCCCCAAAAGATTTCTCTCTGAAATCCTGGAGTTCTGCTGTCAATCAGTGCAGGCAATGTTCACACAGATAGACCAACAGTCTTAAATTCTACAAGCAATTTTAAAATTACTTTAATTATGCACAAGTTGTCAATTTCTCTGTACCAGAAAAGGAAAGGGGGATCTATATCTTTATATTGAGATTTTTAAAAAAGAGAAAGGAAAAAAAGAGAATCAAATAAAGAACACCCAACTGATTCTAACTGGAGAGAAACAGACCATGTTGAACTGTGTTTGAATGTTTAAAAAAGGTAAAGAGAAATATTTTAGATAAAGCTTCATATGGAAGTGCATGTTTTAGAATATACATACTGGAGAGCCTGGATTTTTTAAAATGTTGAATGAAGAAACAATACCATCAAAAAGGGTGTGGTAGTGGAGATCTCAAAAATTTGTTTTTATCTTCTGGCCTTTTATCCTGTGTCTCACTTACAATCTCTCAACAGATGCTTCCAAAAATACCTCTGCCTTTAATCAATCTATTTCTTTGTAGTGATGTTTCCCCTGAGACATATTCTCTTGAGTTGTCCTTGATATGTTCATACCAAGCTTCCCCTCAAAAAGGAGCTTCTTGCAAACAGTGATCTGCACTTACGGAAATCAAAGCGAGTAAAGCAATATAACAGAAATGAATATTTTTGTCCATTATCATCACCCCCTCAAAGTGCTTAGCTTTTTTAGTAGCTGCATTTCTATCTCAGTGTTTCTTTGTTATTAGATACAAAATTGCAAAGTCCCTAAAAGCCTTTATTTGAATAATGAAGAAACAAAGCAGTTATTTCCCCAGCAAATTTAAAGTACCGGGCCCCTACATATAACCCTTCCTCCATGAAAATTTCTATATCCAGATTATTACTGGATATTACTATCTATCAATCCATCCATCATCTATCTATATGAGATAGATGTCTATAAAGGGCAATGCAAAAGTACCTGTCTCACACACTGAAACACACACACCCCCTACACACACACATACACATAGAGCAGTTTTGTCTAAGGTAAACTCTTGCTCAAGCCAAGCTCAACTTTTTGTGAATTCATGGAAATCTACAGGCAATTTTCTCGGAGTGGTTAATCTTGGAGGATGTTGTTTTGATTTTCCAGTGTTGCATACAGGTCTCCCATCCAAACATAACCAGGTCTATCCCTACTTTCTGAGATCTGCCAATGTCAGTTAGGTGCCATCACCTAGCTGGGCAGAAATTTGTTTAGCTTGGCCTTAAATATTATTTACCATATTTATCTGAAAAAAAATCACTTTTAAAATAATGTTCAAATCTGATAGGTATTATCTGACTAATTTTCCATGTGGGGCAGGAAAATCATCTTAAATTAGGTAAATACTGGGTTGCCTTTATTCAAAAGAAAAGGAGAAAATGTGTTTTAGAGTGTGTGCTTTAAATACCTGCCTTCAAGATGCTCTCTGTGTACTACAGTCCAAGAATTCCTAGCCAGCCTGGCCAACAGATCAATTATATCTTAAATCTACCAGGTTGTGGTATGCTGGGCATAGTATGCTAATTCTACTTTAAGGAAGAAAAAAAAATGTCATTAGTAGATAACTTGCATATCCAAATTGAAAATACATGTAAGAACCTGAAGAGCCCTTCCAGACTACAGTGTATTCAGTAAGCTATTATTTTAATACACAGGGAAGCTGACATCCATTAAAATAGACAATATATTTGCTTTGCCTTAATCATCCAGCATCTTTGCAACCAGTTGTCTGCATTTCTTGTTTAGCTCTTAAGAGCTTAAGGTATACAACTTATAAACTGCTTCTTTGTGAAGATGCATCTCTCTGCTGTATCTCTCTGCTTATTATTCACTCAAAGGCAATTCCAGATGTAAATGTCCATTCAATGTGAACCAATCTTCAATCCTCCCTAAGAATAGGGCTAGAAATAGTCTGCTTGATGAAGCATCTCCTATATTTTTAACAATCGCATCAGGAAGGTACAGCACACCCGTTACTGAACTAACACTAAGAAATAAGCTGCCAGCCAAAAAAGCAAACCAATGAATACAGCCTATTAAGCTTTCCCCAGCACCTTCCACTACAGAGAGAAGTAATCATATAATGCTTGGCTTTATTTACAAGAAATCCACTAGTATTATTGGGAATATCAAGCAAATTGGGAAAGGCATGAATAATGACAATGACAAAGAGGCTTGAATCTTGCCAGTATTCCCGAGTGGAAGTTTCTTCATAAAGTGTTTCTCAGTGGGAAGATGCTAGTGATTATATTCTTCTAACTGAGAAGTTTATAAATTTTGTGAATCTGCTTCCCTAGGCCAAGAGGGAAGAGAAAGGAGGAAAGTTTGAGAAGCCACAGATACAGAAGATAAAGTAAATATAGCAACGTGTCAGCCTAGTCATTCTCAATCTGAAGGAGATAGGAATGGAAGCCAATGGCATCCTTTGGGTTGTAAGCAAAAAGGTATAATCCAATTAGTCATGCATGGCAGGGTGAGATGTCCTCATTGGGACCGAACTGTAAAATGGTTTCAAGATGTCTTTCCTACTTGCCAGGACCATGCAAAGTATCATGTGGACACCAAGAAGTTTTGTGCCTAAGTTAGACACCTGGGAGCAGATGAAAGTATCTATAAAAGGCAGCTCTGTTAGGCAGTAGAGGAGACTGGTGATGGTTGCATGATATTGCTAGGGTTGTGTATGTGCTGTGTGAATCAAAGTCCAGCTAGAGGATGAATCTGCAGCTGAGGAACAGGCAGGAATAAGCAGGATCTGAAATAGAGATTTGAAGAGCAGATCGATTGATGGCAAAGACTGCGACATTTGGAAAAGACAGACCAGATAGACGTCAGTGAGGACAGTTTGACAGAGGTTCTAGAAAATAGGGAAGCTCCATTTTCTTTCGAGGCTAAAGTCATTGATCTATCATGCTGCATTGATTGTTTTTAGGATATTTATAATTTTTATGTTACCCAAGTCTCTGGAGTTGAGCAGAATATAAATTGTGTAAATAAATTTCTACGGGCTAATCCCTGCCCAACTTTGCTCATTCCAAAGCTTGTGATTAACCATTCACTGACCTACAGAGTACTGTCCTTGCATAGCCAGCAAGGTCGATGGAAATTGTACTGGAAATTGTACTTCAGAGTACAATTCTGGAGGGCCACTGTTCCCTGTCCCCTATAGAGGAGGAAACCCTATTTATTTGAGAAAATCTAAATTGATTACAGATTACAGAATCTGTAATCTCCTTGCTAAAAAGTTGTATTTACCCATTATTTTCAACAGAGCTCTTACAAAATTGAAATGTAAGTTAGCATGAGGATTGGATTCAGTTCCAGTTGATCTTAAATGGGATTCTATTTGATGAACCACTTAGAAACTGTGTGACTGTGTTTTGAAATCACACAGAACATATTTGAGTTTTCATTATGCAAGTTGCAAAATAATTTCTCCAGTCATATAAATTTCCAGGTCACCATCAGTCTATATCAAATGTTCTTAATAAATTTGCAGCGCTGGTGTGTGTGCGGGTATGTGTGTATGTGTATGTGTGTTAAAATCAGACTACTGTTAGTAATATCCATAGAGCATTATAGCAATTTCAATATGAATGTTGAAAATGTAGAAAATATTTACCGTAATTCATATCTAAATGATCACTACTTTTCTTTCTTAGCTATTTCACTCTATTTACCCACACAAAACCTACAGAGCAAGTGAGGGAAGGGAAGACATTTCTCAGACCGAGGTCAGTACCTTGTCTATTTCTATGGAAAAAATGTGAAGAACATAGAAATTCAGCAACCTAAGGAGAAGGGGATAAAAAATATTAATACAAAATTGGATTAGTTAGAAGAAAATGCAGGAACATGGCACATGGTTTTTGAATCTATATATGGAGGATTCTTAACTGCCAGTAAGAACTGAGCAATCATCTTAACTGGCCTCTACTGTAGTCCTTGCAATAAAACCTAAGTCTTAGTTGTGTCATGTCGTTGCTTAAGAAGATGATAACAATTCAGTTCTTAAATCAGTTAACTTGACAGAATGAGACTATCAGTTAAATAAACTCATGGCACAACTATATGTTAACCCTGTCCACACTGGAACAGTCAGTAGACCATGCACTACTGTCATTTTCTGAGAGACTGAAAAAAGAAACAACTGATAGCATTTTTTTCACTTGCATGGCCTGTAATGACACTCAGTAGAAGGCTGGCCAGGTAGCAATGCATAGTCTAAACAGCCTTCCCAGTATAGTGCCCTCCAGATATGTTGAGAATGCAATTCTCAGAAATCCCAGGCTTCAGAGAGAATTCTGGAAGCTGCAGTCATACAAACTTGGAGAAGGCCATATTGGAGAAGGCTGGTCTAAATTCCCATTTATTGGCTGCCACAAAGCCTCATGCTCTTGATTTGCTGCCAGAACATGAGGAAGGAAGAATAATCAGTATCTATGATGACATTAGGTTCAACAGTTTCACTTGCTAAATAGTGGATGGCTACCATCCAGAGAGAAGATCTCTTCCTACGGTGTCCATCCCCATACCAATATACCTGCTCAGTAGTTATATAATATACAATGATGGATTTAGGATTTGACTTAGAGTAAGAAGATACCCAACTCCCTATCCATTGGGATACAAAGATGTGATGAAATCTTGGGGAAAAATCTTTGAACGTGCTTTCTGGGAATTCTGGGAATTCTGGGAATTAATTCTCCAACGTATTTGAGAAGCCTCAAGTTGGGGAAGGCTGCTATAGTTCCTAACATTAGTACAGGTTACACAACTTTCAATTATGAATGAGGAAACTCTTTTTGCATTCCTGAGCAATGGGACTCACCAACATTACAAACTCAATTATTATACATATGAATATTTTATATATTAAATTTCATAAGTTCTGCTTGAGTTCAACGAGCAACTGAATTAAAATTTGATTTATAATTAAAAACTTATCAATCACTTCAGGACAGACACTTCTTGATGATATTATTTGATCCTTGGATTCTCATTTAAAAAAAAAACTCTTGTCGTAATCTCTCAGGTAATAGCAGCCATCAGTTTCATGTAAGAAACAATTGTTCGCCATGGCATAGTGAGCATTTATAACCCAGCAGCAGTGTAAGGATTTATTACATTCATGATATGTGTATTACACCAGAAAACAGCAGATACACAGTGATGCATTAAGCCTCCACATTAAACAGATTTCACATTTAAATAGTTCCGCACTTTAGGTGCCTGGCTGGATTCACCTCCACCCTTACTTCCAATCATTAGATGAAGTGGAATAAAATAAAGGAAGGAAGGAAGGAAGAGAAAGCAAGAATGCTACTTTACAGGGATCGTTGCATAATTTATCATTCTCTTATTCGTTTTTTGTAAGTGGTAAGCAAAGCCCACTGTAATCAGTTGGAAACTGAGTCAACCTTAATAACTGATGGCTACATTTAAGAAAAAACATTGAGCTCCCCAATTCTTGAGAATGGTTCTGCCACTGTAGATGGAGAGACATGTAAGCCTAGATCTTAAGTGACTTACTGTGTCCACTTAGAATCAGATCCCAATTTGAAGTAAATGCAGGATCAAAACCTTCCTACCTGTATGTTTTTCTTCAGCTACCAGTGATCCCTTCCCCTACCAAGGATTCCTCTCCCCAGTGGTCACTCAAGACAATCAAGGGGTTTCCTTGAGCAGTGTTGGGTGGGAACAGGAAGCTGTTGTGGATAGAGAAGCTATTCAACATTCGTTTTAGATCCTAACTTAATTTTAAGGATGTGAAGGGATGAAAAGTTTCCTATACTCTCTTCTAACCAGCAGCTCTCACGCATCCATTGTAGATAGAAGACCCCTTGATCAACAACACAATTCCTTCTGCCAATGCTAGTGAAGTTCCAAAATAACATGGGAAAACAGTAGAAGGCAAGAAATGGAAGAGTGCAGGAGATGAGACAGCAGTAGAACTACTCTAAGACAACTTAACTTTCCCAGGCCTCAAAACAATATTCATGGGAGTTGTGCAGGACTGACCCTACCACTGGGCAAAGTGACAGCTCAGGTTTCACATTTCTGAGTTCATGAAAAGGCAACAGACTCTAGCTGTTGCTGTAACTGTTTAAATTGTATGTACAGGCTACAGAATTTGGTTTGGTTAATGATTAAAAAAAAAAAAAACTGCTTCACTTGAGAGTGATTCACAAATCAGTCACCTCAATTTGATTCAGGTCTCAAATATAAAACTTCTATTGATTGAAATGAAGAAAATCGTTTTTCTTTTCTTTTTCTTTTCTTTTTTTTTTTAAGTATGGTTTGTATTTTTATCATTACTTTTGAGATGATCTAGAAAGAATGTGCCAAAAAACAAAAATCCACTGATATTTTTAAAGGAATCATATTCTAGAATAAGAAGTACCAACACTTGTTGTAATGGGATATAAGAATAACACTGAGGAACAGGAGGAAGAGACACAACCAAGAAAACTGTCAGATAAAAGAAATGTGAGTCCAAAGCAGAAATCTAAGTTGAGAAAACATCTTAGAATTGACTTTCCCTAATTCCCTTGAAGATAAAGGCAGGGAGAGAAATTGACTAGGGGTGGTGAAACTGAACAGTGACGCTGGCCGTGCTGGACTGAATCTGACATTAGGATCCATAACTTGGTTTCCTAGTCTGGTCTACCTTGAAGGGATGACACGTGTATTTTGGGAAGATGTTTCAAAAGTAGTATCCCTCCACCCAGATAAGAAACCTGATAAATTTATAGTTACATTGACCACCATGTGACCGGTGTCATGTTCATTGAGACTCCTCAGATATAGATTCCCAGATATTTTCTATGCAGAGTCCCAATAAGGACAAAACCAGTCACATGGTGCCTCTTGGTGGTTAATGTAACTGAGACTACCATACAGGCTATACCACTGTGTAGAAGTAGAGAAATTCTTCTCCCTCCAAGAGAGGGGATGGAATTCAATCCCATATGTAGGGAGATGATGTAATGTAATATCCATATCTCTCTGCTCTGAGAGCTTAAGTGAAAGTGGACTGTATATACCATTCTGATAACTTTTGATAAATTTATGAGTCATATCAATAGTGATTTCAATGTGGAGAGCATGTCATTTATTCCCTTTGGGATTTATAAAGGGTAGGTGAGGGGAATTATATGAAAATGGGTTGTACTTTAAGATGTCTCTTTACGATAAGCCCCCCACCAACCACCCAAAAAAAAAGTAACAAGAATTATGATGGATGAAAAACACTACAGAGCATGGGGTATGTGTTCTGCTCCATAGCTTTAGGTATTAGCAACAGGGTCAGTAAAAGAGTAAGAAGGTTAGGATTTGTGATGGATGTTGAAAAGTATACAACGGCAGAGGAAAAGGACTTGAACGTACAGCATTCTACAAGTAAATGCCCAGTGCTACCATTTAGTTTTTCCCACCAAACTTTTTTTCAACATTTCTTCCCCTGGGAGTGATAACTAGAAAAATCCTATAAATTCTAGAATAGTCTTGTGTTAGAGTACTACAGCTTCTTTTCCCTAAAGCATTATGAATGGAGTATCCTACTGAAATCAATCACTTGTGTGAATGAAAGCAACAGCTGTCAAACCACAAAGCTATACCCTTCCTTCTCCTCTATCCTGCCATTTTCTTTTTCTAGAGAGCTGTCCTCTGTGTTTTTAGGGACACACTGTTTCTGTATTTCCACAAATCTCAAGAATAAAGCTTTCATAGTCAGACCATTGTTTTCAAGTGTGGGTGGAATAACAAGGAAGTGCTAGCAGAAGGTCTAAAGTACCCCTTCCAAAGCTTTTTTGAAATGTGCTAATTAACTCCCATAAAACATGTATCCAGCAAAAGGCCCTCTTTTTCATGATGAGCACAGGTGACTAAAATAAGTATCTAGAACCCATGGACTGGAGTTATGCAATTCATATCAAGTAGTAATACTAAAGGCTCTTTTTGAAAGCTTGGTAATATACTAGAATGGCACCATGTGGTAAAAACTAACATTTTTAATTAAAAAGACAATTTTCCCTGGCCAACAAATCACTGGCAGTTCTGATTCAGAAAAATTATGTATGTGTGTGCATGTGCGTGCATCTATATATTCCAGAAATTAGGGATCTCAATTATCTCAATTAAGAGGAACAGCAGAAAACAAAAGAGAATTAATCCTCCAATTTAGCTTCTGTTGTGCAATGACAGATAACAAATACTTTGTTCTTTTTCAGGCAAGCATTCTCTTGTGCACATCTTAATTACCACTGAACTCAATTACTTTTGCCATTGAAAGAGATGGAGGCTAAATAATGACCAGTAACTGACTATAATTCTACATATGGTCTCATACCACATTTGAAGTTTGGGTTTCTCTTAACATAAGGCCCTTTAATATATTAGCCCTTGCCTGGCTTGTTAATAAGGAGGGGGGGGGGTTGTTTTTTTTTTAATAGAAACCCTTGCTAATTGTTTATTCTAGCTTAGGATTCTTATTATCCTGGCTACTTTTGTTAATCATTTAATCTTGACTTGAATTTAATAATGAGGTTGATCACTTTTATATGCAACACTAATCTAATGTTGCTTTGAAATTTTTACTCAGTTTTATATAGCTTGCAAATCTCTTTTCTACCTTCTTGTTTTTCTTCATTCTTCTCTCTCTCGCTCTGTCTCTCTTTTTGAAGTTGTGCTTTTAAATATCAAGAAAGAGAGAGAGAGAGAGAGTTGGGAGGAAAAATTACCGATAACTGAAATATTCCCATCTGATAGCTTGACTTGGGTTTGTAGAGAACTGCCAGTACAAGACACTAATGCTGTGCCAGATAGTTTGGTTCTCTCCCTCCCACCCTTTCTTAATTCTTTTCATTTGATGGGGGGAAATTGCTTTTTTATTTATTTTTTTTAGGGTCAGGGGAAAAAAAAAACTTTCCTTGTACAATATTGTCTTCAACATTCTTTAGTTTCCCAGGCTTCCCATGCCTCAGTAAACTTCCAGGAGAAGAGCTTTTCAGATCAGGAAGATGGGGTGGGGGTGGGGGGTAGGATGATGGAGAGACCTGTAGCAATAACAATAGCAGCATCCTCTGCTACCTTCCACAATACCCTAAGCTGTCTCCCCCACATACACACCAAAGGGTTACATAGCATTTTATATGGAACATTTTATCTAGAATTTATATTATTTGTGTGTGTGTATGTATGTATGTGTGTGTATGTATATGTATGTGTGTGTATGTGTGTGTATGTGTGTGTATGTATGTGTATGTGTGTGCATGTCTATGTATATGTGTGTGTGTGTATGTGTGTGTGTATGTATGTATGTCTGTGTGTGTATATATATGTGTGTGTGTGTGTGTGTATGTATGTATATATATATATACACACATGAAAGAGGCTTATTTTTCTTTCACCCTCCATTTTGTCATATATATATATATATATGACAAAATGGAGGGTGAAAGAAAAATAAGCCTCTGTCATGTATGTATGTATGTATGTATGTATGTATGTATGTATATATATATATATATATATATATATATATATATATATATGACAAAATGGAGGGTGAAAGAAAAATAAGCCTCTTTCATAGAAAAGGGCAATTAGAAATGAGATTTCAGCACAGTATTTAGAAGCTGAACCTATAGATTAGAACAGTTTTTCAAACCTGGTTCCATGGAATCCTAGAGTTCCATGGGAGACTAAGGATGAAATAAGTTCATTTCAACACGGCCAATTTTCTATCACTGGAGCTTGATCTAAAGATTCTGTTACCGTAACCTTACAGTAAAGTAGTATTAGGATTCATGGTTTGTACTCCTTGTCTGGATTGCCTTGAAGGACTAACATCAGTCTTCCAAGTCTGAAAGCACTTCTCCTTTCCTTTCCTTTTACTCTCCAGAAAGCTAGGAAGGGTCCTTTTTGAGTGCTTCCCATGCCCCTTTTCCTCCTCTAGGCTGAGATATCTTTTGCATTATGGTTGTCTAGGCTGCGGCTCTTCCTCCTGTCTCCCAAGGTCATTCCCACATACCTTTACACAAATTGCCATTTGGACATGAAGTTACAGGAATCCAGAAAAACTCAAAAGAGACTTTATATTCTCTCTCTCTCTCTCTCTCTCTCTCTCTCTCTCTCTCTCTCTTAATACAAGTAAAAAGTAAAATATAATTAATTTCCTTCTTCATTTTCAAGGGATCACAAAGGATCATTTTGCACAAGATTCTTCAGAAGCAATCAAAGAGGATGCATACAGTATTGATGAGTACTTTTTGTCTGCTTCTGGATCTCATGCATATCCCAGAGGGTCTATGAGTTAAAGCTGGTCTTAGTAATCAAACATTCCTTTTGACAAGCTAGTTATGAAATCTAGCCCCAGCACATTGATACAACAAGGTTATACTTATTTATCAGTATTGATATTGTCCAATGAAATTGAGGTAAAATATAGGCTGGCATTGATAAACATGCAGGGCTACAACACTATATATAAATGGATTTCTTTCAACCAGAGGATCTCCTCAAAAATCCATATCAAATTTAAGGACAGTTAAGTTTTCAAAAGGGGGCAGGGAAATTATTTTGCCAGAAGTACCATTCCACCACAAAATACAATTAATAGATCTTCTTCTTTCCTTCTTTTAATCTCTGGCTGATTCCACCGTTTTAGACATTTTTTTTTCTGTTATATTTTTTGGGATTTTTTACCTGTACAGAGAGAATAGATGCTTATATTTGTGCATGTGTCTTCAACTATTAAACAACATTTACATGTTGTACAAAATCACATGCAAGCTTCTTAAATCTGCAAACAGATATTGAACATAATGAAATATGTTTATTTAGTGCTGGAAAGAAAGTTTCACCTTATTTAGACCTATTCTAGAAAATATTAATGCACTGCTCTCTCTGAAGGATATTCTGATTTCCTGTCCAGCTTCATTTAGGGAACAGGTTTCATGCATTTTTGTTTTACTATGGGCTTGTTTCATTTCAGTCTTAAACAGGGCAAGGAACAGGGAGTGTTGCTGTTATTTACTGAAACCATTACAATGGATTATACCAAGAGGCCATAATATAGCTTGGTGGGTGATTTTGTGTGTAATTATCTGCTTTATTAATATTAATAAATGATAAGAAACATTCTGTTCCATTATTCATTAGCCATACAAATTCAATTGTTCAATGTTTTGTAATATTCAATTACTAAAAAGAATTACAAGTAGTAAAATACTATAGCACAATGCAATATTTTCATCTCCCTTTATTGGATTTCATGTTATGAGCCTTTCACTAAGAGGCACTCTCTAATTATCTGTTCAAAGTTTCTTTGATTCTTACAGTTTCAGTTGATATGATTCTATGTCCTGCAGCAGCTAAGGTCATTCTCTAATTCATCCAAGACATTAGTTTATGCTGTTGAAATGAAAGCTTAGTTATAATGCTAGGCAGTTGATGGTAAGCTGTGCAAAGCTTGTGTTGCACACCCGCACAGAGGTATTCAAGCAGTTCTTTATATGTAATTTCATTTATTTACTATAAAAATAGCAAGAACTATATTTAAAAAAAAAAAACACCTTCACACAACCTTTCCATCACATTCTGGTGAACCTGAGAGTAAACTACATTGCCATTCCAGGTTATCCATCAAAGTCTGAGATGGAGAACAGGCTTTCACATCAAAGCATAAACATTCTACAGTCTGTTGGAACACATTTCTTCTGCAGGATCTGAGTCACCTGAAAAATACATTGATATCATTTGTATGGATGGGGCTGGAGATGTTGGGGCTGAGAAGGAATGATTTTGTCTTCTTTCATTGCTTTAGCTAGAGGCTCTGAGAATATGTGTGGTGTGAGTATAATGCAAAATATGAATGATCTTGACTCTTCATTCTCATCTTCTCAAACCTTCCAATACAGCAACTCTCTTAAAAGACAGTCCCAAAATGGGTTAAGGGATTAGGTACCTGTTCTTTTTCCAGTAGTTTATGAAGTCAGCTGTTCATTGCTTACAAGCCTTAAAGTTTCTATTCTGTGGTCACCTACCATCCAAATTCCCCTATTCCAACAGGCATTTCCCCTTTTCACCCAAACAATGTTTGCATTTTTTTTTTTTTTGTAAATTTCCCCCACTCCAAATTTAAGCCAGGCTCATTGTCAAAGGCATGAATTAAAACTATATATTTCTATACAATATTCATTGTATAAATAATAAAACATGATACATATTAACAACTACCTTTATTGGCTTATCAGCAAAGGAAAAAGACAGCCTAATTAAACAGATCTTTTTAAGAACAGGTTAATGAAGGAGGAGGAAAATGAGGAAGAAGCAGCTTCTTCTTCATGGACTTACTTGGCTGATTTAAGGAAGCTTAATAGGCCAGATAGGTTCTTCTTTCAAATACAGTTTTGCTCCTCATTTGTCCACATTTTCCTTTTTTAAAAGACTTAATAGGGCATACTCAGCCTGGTGAAGTCCTGTTGCATTAGATCAGAATTGCTCATTTTTTCCCCAAGCTTCCTTCAGTGATCTGATTCAGCAGGATTCTTCCCTCACTTTTAAATGTGATTAGGGAAAGAGTAAGGATCAACCTGGGGTCCTCTGGTTCATGCTGAATTATAACTGCCAGCAGTCCTGGCTAGCATGGCCAGGGCAATTAATACTCAGAGTTGGAATCACCATCCCCTGGAGGGTCCAAGTTCCCAGAAATGGCATATGTCTTTAACCATATAGAAAAAATATAGTATGTGTGTGCTATGTTCATCAGATTTACTCACTGTTTATCTTATTTTTACAAGCTCAAGATGTCTGAGACTATTAATCCAGACATTATTCTTTCACTTTCTTAGCATTTCTTTCTCCATTTCTCCACCTCTCTCTCGGCCCTGTAATACTAGACTTATCATTTCACAGAGCTCCAAATAGGCATTTCCTCCCCTATTCTGTGGGGTATAATGGACATTCCATTCAAATGACTTGCTTCACCATTCAGTTTAATTCCTAATTCACTTTCCTCGGTCACTTTGAAGACTACAAATTATTTCACATTGAGGCTGGACATAAGAGGAGGTGGCTAAACTCAGCACCCAGGACTGTAAAATCACAATGCTGTATTTATACTTGACAGCACATAGTAATGTGCCTGCAACTAAATACACTTCCCTTTCTGATGTACTCACTTTGCTGATTATTATTCTCAGCAGACACTCTATGTAGTTTCCTGCTGTTTGCATTAATCTAGAATTTGTTTAATTCTCAGCTTGATTTAGTTCTGTCTGATTTCTGAATATCTTATCCCTCTGTGTGTTCAGCCTTTACATATCTCTCACCCCTTTTCTGTTTTCCCTTCCCAGGTTCATAATCCACAAAAATGTATGCAGTACAATAAAAAGGCATTACTGAGCAGATTGTTCAGCTACAAATATGCCTCAATTTTTAGATGGTTGTATCATTCCTTATACTAAGGGAGAAAAATTGACTTTCGGATTATGAAAGAGAACTTGCTATCATCAAAATTCAAATTTTGTGCTCCTTTTCAGATGAACGTCTTCAAGGAATGTTAGAGGAAAGTCAGGAAGGGGACTCTGAACAATCACTTTTTGCCTGAAATTTGGGACAATTTGAATTATGCTATGCAGTAAAGTGAAATAATCAAAAATTCTCAAGGAAAACTGAAAGTAAGATTCACTATAGGGGTGGAAACTTACCCCCTCTTATTCAACTGATAACTCAAACCATCTTGTTTTCTTCCTGCTGTATTCAGCAAAAGGAACAACAGCCTAGATAAACCATTCACATATGTTATGGCACTTATGAATTACATTTTACAAGGAGAGTTGTTCACTTTGCTATCTCCTGCAAGATGGTTCTTGCAGTTACATGTGACAAATAATGCTGATTTGGTTGGCAATTACAGGCACAGAATCCATTCATGGTTCTGCAGATCTGCAAGTATTTGGAAAAAAAGCGGGGGGGGGGGACCCTGGAAGTCATGTTGGCAAGGGAACAGACAAACCGCAGACACAGGAATAGTGCGAAAGATAATGAGTTTATCTCATCCAAAATGTTCTATGCTGGCAATTCATTCTGGTCCAGATTGCAGCTTGTTAGCTGGCATAAGTTTCAGGGAAGACATTACAGGGGTTTTGAAGAACTCAGCTAGTTGCCAATTCATTTTGAGAAAGAATTCAGAAGGCTGCTTCTGACCTTTAAAGCCTTCCACTGGCAACTATATCAGGGTGGATGCCCTCTAAATAGATTTCCTGCTATGCATTAAGACCTTAAAAGGTAATTTAGCTAAGACACAATTGTCACTGAAAATGAGGCTGAAGACTATAGGGAGCAAGGCCTTCCCCCCTTGATGGTACCCTTCAAACAGAATTCTCTCAGAAGGAAGGCTCTGGTGATCCATTTTATTAGGGTTTTTAGAAGACCAATAAAAATGTTTATGTATCTCCAGAGCCCAGGAAAAATGGAACAAGCATAACAAAAACAGACTGCTTATTTTGCATGGCAATTCTGTTGCTCTTTTAGATGAGTATGATGTAGCTTTTAATGTTGTCTCTTACAGCTATAACATTTGTCAATGTAAATTTCAAACTTACATCAGGTTTGTCTTGAAACCAGACAAGCATAACCTTCTCCCTACCTCAAAATGTGACACCCCTGGTAATTTTACTGCCACAAATAAACATCTCCACAGAATAGCTACAAGACGAAAACAGTACTTACCTAGTCAACCCTTTGATGAAGGTCACTATTCTTATTAAGCATATGAAGATAAAAATATGGATTGTATATAGACATAACTGAAGCTGCTCATTAAATGATACAGAATTATAGACTGGAACATTCAAAGTCCTTAAGCCTAACTAACTATATGTAACATTGGGTAGCATGAAATGTGTTCCTGATTTTTTTATCCTTTCTTTCCCACAGGTTTGTGTGTGTGTGTGTGTGTGTGTGTGTGTGCTTGTGTATGCATGGCAAATTGCAATCCCAAACTAAAACCAGTGCTTGTCAAGCCACTCAAATGGTAACTTTGCTCATTATATTTGTTTATCCAAAAACAAAAACAAACAAAAACAAACAAAAACAAACTACTTCTAAACTTGGATTTCCCTCATCATCCCCTTAGCAGTGTTTCATAGGAAAGTGCAACTGAAAACCCAGATCTGGCATTAATTTTAAATTAATTTTGGTATACGTAGGATCAATTTAAGGTAAGTGATTCTGCATGGGTAATGGCTACTTTACTCCCTCTGCTGGACACATCTGAAATTCCTCATGCCATATAATTTGGTGCCTGCCTAGAACTTGTTTGAGATGCTGAGGACTTTTTTTCCCTTTTGGGGAAATGCTGATTCAGAAATATTGCAGTCTCTTAAATTGTGATCCTGGAAACACAAAAGCACAGAACATATCAAGGTATCAATACAAGAGAATATATGCAGTTCAGGGTTGAACTGTGCAGAGGAAATGATGCCAAATTAGAAACACAGGTCTATTGAAAAACAATCCACACTAACCAAGTGCTTCATTACCAAAGCAACAACCCAACTTCCCACAAGGGGAGCTTTGTAAGAACATTATCCACAGCTGACCACAAATGCACTACAGTAACCCAGAAGAGCAGAGAAAGGAAACAGACCACCTATACAACATCTTCCAACAAAATGGATACCCACGCAATTTTATCAAAAAGTGTCTGACCATTCAACCCACTACAGCACAACCAACACAAGCTATGAAAATGATAACACTGTGATACATCAGAAACATCCTAGAAACAACCAACAGATTAATACAACAACATGGCATCACCATAGCACACAAACCAACTAAAGCCCTCCAAAACATCTTCAATAAACCAAAAGATCCAGTAACCCAAGAAGAAAAAACAGGAGTCATCTACAACATACAATGTAAAAACCACTATGTAGGACAGACAGAAGGCTTGCAGAGCACATCCATGAACACCAACTAGCAGTCAGAAGACATGATGAAAACTCCTTAATCTCACAACACATGGACAGACTAAACCATAGTTTAAACTGGGAAACTATCTAAGACCAAACTAAATCCAAAAATGTGAGGGAATTCCTGGAAGCTTGGTATTCAGACAAGTTAGCTATCAACAGGCACATAGAGATAAACAACATTTACACATTATTCAAAAGAGACAATGAAAAGGTAACAAAGAGACCAGAATACCTCCTTCCCAGCAATCAACACCCAGATAAGCAGTGACTAACACCAGGATTAACAGGAGACAAGCAATCAAGTAGTGAACAATATCCTAATCAAAGAATTACCAACTCAGGCAAACAGTCAAGTAGTAAACAACAGCCTAATCTAGGAATTACCAAGAAAAAAACAACTCCCCCACCAACACTGACAGGGCAAGCTACTGTATATAAATATAGAGCAAACCTCAGTCCCTTCTAGTACTGAAGATGTTACCTAAACGGGTAATGAAACGTCTGCAAGAAAATAACCAAGCTCAGGGAACCCCAAGGACTCCACATCAAGGTATGATCTTCCATTCAATTGATAAGGTTTGAATAGGCAACTAGGTTTATAGTTGCCTATTTTTTTTCTGATCATCAATAATCTGCACTATGCTGATGACACTACCCTGATAGCTGAAAACCCTAATCCTTGGAAAAGATATTCAAATGGTGTAATGTGTCTATACCTATGAAGATCAGAATCATGCAAGCCATGGTATTCCCTATGGAAGCAAAAGTTGGACTTTGAAGAAACAAGATAGGAAAAGCATCGACACTTTTGAACTTTGGTGTTGGAGAAGACTCATGAGAATACCATGGACAGCCAAGAAAACAAACCAATGGAAAACAATCCAATGGGTCATCGAACAAATCAACCCAGAGTTCTCATCTGAGTCACAAATGCTCAGACTCAAATTATCCTACTTTGGATATATTATGTGAAAGACCAAGTTAGGGATAGATTGTCATGGAGAAAATCTATTTATGTGGTTGCCAAGAGTTGACATTGACTTGATGGCACATAATCAATTCTTTCTTATTCTCCATACCTTTCAATATTTATTTATTGCTATTTATTATTTACTTTTTACACTCTGTTTTTGTTTTTAAATTTTGTTAACCACCTTTGCTGTGAGTAACATCTTGAGATCTGAAAATAAGCACTGTTTAAAGAACATCCAAAGGTTTCTATCAATGCTTGTGCCCATACAATATTCTAAACATCTCCCTCCAAAAGTAAAATAGGGACAAAAACAGTTGTGCCAGTTCTCGGTAGATAAATCTACTCCTTTGTCTGTTGCCCCTTGTGCATCCCAAACATTCTGTTTTTACATTAAGATAAACGACATATATGGAAGCATAATATAATGTGTTCTTTCTTACAAAATACATATTTAACCTTAAATATCAAAAATACAGAGAAAAGCATTTCAGTATTTGAAGAAATGCAGAAGCCTATGCCCAGCTAAATACCATTTGGCACATTCACATGAGAGGTATGGATCAGATAATTTCATAGAGGAATTTGCAAAGGCCAAATTCTTAAAGATCCAGAAAATCAAAAAGTGCTTTGGCAATGTACATTTTCAGAAAGGTCATATAAATCTTTTGCAAGGAGCAATAGTTATGCTACTGCCTTGCAAATTCCAAACTGACCCATATCATGCTTATATTTAGGCTATGCAAATGGCCATTCTGTGAGAATTCTCATAAATGAGAATATTAATCCAGTTTTGTTAACTATTGTAGTGTACACAATAGTACGCTTCTTTTCTTTATTCTCTCTCTCCCCCCTCTCCTGTTTTTGCCCTTTTTCTATAGCACTCTACTCCCTCAGTTAATCTTTTGCACTTGGAAAGAAATCAAGAAGATATCCAGATTCTACCTCTCCTCTAACTCCTAAAACTCTTAGGACTTGTCCAACCAGTATTTTACACTCAGTCTAGCAGCTGGCAGAGAAATTGGCTTCGTCTTACCTCCCACAGTTTCTTGTAGCACAGCTGCTTCTGTTGGGAAGTTGTTTATTTCTCTTTTCCCTTTCATATCCTTGACCTCCCCCCCCCCCCCAAGAAGTTGTGCAGTGTTTGGTGTCACAGTGATGAGCAAGATGCAATGATGAGAATGGTACTGAGGTTGTGCCTTGTAGAATCCCTGTGGGGATCAGTGGAAGTTAAAAGGCAGGCTGGTGGAGGAGGGAATGTGGAATTGTGACAGAAAAAATCTGGCTGGTTGCCTGTTTATAGTAACTGTAAAGAATACAGATGAGAGAAACATGGAGGGAGCACTCCCAATGACATTCCGAGTCATACTGTTACATATTTCAAGTAAACAAAATAAAATAAAGCTCTGCATAAAGTTATTGCTGACTTGGTTGCTAAACAAAATAATTTCACCTTCCCAGTCTTGGAAACTCTGATCAATATCTTCACTGCAACCTCCCAAAGAGTGAGGAGCAGCACAATGCAGGATTTATCATCCTTGAATGACCCTTCAGGTGTTTTAATTAAGGCTGCAAAATTCTAGAAAACTATTAGATGGTTGTGAAGAGTTCTTTGCTGCCATCAGGTGGTTCCCTGGATTGTTGCAGTGAAAAGATAGTAGCCCTAGTTTTGATCATTAACGTAGCAAATGGAACACAATGGTGAGAAATAGTAAGCACTCTGCAAAACAACAAATCAAATACCATACATCAGCTCCCCAGATAAACATCTTGCATTTCCAAGGATAAAGATTCAAGCCACAACCTTATCTCTATCACTTTTAAACTGTGCATACTTTGTCTCATACAAACACAGATACACAAGATCATTTAGAGCACTTACATGCTTTGCTTGTAATGTTGCCAGGTTCAAAACAAAGCAACTTCAGGTAGGGCTAGGAAAGACCTATTTCCACAATGGTGGAATCAATGGCAGCCAGTGTGTGCAAGACTAAGCTAGATGGCCAATGATACAACTTTCTTGACTAAAGTGTGATTCCTGGCATTCATCCAGGTTTTGGGCTGTGTATAGAATTGCTTTGCCATTGCTGGCTTGTGGATTATTCTTTCAATTTCCTCTAATCTATAGCTTTCAAATTTTTAGTTGATCTCCCATCTATGTACAGATCCTGCTTAATTTCCCAAATCACCTAAGGTTAACTAGGTGTTGCCAACTGCTGAGACAACCTCTGTCAGATAAAGCCCACTAACTGTTAGTTTAAGCATCCATTTTCAGAATGTTAGTGACAGTGGAATTAATAATTAGTAAAATGCAACAAGTTACAATATCCAGCTGCATAATACAAAGATACAAAAGATAGAAAATACTTTAATGACCAAGTATAGAATATATACAAGGAATTTGTCTTCAGTGACAAACAGCAAGATCAACGGCGCATTTGGATAGCAACAGAAAAATAATAAACAGTAACAATACAATGTTACTGTTACAATACAATTAGAATACAATGTATAGTAGCTTGTCATGAAAATTCTCTAGCATTTGGATCTAGATATATTGTTCCCAGAAGTATTTTAGTACCAAATATCATCATACTTGTTTTTATATAAATCATAACAGAAATAAGGCTGAATCTCTTATAGGTTAATGGTGCTAAGAAATAATTAAAATATATTAAATATTGTAAATATATTTTAATATTGTTGATTTGTTTATTACTGGTTATACTGCTGGAACTCATTAAAAAGGTTTGTAAATAGGAAAACTGATCTGACTGTCCACCCTTGCAGAATTCCTTAACCTTTGGGATACATACAGTAAGAAAATCTATCCAAAGACAAATAAAGGTAGTCCTCGTTTAGTGACTGCCTTGGACAGTGACTGCTCAGTTATTACAGTGATGAAAAAGTAACTTTGCAACCAATGCCCACATTTACGACCTTCATGACATCTCTCTTTCAGTCATGTGTTTTTCATTACAGTCAGTTAGTATGCATTGTCCTGTGCCTAACCCATTTTTTTTTCTTTTTCTCCCCCTTCCTGAGCTACTTTTCTTCCCAGCACAGTGCCTCCCTGAAAAGTGCTAACCACAAATTAACAAGCCCAGCTCTGTGACTGTCATGGCCGGCTCAGACTCAGAAGATGAAGAGGAATTACAGGAGGGTCATCAGCCTGAGGGGATTCAGCTGGAAGAGTTGCAGGCAGGGAAAGTAGTGTTGCCTAGCAACCAGGAGAGGCAGCTATTGCTGGTCCCAGAAGACAAAGAGGTGGAGTTAACACCTCCCTCCAATGCAAGGGCCTGCCGCAAAGAGAGGAGGGCTAAAACAAAGGCACTCAGCAAGACTATTGGTCAGAAAAAAACCCGCCCCATCAAAAGAACTAAGCTAGGTCCCACTGCCCCTATATAAGGGGAGCTACACGCCTCATAGACTCATTGGTGACAACTCAGTACCATATTCCTCAACTCCTTAGCCTGCCTTCTCAAGTAGTTGATTTGGACCCTCCTGCCACATTTGTTTGACCCTCTAGTACCTTGTTAACAAATTGAACTCTCTAGCCTCTAATCTAAGCTAGTTGAGTTTTTGTGGGCTAGGTAGTTTGGGTGTGAGGGACAATTGTTTGTTCAAACCATTTTGCTATTAGTGTTCTGTTTGAAAATCTATTAGTAAAGATGTAAGACTTACCTGTGTGTCTGTGATTTCCATGGGCTGGACAGGACAGTGACCTAATTAGTTGATTAGAACCCTCCTGCTGGCTCACAGCTGCTGCCTGAAATTGACCATACCCTAATCAGTTTCACACCAAAGGCTTTTGTTTGTCTCCTAAGTGGCTCACAGCTAGCATGCTAGGCAAACAGCTGTCATAGCACATTCCTTTTGATGTATATTCCCTGTTGTGATCCTGTTTACTTTCTTGTAATCCCTTCCTGTCCAATGAATATAAATGCAAACATAAATTCTCTTCTTCCTGATTATCCCAGCTCCAGGGTGAGCATTCCAAAGGGAGAGGAGTGGGAGAAAAAGGGTTATAAGATTTGCCCTTTTACTCCGCTTCCTCATGAGTTGAGTTCCAGAAACCTTCCCGGCTGTTTGGGCTCATCCAGCATTTGGGGTCATATCCTTCTGCTGTTGTAAAGCAAAGGAAAACTGAAGTAAAATTGTAAACACAGTTGTGGTCACATTATTTTTCACTTAGTGACTGCTTCACTTAATGACCAAGCTGCCCATCCTAATTGTGGTTGTGGGTACAAGGACTACCTGTACTAGAATTTTTGGTTGAGGTGGGGGTTAGGCAAGGAGAAATTTCATGTGATGACTGAACTGTCTTTATCTCTTTCTTTTATTCTACATTAAACAAGCAAGATGCTATACATAACAGTCAAGTAAATGTCACATCAAAAGATCTCTTTAAAAATTGGTACAGAGAATATCATTACATGAAAGTGTCATGTGTTTTCAATGTATAGATAGATAAAATAATGACTGCCTTGAGATCATGGAAGCCATAGTACTAGTGAAGGTAAAAAATGAATATCCCTAACTGTTAAAACTTCTAAGAATGTTGAGTAGGGTTTCTATAAATGTGAATAACTCATTGAATTGTCCTACGCTTTAAACTTGTCTCTCTAGAACATGCTGCTGATCTTTGTTTGTATTTTGAGAAGCACAAAATTCCTTTCTTTGTTATGAAACCTTTCTAACTGAACCTCTTTAAATCCCATATTTAAAGGGTCAGAAGGGGACTAAGAAAGAAGAGGGTAATACTTCACAGCCAGCACAGAAACATAGTGCACTCTTTAGGTTACTCTCCATGGAGGCATTTTCTCAGCTACTATTTGAGCACCACTTCCTTCTGTTTCTCTCTCTCTCTCTCTTTTTTTTTTTTTTGTCTGCGCTCAGTCATTGCTGACCCTGCAGTGACTGCTTGGACGAGTCCTTGCAGTTTTTAAGGCAATTGTTTTTCGGAAGTGGTTTGCCAGAGCCTCCTTCCTAGAGCAGAGCCCAGCTGGCGAGCGCAGGAGGCGGGGTTTCCGTTGCTTCGCGCCCTTTTCACGCTTACTGGCAACTGCTCCCGACTCCTTTTTGCAAGGCGCCACCAGCATTTTTCCTCCCACCGGAGTGAGAGTACCCATTTATCTACTCACGTGAGTTTTCGACCTGTTGGGTTGACAAGAACTGGGGAGGAAACAGGAGCTCACCCTGTTTAACGCAAAGGCTGGACTCGAACCAGAATGATGTCATATGTGTCATGACATCATTGTGCAAAATTATGTGAATTGTATAATTACTTAATTTGTGTCATTTGTGGGATAACATTGTAATACAAATGACGTTACTTGCCTCCTTGCAGAAGCCCTTGATAAGCAGCCAAAGGAGATATTGGTCTTGCTATTTTGCCTATTTTTCTTCTTCATTCCTGCCCATTCAAGCAACCATCATGAAATTAAAATTTGGTCATTGATCATATATTCTTGGTTTAATGGAATATTTGGCAGGATTTGCTTTTCTTTAATTCTTATGTAGTCAATTAATGATATTTGACTAGCCAACTGAACTAGCACACCAAATAGAAGCAAACAAAGCATATGTACTCTTGAACAATTTGTGGGTTTTACAAAGGGAGAGATTGAGTTTTGCTATTTCACTTGAAAGTCATGCTGTCTTCAGTCTTGTTGATTTCACAGGCTCAAAAATAACCTTCCATATTTCCTAGACCACACCTACCATCCCAGTACATCATCTCTAGTACAACTGCAGCTATTTTTATGTTTATAAGAATTACTTGGCAGAAAGGATTGTCTCATTCTCCCCAGGAAACTTGTTACTTTCCCAGGTAACAATTCTACTGCTGAAGCTAAATAAGTCAAGTTTTTCAGAGCTTCTACAGATAGAACAGGATATTTTTATAAAGCATTGTGAATATTAATATTGAATGCATTCTTTCAGTATGGAACTTTATGTAACAACAACCACCCCTTAAAATGCTAGAAGGTATCAGTAGATTTCTGGGAACTCAAAAATGTGTAGAAATTTTTAAAAAAATCAATACACTTAAAAACAGCATCCTAAAGGAAGGACATAAAATTGCTAAGACAATCCAGTAAGGACAGGACATGCTTAGACAAAAAAACTGGGCTTAATCTGTGTTCCAGCTCTCTCTTTCTCACTATGTTTCCAGTCTTTTGTCCACCTGTTTCTCTTTGTCATCAAAACACAACTGAGCAAAGATCTGTATGGCCAAGGACAGTCCAGGCTATTTCATGATAATTTTCATCCCATTTGGATATATAACATGTATTGTACATCCAAAAAGAGGCATTGGGAAACCTTATAATTTCTGTCACAAGACTGCAGTGTCATCTCTTTATCAGTTTGTGTCTAATGATGTCAATGTGATTTACAGACACTACAACATTCTTGTAAATTATGAGTACAATATAGTGGCTGTACCAGGTGGCAAACGTAGAAAGAGAAAGGTCAGGCAATTTGTTGAATATCTCTCAGAACATCACAACAGAATTAGTATGCATAATTTTCAGCCTCCTGTTCACATTCCATAATACATCTTATTATTGCATTATTCCATACTGGTTTAACTTTAACAAAGTGTGATTTGGCCACTGAATTCTACATAGTAAAATGCATCATTATTTATTCTATTCAATCTTCTTTGAATGATATTTTCTCCTGCCTGTATAGAAGAGATTATAAAGCAACAGAGTGTGTTGGTATAACTAAAAGGAGATTATATATTGCCAATTAAAGGCCTTATAATAATTTCTAGCAGCCATCCTTTAATGGTCTCTCCTTTTCCCACATCAAAAAGAGGAAATAGAAGATAGAACAGTAAATGAATGAAAATTAGTGCATTAATCAAAACAATAATGGTCACCAAAGAAGGAAAACACAAAAGAGAAAAAGAAGAACAAACTGTGCAGATAATACTATATCTTCATGAAGACAAAACTACCTGTCTCACCATTTAGTTTCATGGCTGTATAAAAGCAAATTTCTCACATTTAAAAGCATTTTTCAGGCATTTGCCTGAACAGGTGGATAGAACTGAAAATGGAGCATTGCCTGAAGTGTTTTCCCCAAATTGCTGTATCTTGGGGCTCATTTGAAAGTGATCATGTGATCCCAGGGCTGAAGAAAGCAGCATTCCAGATAGTGGTGACAGTTATGCTTGCGGTCACATGTATACAACCGAAGGTCCCCTTTGGAGCTGTTGCTTGAAATATCAAGGCTGAAGAGAGACAAGGGTGGGCCATTCTCTCACTCTGGAGCCTGCATACATTCAGGGAATGCCTGAATGGGGATTCTGTGATAAGAAGAAACAATCCATAATAGATTTATACAAATATTGGCTGCCTTGGCTTTCAGTTGCTTGATTTATAGAAGATGAGGGCAGTTGCCTCAGTAGAGGTGACCCCAGTTATGCCAGGGGACTGCGCCAAATTGAAGCTATGTGAAGGTATGGATGGGTTAACCAGTCTATCTTGGGTCCCTATACATTAAAAGTCTGTGTCCCCACCCCAAAATAAACACCTTGAAATGCTGTTTCCAAATGCATTTTTCTACTTAAAGTTTGTATACTTCAAATGTTCACTGAAGCCTTCAGCTGGGGAGTAACATTTTGGAAATGTAACACTGGTAAATAGAAAACTTCTGATCTTCACATTAGCCAGGCAGTGCCAATCCTATCACTGAGTGTCATAACTTGCAACAAGTTCATGCAAAGAAGGTTTGAAATTTCAGGCTTGAGAGGGTTTTGGATTTTGCCTATGGCAGTGCTGATTTTCTCTTAGATGGGATTAAAGAAAGAGGAGTGCCAAGAAAGGAGGAAATAGGAGACAGACAGTGCATCCATGTCCATCCTATGTTACTATTTTAATAGTAAATTTAGTATTATGCTATGCTAGTCTAATGATCAAAAATATTTGGAAACAGTCTGCCTTATGGTTCTGGCCTAACAAGCACTGCATCTGGTGCCTCATTAGAAATTACATGCTTATACTTAAGCATGGGCATACATGAGAAATCATAACTCCTTTTTTTACTTATTGATTGATTTATACAATTTATATAGCCACCTATCATACTTGTAGTGATGCTAGGAAGTGAACAGATGGTTAAAACCAAACCAAACCAAACAATGGAAAATAAATATCCAGAACATGTGTTTGGGGATTAAGATTGGAACAGAAATAATCAACCAATCAATGTACATAGCTCACTGAACCTCCCAACCCTGAAACTTAGGAGAACAGTCAGATGATTTATGCCTTTTGAAAGGCCGGTAGGGTTGGAAGCCATCTGGATGCCTTTCCATAGGGCGGATGCTGAGGTAGAGAAAACACAACTCCTAGATCCCACAATACAACATTATCAAACTGATAGGACCTGGAGCATGACAATTCTGCCAGTTCTGGTGGGGCATGCAGAGACAATCAGAGACAGGTGGTGCCACAAATAACCTGGTTCTACACCACGTAGGGCTTCATAGATGAAAACCAGAGCTTTGAGTTGTCCCCAGAAGCCTGCAGGGAGTCACTGCAGCTCCCGGAGCAGAGCTGTTACGTGAGAGTATCATTAAATGTCCAAAACTGCTTGTATTGTTATATTTTAGATCAGTTGCAGCTTCCAAATGCCCTTCACGGGCAGCCCCAAGTAGAGCACATGACAGTAGTCCAATTAGATTTCCTCTTTCCCAGAAAATTTCAGATGCCTTACTAAAAAAAATAAAAAATAAATGGGGATAAACGTTATTGTCCTAACTTACTTCTTTGTTTACTTATTTATACTCATCTGCCTAAATACATAAAAGTATTTTCTTCTCACCCCAGAGACTCTGGATGGTTTACATCAAACAAACCGCAAAAAATAAAAGCACTTTGTAACAGAACAGCTCCCATAAAATAGCCATCATACATCTCTTCAAAAAATGCAATCATAAAGGCAGCTCATGACTATGGTCAGCGCTAAAATCCTGCTGGAACAATATGGTCCTAGCTACTTTTTGAAAGGATGTCCCCTCCCCCCAAAAAATTCAGGGACCAAGCAGTTCCATAATGTGGGTGCTGCTACCTCTTTCTCCTTGTGTAGAGACTCTCAGCATCTCTTCTTAAAATAAGAGCACAGGACAGACTAGATCTGGATGGGAAGGACAGGTCTAGACATACAGAGATATTGAATGCTGCTGTAACTATTTGTCCCCATTAGTAGCCTTCCCACTGCATTTTGCACCAATTGTACCTTCTGAAATATCTTTAAAGGGGCCCATTTCAGTAATCTGTATGTGCAATGATGTGGGCATGAGTCACTGTCTTAAGGGCCTCCTGGCAAAAAAGCTTGCAACTGATATATTACTTGAAGTTGGATGAATGTTCTTCTGGCCATGGTTTCCATCTGTTGCTCAGGAAGGAGTCATGCATCCAGGAGGATTCCCAAGTTATGAAGCTGTCCTCCAAGGGGAATGCATCTGGATCCAGAACCAGTCCTGGAACCAGTATCAAGCCAGATCAGCACTTCCATCTTGCTGAGATTTCATTTGAGCTTGTTCCCTCCTATCCAGTCCTTCACAACCTCCAGACACCAATTGTTTAACAAAATGATTGCTTCCTGGGCTGTGAGGAAATGCAGGGCATCTAGGAGGTGGGATATGAGTTCTCTCCCAGTGGCCATGATATGGATCACTTATAAGAGAGGAGAAGCTTCACCATAAAGCAGCAGGAAACCAAAGATGTAAAGTGGGATGAAAAAGGGGAGAAAACAATGAGTTTCTCTCCCTCCAGCCAGGAACATATATGTCATCACAAATGCAATTTCCTTTAATGCCACTTTAGTATTTAATATTGTGAGCCACCCACAGTCACCTGGAATTGGGCAGTGCTTAATTTGGTTAAGTAAGTTAAGTTAAGTTAGTAGGAAAGTTTTCTAAACTAGTATTTTTTTCTGTGGCTTTAAAATTACTAGGCTGGACAATTATTATTCCTTTCTTGTAGGGCAAATTTTAGCTGGAATTTTTCTTATGTCTAGCTTTTTTTTTTCTTCCTGTCTGGGAAAATTTTGCTTCATATTCCAGTGGTAAAGGAACATCACAATTCATGGTAGAATTATTTTATATGCTTATTCCCAGCAACTATGCTATAGTGGATATACCATTCCCTAAAATCCTGACTCAAAGAGTCACGTTAGGCTCATGAAGGTGGAAAGAAAATAGATGAGAAAATAGATCTGATCTACTGGTGGAACTCCAGGTGATTTTGAATTAATTAGCAAAGATTTCAAATGCCCAGTTGTTTAACGAGAGCACCAACAAAAGTACCATTTCCCACTGAATGATACTACTGAAACTGAAAAGAGGAAAAATGGGGTAATCTGGAGTAGATTTGTGGGGTAAGAAGACTGTGAGCTCTGTTCAGATGTGCTTTGAACATAAATCTTTGCTTCAAAGTTCTTTAGCTGAACAAATATGCAATTTGAACTTGGCTGTCTTGGTGGAGCTGGTAGCTGAAAAAGATCCCACTAGCCTGATATTTGCCCATTTCTGAGGTTAGCAGACCATTTCCATTTTCATTCCTGAAATAAATAAGGGAGAGCTATTTTGCCAAGACCAAAATTAATTTGACTATACTTGCTCTTGTTCACTGCAAGTGCTGGTAGAGGTTTATCATTTATTCTACAATCTCTGTCTTTCTCATTCTCCATTTCCTTTCAGTTCTGCTTATTTCCTCACTCTATAATTTTGCCTGATTTAGCTTCCTCCATTAGACATTCTCAAGAAGAAGACATTAACACTTGAACTTTATTTTAAGAAAGGGAATGACACCCCAGTCAACCTTTTCAGCAGTGATACGATCCTATTCTGTTAAAGTTAATTTAATAAGTACTAGATGAAACACTTCTTTTCCTTGCCAAGACCCATGTTCAGAAAATGGTACTTCTCATCTGACAGCTGATAACACCACCAGCTAATAAAAGCATGTAAAAGAAGACACATAGTATGTAAGGATAGGATGGGATGCTATTGTAGAAGAATAAGAAAAAAGCCCAAATCCCTCATCTTTGACCTTGTGAAATAAATGATGCTTCCTCCCCGCCCCCCTCCATCTGATCCTTAAAAAATGAGGAGCTTAGTTTTCTGGGACAAGGGAGGCAACATCCATCACATCACAAAGATTGATTAAATAAGATGCTTGTCACTAACCTCTGAAAAACTAAGGAGGCAGGGCTAGGCTGCCCTCTTGAGAAAAAAACCCAGGTCAGGCTACCCTATATGGATGGTAGTGGGAGAAGGAACACTTTGTAAGAATATGTGAGACCTGTGTTGGATCAGGCCTAGGCTACTGGCCAAAAACATGCTTTCAGAAATTTACAAAAATGAATTGGATGACAGTCCTCTCCCACTGTTTCTGATATTTAATGTATGCTGATTGTGATTCAGATGGTGAAATACAGCCATCAAGCTGCAGCCACTGAAAGCTGAATCCTCCATGAATATGTGCAATACTGTGCATGAATTTGTCCAGTTCCCTTTTAACCCCCACTTTTGGTGTCAATCACCACATCTGACAGCAGCCAATTTCACAGTTTAATTGATCTGTAAATTACTTTCTGTTATCTTTCTTGGATTTCCATGCATTTAGTTTTAATGAATGTCTATGAAAAAGGAGGAAAACTTCTCTTTATCTGCTTTTCCCATATTGTCCTTATCATGTCTCCTCCTACTTGCTTTCACTCTGAGCTTAAAACCTTCAATTATAGTCTTTCTTTATAGGAGCTGCTCCAAACCCCCTAATCATTTTGATTGTCCTTCTTGGAACCTCTTCTAGACCTATAATATCTTTTTGAAGTGTGGTTATCAGAACACTGTATTGCATTCCAAACTCTGTCTCACCACAAATTTATATAACTCAATTGGCTATTTTATCCCTAGTACATATCCTAATTATTCCAAGCATAAGTCTCCCCTCCCCTCCCCTCCCCTCCCCTCCCCTCCCCTCCCCTCCCCTCCTCCTCCTCCCCCTCCTCCTCCTCCTCCTCCTCCTCCTCCTCCTCCTCCTCCTCCTCCTCCTCCTCCTCCTCCTCCTCCTTCTTCTTCTTCTTCTTCTTCTTCTTCTTCTTCTTCTTCTTCTTCTTCTTCTTCTTCTTCTTCTTCTTCTTCTTCTTCTTCTTCTAACAGCTGTACATTACGTTGACATTTTCATTAGTTGTATTCTTGATCAGTCACTGCCAACTCACTACCAATTAATATATACATGCAGTTTTTTGTTCTGCAAACAAACAAACAAACAAAAATGTGGAAAAAAAACCTGGAGCATTTGCCATTTGAAAGCTCAGTCACCCAGTTTGGAGAGAGCCTTTTACATCTGTGCTTATCTGAATACTTTGGTTTTGTTTGGAAACTTGTCCACTTTACATTGTTTATTTCTGACACAAGATCATTAATAAGCAAATTAAATACTAATCCACGGGGACCTTCCTTTGAATATCTCCCCAATGTCAAAATTGTTGATGTCAGCTCTTTTTCCTGTTCTCCAATCAGTTTTCCATTCACTGTTAGCACCTTTTTCTTCCCCCATAACTGCTGAATTTGCTCAAGGGCTTTTGTTAGAGAACTGCGGCAAAGCTCTCTGAGAATCTTGGAAGGTCGCAGTAAATATGCATATTGATGTCAGAGTAAACTGCTCATTTAGTACCACAGTCTCAAGGCTTTATAAGGGAGAACCAGAATTTTGCCTTGGAAATATACCACCAACCAATGCAGACTGAACAACAGTAAAGGTATCACCTAAATAAAAGACTCATCTCAGAAGCCTTGCAACCACTTTTGACACATAGCTACAATTTCAGAATATTTTTTTTATCTTACTGACAAGTTTTTACTGTATTCATAAGCATCTGCATTTCACCACCCTCTCTTTACCCATTTGATCTCCATCACACACACATAGACACATGCACGCACACACACACACACACACACACACAAGAAACATGTTTAAATATCAAACATCACATAAAGAAGTCCTCATTGTCCTTATGCACACTATATGCTACCTCTTTCTGGTATGGGCTGAATGGTGCTCACTTCCTGTTCACATGTAGCTATTCACATCAAAATGTACTCTACCCCCTCCCAATAATTTTATGCTGACAACTTTTTTATGATGAATTTTGTTTTGTCATATCGCATGTTGCAATATGCAGCTCAACATCAGCCAAGTCTTTAGACATTTCTGTGCAAACTCTGCTGTAGTAGTCCAAACAGGATATGAGGCACCAGTCAAGCTAAGCAAAGGCACCACAGCCGGGTCTAATCTAAAAAGATATTTATTTTCCTTTTTTTTTTTTTTTTAGAAAACTAGACCTGGCTGTGGTGCCTTTGCTTAACTTGACCGGTGTCTCATATCCTGTTTGGAGATTTATTTTCTGACTTCCAGGGAAGAAATGGCAAATTGAAAATGGCTCCACAAAAAGTGGAGCCAATAACCATGGTGGAATGAATAGCTGGCAAGTAGACTGGCTCTCCATAATTCTCTCTGGACAAGGAGAGGACTTGAGATCACCCACAAGTGCTCCAGACAGCTGGTCCTTGTGAGGAAACTGCAAAACAGCAGTCTTTGGTGGGTTTAGAGCTCTGGGAGATGAGGAATAGCCATCTTGCTCAAACTGGTCAGAGCCTTTAAAAGGAGACTAGGTTCATATACTTCCTTTTCTAATCACTTTTGGAAATTGCTTCTTAACTGCTTTTCAGCTATTAGGAACCTTTGGATCAACATGTTTTACTTCACCAGGTGAGTTTCTTTCAATACTTAGCAAAAAAAAAAAAAAGTTTTAAATACAAGTTTAAGTTTAAGGACTTAACTTTTTTTTTTCCTGGAATAAATAGCAAAAGTATAATTAAAACTTTGATTTTAGAAAGTTACAAATGGACTAAGAGTCCAGATAAAATTGAAATAAGATTTTGGTATTAATTATAAGATCCTTCCCATGGGAAAATGCTTTTGTTTTGAATTCTTCAAAAAAAATAAGATAAGACTTTAAAAATTGGACACTAGAGGGAATTAGGAGGAACTAAAGATTACAATTAAAGGAGAAGAACACTTAAATTTGACTTACAAATACAGAATGAAGCAAAATATTTTAACGTTGGACATCTTAAAGGATATTTTTGAACAACAGACCCAGAATTAATTTTAATAGTGTCTGCCTCTATAGATAGATTTCAAAGATGTTACAGAAGAGGAACAAGTTTTACCTGACAAGATAGAGACTGATAAAATGGATTTAAAAAATGACAGGCTACAAGAATGACATGGAAAAAGATGTACCCTGGACATGCAAAAGAAACTGATGTCTTAATAATTAAAAGGGATATAGAAATTATAAACCAAGAGAGTGACCTGGATACTTTTCCTAGATTGGACTTATAAAAGAGGCTTGATAAAGCTTTGAATAATTTTGTGGGAAGGGACAAAGAAAAAAAATGAAAAGAAATCAAGTTCTATGACATTATTTGAAGGCACTAAATATCAAGATTGTTAAGAGTAAAAGGAAGAAATATAGATTTTATTTGATCAAGGTTAAAATAGATATGTTAATAACAACATATCTCTGGTAACCCTTAATGGACTTTTGTTGATATCAGGGCTGAAATGACAAGGTTTTATGGATTTGTTTATAGATAAGACATGGGATATGGGAAGAAGAGATTATTTGTATTTTAAGAGAAGGTGATAAGCTAATAAAATTATTTATACTTGTGATGAAGGGTGAAGTAATATCTTTGTATATATGTTTCCTTGTTCTTTACTATATTCTCATTTTTTTTCTTTTCTTTTTTCTTTTTCTTTTCAATTTTTCACTTTTTTTCTTTTCTGTACCTTCTATTTTTTTCTTTTCTTTTTTTAGTTTGCATCAGTTTTTATTGTTGTAAATTGTAGTCTCTAATAAAATCACTATAAAAAATAAAAATATATTAATTTTCCTATAGAACTATAACATGTCCATCTTGTCTTAAGTCCTTTTTGTTAGCCCAGTTCTTTAATCCCCATCTGCAGTGTCAGTTAATCTATACTCAGAAAATCTTAACTATCTTCTCAGAATCAGATGGAAAAATAAAAGAGTTATATGATATCTGAATATTGAAAACAAAGCCCCAAATTTCCTGATGGCTTTTTGCTGTAATTTTCTGTGGATGTTAATAGGATGAAGGGCAAGATGTCATTCCATTGGCAAAAATGTTGGGAGCTCCCAAAACAGTCCCCCATATCTGGATTTGGTGGCTTCTGGAATGTATGTTCCATAAACCATCAAATCATTATATCATAGTATGTTCAAGTGCCATTCCAAACAAGTGACCGAGAGTCAAAAATCACAGAATCAAAAGAACATATGTCACTGTCACACCATTATAGAAGGGCTTTGATCATCACAGTTGTTGACTCTTCAAGTATGAGGAGGGAAAGTGAACAAATGATTGGAGCAAATTTGGGACTGTCCAGTTCAGGACCATAGAGAGAAACCTTATCCCAGCATTGACTTTTAGACTCTGACCTTGAAAGTCCTTCCTTCCTCCAAGTCTTTCAATAGGCTTTTAAAAGCTCATTTTTTTAAAAAAATAGTTTCTGGTAATCCTGTATTAAAAAGTGCCTTGCAATTTCTCAAAAGGTTTCTTCTGGCTTTGCTATTTAATCATGGTGTTTAAGAATTTCTTTCACATTTCTTTGGTGTTTTTGAGCTTACTTTATTGTTGAAGATGGAGGATGCTACTTCTGGTGTTCATAACTGTTTGTTTGTTTGTTTGTTTTTTCCATTGGTCTGAAGCTATCCACACTTCCCAAATGGAAAAAGCTGAATAAGAGTAGCTCTCTTTAAGTCTTTCCTTGAGATTTAACTGACAGTGTGGGAAGCTATGGAGGCTACAAATTGCTTGAGAAATGATTGTACAATTAAAGAAAGGTCCAAGCATTCATACGTTGACCAATTTGTAGCTAAATATATAATACAATATTCTATTCAAAATAATTTCACCAAAATTCTTCTCCAGTTTAAAAGAAAATTTAAAAACAGATTGTTTCCATCCAATTGAATAAGAACTGTTAGGAAAACACACTCAAAAATGTTTTGATATGATACTAATGCCTTACTCCATAACATTGCATGTACAAATTGGAGGACTCAGGCTGCTGTTGCAGAAAGGTCTCAAAGGGCTCTCCCATATGGCAGCCTTAAGCTGCTTGCCTCCCATGAGGAACTGGATGAAAATGAAGCTGGCTTCATAAATTGCTCTTCAGATTTTAATCTGTTCTTCAGCTTTGGCAATTATGTTGACCAAATGTTCTGTTCCAACAGCAGTTGCTACAGCCTCTGACTGGTGGATTTCCCTGCTCCTTTAGTATTCCTACTTGTGCCAGGAAGGCAGGCAGGCAGGAAACACCATCATATTTTCCTTAATTTGAATGAGAGAGGAAAACTGGCAGAATTTTACTGGTTAGGGGGGAGAGGACACTATTTCACTGGTCTACTGGTGAACCTGTTAAAAAAAGATCCTGCGTCTTACAAGTCTATGGGGAAAAGGTCCCTCCAGAATATGGCAGGCAGTCTACAATCTCAGGATGAAATGTCTATAGCGGGCAGTGGCCAGTAATTGGAGGGAGAGGCCATTACCTCAGGGCATAGAAGCCAAATGGAGTATAGACCCAGAGTAAAATGAAGCACAAATGGAGTATAGCCCAGAGTAAAATGAAGCACAGCAGGCAGATCACAGAGCACCCCTAAAAAGCACTATTTTTAATGCAGAACAAAAAAACACAGATAGAAGTTGCCTTCATGTGGGCTGAGGATGAATTGAAGACAACACTATGTATTCCTGTCTCTGAGAAAATGTTAGACAGAGTGACTTCTGATGAGGAATGGCGAACTGATGTCTCGCACTCTGTGGGAGACATTGCAGTCGAAAGGCAACTGGATGTGGGATCCAGACTGCCAGTAATTCTCTCTGGGTCAGAGAGATCTTGAGATCACCCTCCTGTACTCCAGACAGCTGGTTTTTTGTGAGTCAACAGTAGAAACAGATGTTTTTGTGGTTGCTTGTGATCAGCTGGAAGTCAAAGGTTTCATCATGCTCTGAGCTGTTAATGTAGCCTTTTCATGGACTCAAAGTTCAATCAAACCTCAACTTTTTAATCACCTTGGGATTCAGTTGTTGTTGTTGTTGTTGTTGTTGTTGTTGTTGTTGTTGTTGTTGTTTCCCTGTTTCTTTAAGGTTGAGAACCCTTTGGAACTGCAGGTTAAGCATTCACTGAGTGAGTCTCTCTTCAATCAATTTAAAAGAAAGAAAACTTTGTGTTTCCAGCTTTGTAAGATCCTTATTTTTGCAATATATAACAAAAGGGGGAACTATAGTGTTGTTTTTGGTAAAGTTTTTAAATACTAAGGATTCAGTTGAAATTGATTTTAAAAAAGACTGAAATTTATTAAAAAGAACCTCTCATGTTTATATTTAGACCCCATAACAAAGTTTTGAAGGGTAACCACTAGAGGGCACCAAGCGTCTACTTTAAAGGAAACATTTTATAAGTTGGCTCAAGAAATGTTTGGGCTATGTAACTCTATATTTGAACCAAAATACATTGTTGAGGAGGAATAAGTCGCTTTGAATAAAATGAAAATGGACATTAAGGTGAACTTAAAAATTATAATCCACAAGAAAGAGATGGACATATTGGACTTACAAATGGAACTGGATGTTCATTTAAGAATCAAAAAAGATATACAAATAATGTATCAAAAAGATGATGTGGATTATCTGTTTAAACTGGAATATAGGAGCTTTACAGGAGCAGCTACATTGAAATTGCAAATGAACTTTGATAAAGATATCAAGGATTTCAAGAGAAGAGACAAGGATAGTAGAAGAAAGCAAATGTTAGAACTTTATTTACTGGATTCAAGGATACCTGGGAGAAAGAAGAAAAAATACAAAATTGGTTTATTTGATTATGGTTACATAATGGGTTGCTATCTCTGGTGATACTTTGACTGGATAGTTTTGTTTTGTTTTGCTTTGTTTTGGAAATGTTCAATTGGGTGTAATGGACTAGTTTGTAACATCTATGCTTGTCAGAACCTGCATCAACCTACAGTTGTTAATTTACAAAACATAGCAGTCAATGGGAGTTTGCTTGATTTGCTTCTGCCAATTGTGACTGGGGAGGGGGGCTAGTAGTTAAGGGTTGTAATAGGAGTGGTCACGGGAGATGGTGAGGAGCTTAACCTTATATGGGCAATGAGGCCGGGTCAAATTGCAGGCAAGGCCAGTGGGGGCCTGATGGCCAGGAAGGAGCTATGTATCCCTGGGAGGAAGGGAAGAGGTCACCACCAGGTGAAGAGGAATTGAGGCACCAAGGCAATTAGGGGAGGGGGGATAAATAGAGGGAAATTTTTCTAGGCTTTAGTTTTAGCAATGTTTTATTCAAAGCTACATGTACCACAAAATAAAGAAGCATTTTCTGAACCAGGTCTGGTTGCATGAGAATTCTTCGGGATTGGGGCGTGGACATTGTGGACTTGACAATGCTACTATTTTTTGGTATATAAATAAGGAATTATTATTTCTGGTAATGTTTAATAGCTTTTATTTTTCAGTAATGTTTAATTGTTAATCAGAATTAATAATGGGTTGCTATCTCTGGTGATGGTTAATGGTTATTTTTTATTATAATTTTTTAAATTTTTTTGCAATGTTTAATTGTTAATTGGGATTAAATTTTTATTATTAAGAGAGGGATTAGGGGGATTATGTTTAGATGGAAAGGGGGACTAAATGCTTATGTTGCTAGTTATGTCTGTCAATTTCTACACCTTTTGTTGATTAATAAGGAGAGTTGAGGATTTAGAGATGGGTCTATAGAAATTGGGGTGAAGTATGGAATGAAGATGTATTTGATAGTATTTTAAGAGACAGTGATAAGTTGTTAATGTTGAATATCCTTGCTGGGGATGAAGGGGGAAGTTTCTCCCCCCCCCCATACACTTTTGGGGGGATTTTTTTTTTTCTTTCTCTCTGCACTTTCTTAATTTTTTTTTCTTTTAATGTATTTTTGTATTAGGTTCTTGTATTCATTTTATCTGTTTTATATAACCTTTCATAAAATTATTGGAGAAAAGGTTAGTCAGCCATCCTTGTACTAGGGCAAGCCATATGTCTGGATAAGCCCAGAGTCTTTCAAGTCACTAAATTACTCTGAAATCTCCCTGTCAGGTCCCAAAGGCAGTGACACTTCCCTGAGGTTTATGGGTTGAATTGCAGGTTCCATGATGAGCCAAGGATAAATTCTGCACCCTAAACTAGAGCAAGTATGTTGTTCCCAATGTAGGTCATGTGGCAAAGGAAGATTAAGCTCACCTAGAAGCACAATTGAAATTCATCAGAACAATAGGCCTTATCCAAGAAAAGCTAGTGTCTGCCATCTGCATTACTCCACTGATTTGGAAACAGTTGTATATACGGCTCTTTGTGATCAGAGCTTGATTACTACATTATAATTCCACACATTTCCCACTTTAGTTTGGATGTGAAATCATTAGAGAGAGATATAGATGTATGGCATGAACTATGATTGGTATACCACAACTTTCCTCCCTAAACTAGATCCTGAATTAGTTACCTAGAGTCCTAGCAAGGAGCAACTAGATTCTGCAATCTGGGAACATTATGGTGTAATCCTGAGAAAACTAAGGTAATAACTGATGATAGGCTTTTAAAGTTTACACAGGAAATATTCTTATCTCTAATGGAAGAAACATGGCAGCTATGTCACACTCTCAAACATGTATAGTTGCATTCCAAAGTACACAATGTGAGAGCTGCTATTTTATGCTTCTAATGCAACTTTTCCCCCTTTTTTTGTTGTTCTTTAAATCTATTATCATAGAGTAAAACAAATATTCATATTAGGTAAAGTGAACTAATTTTGCTAGACAGAGAACTGATTTTTTTAAAATTGATTTTCTTATAAGGAATAATTTGCATTGGATTTTGTAAAATGACAGGTATAGAAATAAGCTGTTATTGTTCAGTGAACTGATTCTAAGCAAGCAATACAGAGGATTCACTTTTCTGCAAATTGCCATGGAAGAAAGAAATAGGATAAACTGTGTTTTCCTCCACCAATCCTTGATTGGTTTCCTTTTTTCTCCTATCACTCCAGATAACCATCTCCCTTTACGCCCCTGTATGCAAAATCACCAGCAATAAAGTTTTAGAAAATAAAATGATAGTTTGTTACTGTTTTTGTTTTAACCCTAGTAATGCTTTTTTCCAAGAAAGGTGCTTACCTCCACAGTGGTAAAGCAAAGAGTGAATATCTACATATATTGTTGTTGTTTAGAAGCCTTCACTATGTTCAGATTGGGAAAAAAATATATTAGTGGAAACAGCTCCATAAGATCATCCATTTACTCTTCAATGCTTACAATTGAGTTTCAGCAAGTGAATGTTGGTATACACCAGTGTTGTCCAAACTTGGCCACTTTAAGATGAGTGGACTTCAACCCCCAGAATTTCCCAGCCAGCATGGCTGGCTGAGGAATTCTGGAAGTTGAAGTCCACTCATCTTAAAATGGCCAAGTTTGGACAACACTGGTGTACACCATGAAAAGGGAGTTTGTAAATCCAGAAATATACTGCCCTCCCTTTTTTTTTTAGGGATGCATCACTTTGAGTAGAAATAGGTCAGTGTTGGCCCAGCATTACTTTTGAAAAACAAGTTATTCTGGTTTTTGACATAAGCACATTATGCACCTTGGCTTGTAGTTGTGATGGACGTTTTTCTTTGTTTCAAGAAGAAAAATGCTCTGCAGCATCTCTTTCATTGACAGTTTTAATTCTGGGAGCACACAATACTCCTGAACCAAGATCATGTTTTTCAAAAACTGACTTCCCTTCGCCAGGCATTACCACTCAGTGATATGAGAGATTCCATCTTTCTTGTCATGCTAAAATCCAGCTTTTTGAACTAGAAGATTTGGAAGTCTGAGAGCACATTGTGGCCACTCTCACAAAATGACTATTAGGGCCTATTCACAGCTGCAAAATACTCAGAAAGCAAGATAGTGAGGTTTCTTCTTGACCCACCCCCCCCCGCCAGGTTCTGCCAATACAGTGCTCCTTCTCCTTCTCCTTCTCCTTCTCCTTCTCCTTCTCCTTCTCCTTCTCCTTCTCCTTCTCCTTCTCCTTCTCCTTCTCCTTCTCCTTCTCCTTCTCCTTCTCCTTCTCCTTCTCCTTCTCCTTTCAAGCAAAACACAGGGCTGCTATCACTATAGCAACATTCTTGTAAATAAAACATATCCTTTGCTTCTCAACATGTTAGCTTCCTATATAATTTGTTTCTAATTAAAATACTCTTTAAAAATAAAATCAGATAGGGTAGGGAAACTGGGGAGTACCAAGAATGATATCTCTATGCACACTGATACGCTGTGCAGTGCATGAAACAGTTCTTAGATTGGTATGTGTGACATTCAGAAAAAGATGCTTGAAAACTTCCTTTTAGTGTGGTAAATGAAGAGAATAATCTCTTTATAAAGTGAAATTACTTAAACTCATCCAAAAACAAAGTAATGCAAATACCCAAATTGCAGGTGTGCAAGGCCAGTGAAGTCACTAAACACTAATCAGTTATAATATCTGGGCCCATTTTGAATAATTTTGCACAGTTATTAAGTCAACAAGCACTTTGGGATGACTAGGAAGAAGGCCCAATGAAAACAGAGCAAAGAACCTATTAACAACAATCTATTAAGACCAAACAATACAGGTATTTTCTTAATTTACAATAACCTAGTTTTAACCTTCTCTGGAAAGCCTTGTTCTCTTATGTGAAAGTGCAAAGCTGAGGCACGGTAGGGTAATTCTTATATTAAGCAGAGATGTTGGCATACTGGAGATCTTAAATCAAACATTTTTCATAGAAATCCAGAAGGACTTTTAGGCATCTGCCTCAGCTTGACCTGAACTTCAGACTATCAGCAGTCCATGGATATATTCAGTAATGAGAATGGGGCTTACATGATAATAGAGGTATACAAGAATTTCATAACAGATCCTACTGGAAATCAATCTGAGTGTTTCTCTCTCAGGAGGAGGATCGCAGAATGAACATTAGCAGCAATGAAATCAAGCGAGTATGAACCCTTCTCCAAACATGCTCCTTGATGCCAAGAGCCTTAGTCAAGCATTACATACCATTTAGAATTCAACACATTAAGAGTGTAGGGCAACCATTCTCAAACTCTGCTTGTTTGTTTTGTGCTCTGACATCAATGAACAGTTGGTTATCCATTAAACCAAAATAACAAATAAAACTGTATTGAAGCTCAGTAAAATCACCATTCACATACTGTAGTGCTATGTGAGGAAGATCGTGAGAAATGGGGTGAAGAGGGGCTACCTAGGGAATGGTCAGATACGAGAGGGCATAGCCTGCAGCTGCATAATTGATGGAGAAAGAGGCTCAGAAGGGACCCTCCCTAATTTCAGGCACAAGTACATGCATAGAGTGAACATTCACATCAAACATTAGCAAACGAACCAAACCAACATTGTACTAGTAACTGCTAGAGATTAAACAAAGTGGGAAATGTGTTTGGCTTATGGACCTTGGATTTTGGAAAACTGCACTGGGGAGATTAATATCTTCTGTCAATGGAAGGTAAGGGAAAAAGACTCACCTATTGCCTTTTTAGCAATGTTTTAACTTACCAATCATAAAAGCTCATTAAAAATGTAGCTTTAAAATATTGCCCATTGCAAATAGTACACAACAATATCAAAGATATATTCAAACATTTGTAGGCTACTTTAAATGGGTCAGCTGTTGGAAATAGGCATATAAAAATCCACCTATCCTAAATGGCACTCTTCATTAGTTTTATGTCCTCTTCCTTTACACGTGTCAAGGAGTAAGCACTGGAAGACTACTAACATCAACCAATTAAATAACAGGCAACACCAGATTATTAACTGAATGCTAATATTTCCAGTTGTGTGACAGCTTCACAGTACTGTATCTATACTTGTCCTGTGTGCATTTTTCCCCCTTCATGCAGTCACTTTTTTCTTAACGTTGAACACAGCTGACATGTAAGATTAACGCAACTTGCAATTTGATTTCTCAAGGCCGGTCATACATGAAACATGCTTTAATTCTGAATTATTTTTTTTAGCAAGGGAATTGGTATTTAACCATGCAGTTCCTGGAAATAGGGCAATACTCTATGTAATTTTTAAGAAAGAGTGTTCGTGCTGAACACAACAATATTGAAGAAAGTTATTAAAATTCTGGATGAAAAGGCATTAAAAGACTGGAAGAAAATAAGGTGAAGATCTCTCTCCTCCCCCCCCCCAAAAGTTGATATATTCTACCTTACAAAGGTAGACTGAAAGTAATAAAATTGGTGGCTTAAAAATTATTTTGTTCATATATTGTATGTACAGCATATAGTTGGCCTAGAAATGCTTCTCTCTCTCTGTCTCTCTCTGTCTCTCTCTGTCTCTCTCCCTCTCCCTCTCCCTCTCCCTCTCCCTCTCCCTCTCCCTCTCCCTCTCTCTCTATATATGTATGTATGTATGTATGTATGTATGTATGTATGTATGTATGTATTCTCTTTTTGATCCTTTCCCCAAAGGGGGAAAAATACATGAATGGGGCAATCATATTTGTGATGACCTGATGGTATATATCATGAAAGATGTACAACAGGTTCAGACACCTCACAAGAATGATTTGGCAGTCCGAGATTTGTATCAAGTGGGTCTCTGTTTCCTTTCACAGTACATATCTTTATTTCTGGCTATGGGGCTTCTAGCCAAGCCCTAAATCATAGAATTCAATCATATCAAATTGATCTGAAGGCAGTCACGTAACCAGCTAGAAAATTTAAAAACAAAAAGGCAAAAAAAAAAACTTAAATGTTTCTTCGTGCAAATGCTGCATTCCCGTTTATTCTCCAAACTCTAAGACAGTGTCAAGGTGGCAATAATGGGGTTTTGCAGTGTCAGCTAATGCTCCAAAACTGTATGTTCAAATGCTTTTTCCTGTTGATCCAGCATTCTTTCATGGGTCACAGGGTGCTAAAAAAAAACATGAAATTGTATATATGTAATGTATTATATATGTAATGTTAAACAGAACTCACATTGGTAGTTACTTAGAGGTCAGCGAACCTCAAATCAATGATGGCATTTGTGAGTTCTAATGTTTTAAGTGGCTTTCACATTTCTATCTTCAGGAAATTGGAGCAGAATTACAGGAAAGTGATTATGCAGTCACTACTTGTCAGATGTGATGAACAACTAGCTGAGCAGGAAGGCTGAAACAAGTTGCTACAGTGCTTTGAAAGTCCAAATACAAAATATCAGAGATAGGAGGTGAGAAGGAAATACATTCATGCCCAGACTTCAGATTTATATTATGATGGATTCTGAATAACACTTCAGTATCTATCTATCTATCTATCTATCTATCTATCTATCTATCTATCTATCTATCTATCTATCTATCTATCTATCTATCTATCATTAGAAAGAGCAATAAGCATTTTCACTTTTCCTTGCAATAGAAAGGAGTTATCTTGTGGTAGGCACTATGGTTTACAAGTCCTGTTAGAAGATCCAGCACCTTATTAGTTTAACTATCTAACATGCCAAAGTTTATGATATGTTGGGGGGGCTACTGGCATCTTGCTAAATTGAAATAGGGACTATGTTTGCATATTTTGAAATTACAAAGTAATTACACCATTTGCTGAAATATGTACACCAGAAAAGCACATGTCACAAAGCTCATTGTTAAAGTATACAAGATAATTATGTTCTGTTGACTGTCAAATGTAATACGCTTTCAAACAGCTAAGTGCCTGAGAAAAGTCAGGAGATCTGGGCAATCAGCTTCTAGCATAATAAATAGATTAATAAAGGATACAAATAAAATTCAATACATATTGCATCGCAGACTCTAGAATATGAAACCAGAACTGAGTGCTATATTTTTCTTTCACTCCCTGCTCATGCAAACCATTCCCAACCCAGCCAGACCCACATTTTGGATAATGAAATTCACAGAGAGGCGTATGTGGAGATTTTTGCTGGCTTTTACCTAAGGAAATAAAAATAATTGATCTTGATCTTATAATAAAATATTTACTGAATACTTATTTTCGGCCTGCTTTTGGTTTTCAATCTCAAATGTCCAATTTCAGTTGAATTAGTACATACCTTTCTTCTCAAAATTAAATCAGTCTGGAATTTGCTTTTGCTTCTTTTTAAGTTACCACTCACTGCTGAATGATAACCTGATGCAACTGCTGGACTTAAGCATGAATGAAGCAAGAATGCCTTTAAGTCTTAGCACGTCCCATGAGTAAGTTAGTTTGGGCGTCATTAAAACAAGAAACAGTGTCCATGATGAGATGCAAGATTTTTATTTCTTACTTTCTCTTAATTCTTATTCTTATTTTCAAGCACATGTTGTTCAAAAAAAATATTTGAGCAGAAAACATAGAGCAGAACACTACTAGTGAACCTGGCTTTCTACTAAGTTGAAAATATTAGAAGTTTATAATCAAGAACGACAGGCATGGGGCCATTATGTGGGTCTTGTAGAACAAGGATCCTCACCTGGCAATGCATTTCTCCTAATACATGATGAACAGCTTTTAAATGTGAAGTACACTTGGCAAAGTAGTTTCCATGTTAGAGGTGTCATGTGTTAAGGTCATGAAAATACACGCAATATATTCTTGGTCTACAAAAACAGAAGAATGAATTAATAAACAGATGATCAGTTGAACTGTACCATGTTAACATATATATGAAGTTTTCTACTTCTGAATATTTATTCATATAAAGTTACCACATTATTCTTGTTGTCATTATTATTATTATTATTATTATTATTATTATTATTATTAATCAATCTACTGTAGGATAATAGCCTCTTTATTTTATTTTATTTATATTTGTTGTGAATTTTACATAAGGTAAAAAGCAAATCTAAAGAAAAAGAAAAGAAAGGAAGAAAGAAAATTAAAATGATGAAATATAATGACTTCTGACCTTTTCTTCAACAGATATTAACAAATCTATCATCTCCCTTCCCTCTTAACTCTTCCAAAAATCCCTTCAACCCCTTATTTAATTCTCATCTGTTTCAATCAACAGCCTCTTTATTTTAGAACCTGATGAACTTAACCTACTATTCAGATCCAGTATGAGTTGGCAGACAGATATTTTTTTACTTCCCAGTCTAGGGCTGAGGAGAGTGACTGGCCCAAAGTCACTCAGCTAGCTTCCATATCTAAAAGAAGACTAGAATTTTGGTCTCCCTGCTTTTAGTCCAGCACCTTAACCACCATACCATACTGGCTCTTGGATAGAAATGTAGATGAAAAAGCTGGAGATGGAGATACCCAGAGAGAGCCAATGTATCAGGGAAAAATATTGTATTTCAAACATTTAATAGATTTTCCTGCTTTTATTTACAAAGCACTAGGTTGGAAACACTTCAAATGCCATCGTTTACCCTAACCTAGATTGGTATCCCTTATCCAGCCATCTCAAGGACTTCACTACCTCCTACCCTTACAGCCCACAGAATATTCCATTAAACCATCAAAGTCGATTGTCAAGGTTGATGGGACCCTGGTTAAGGTGTCTCTGAGGAGAATTTGTGATCATTGTGCTGTACTCCCTCGTTTCTTGTCTTCGGTTTTCCCCCTAGATGTTTGTCTCTACATGTTTGCTTGTTTATTTATTTCTCCCATCTTTCATAGCAATGCTGCTGTCTTGCAGGACTATTATTAAAGGAAGCTTTAGAAAACTATGGTAAGCAGTGACTCAGCTGAGGTGGCATTTGCTTCTGCCTCTGTGAAAAAGCCAATCAAAGTGCAGGGACTGGTCTAGAAGAAACTGCATGCACTGCAAGCAAATGGGGAGCAGTGCTTGAGGCCGAAGAAGCAGGGAAATAGTACTTTGAAAGGTAAGCCCTTAAAGCTGAAGACAAATCACATCCTTATGGAGGATTTCTTGACATACTTTTTTTTTTTTTAGCAGACACTGCATGTAAAGCCTCTTTTTAGTGTTGTACAGCCTGTAGAATGTGAGGGACATCCTGACAATCCAACTACCTTCTCTAGTGCTTGATATCTTATTTTGCCCCTCTGGGGGTGGGGGGGGGAGCCAATCTTAACGAGCTACCAATTGTATCAAGTGGGCAATGCATGGCTTGATGCACTAAATATTCCATATGTCTGACTCACTTCTTATACCACTTTTAACCTTGACTGGGGAAAATTTCCATACTCTATATTTAATGCCATCTTTGGGAAGGTACACATCTTCATCCTCCTTTGCAAAAAAAAAAATAAAAAATCACAGTCCTGAAATTGCATTCCAGCCTTCTTTTACAGGCATAGAGTAAGTTGTCCTTAACAACTGAGCATTCTTCAGGCTTCAAGAATGGAATCATAGCTAAACCACACAAAAAGGATGAATAATTATACCCCAAGTAACATCCTTTTGATCACTGGTTTTACATCCTTTATTTATTCATATTCCATTCTGGAGTACTAAAAAAGTTTGTATCAGGCATTGGTAAACACTGATTTGCTAGAGGCCTAGGATTTATTTTAGATACCACGAAGATATATACATATGGCTTAGAAGCACACCTGGAATTTAAACAGATGACATGTGTTTTTTTTCCCCCTCCCAATCCTCCCCTTGACAATCTTGTAAGAAACAAAATGAGGGCAATTTAGAGACAAGTCACAAATCCCCTAAGGAGCTTTTTAAAGCTTCTGGCTAATACTACTCCTTTTATGCTGCATTGGGGCATTTGAGACCAGTGTTCTCCACACACTTTAGCTTTATCTGAAACTTATTAACATGACAAAGTGGAAGCTATTAATGACTGAACGCTCTACTATGTGCCTTGGCATTCAAAATGGCTATATATTAAATTTTATAAGCACTGATTTTACAAGTGTTTGGGAAGAAAGGCAACTCTGAATTTGTGATAGTTTTTCTGTGGTGAACTATGGACCTCTAGAGGAGGAAGTAAAAAAGGAATTAGTTAACTCCCAGTTTTTCCTAGTAAGAAAATTAGTTAATTAGTTAATTCCCAGTTTCTGGGAGGCAGAATTGCTTTGATAAAAATGTGTTTTTCACTGACATGGTTTTTTAAATAAAAAATTACTGTTTTGCCAGATAGATTTGATAAATGGAAACAATCTTTGTAGTTAAATAAAACTTCCTAAGTAAATTAACCTGCAACATATCCCCAAACAAATGGTCAATTGTTAAATATATATTATTAGGCTAGACAATTATAACATTTCAGTTTTGAAGGCTACAAATTATAGATTCCTCTTCCTCAGAGGGAAGTCTCTAGGGAAGATGAGATACCAGTTTTGTGTAAATGCAGAAATCTCCATTTCTTTTTCAACTATGAGGAGAATAAAAAGTAAAAACTCATCATCACTTGCCCAGCTTTATTTTCTAGGGTGCACCAACAGTTTTTGAGGTGAGGTAATTGATCATTTCCAAATCTGAGCTTCAGTGAAACTCTGTTCTCTGTTTCTCTTAAGTAGCACTTCTTTCATGTATAAAGCCATGGTGGAAAGAGGGTAGGGAAGAAAGAGGTACATTAGATTTCAATAGTTGAGTCGAGTGCCCTGAAATTGGGGACAGTGATGAGACAATTATTGGTCACTCTAGTTTCAGCATATTTCAGAGTGAATAAATACTTTATCTGATCCACGTTCCTCACCAAACTCTTCTCTTAAGTGGTTAGATGGGTCCCCCCCCTCCGAGCTTTATCAACTAGCTGACCTCCATCTATTTTATTGCTAATATAAATTATTTCATGTAATCACATTGCTACTTTTTCATCTACTACTACCTCTGCATCCAGTTCATTTATTTCTATGGACACTAGCCTAATTTAAAAATTCTGGGGATAGAATCTACCATTTTCATAGCATCTCGTTCATCAGAAGTAGATGGGACCAGTGAGTTATTTATATTATATTTGGGTCTCAATTCTTAAAATCGGTTGTGCAGCACTGAATGAGAGGCTTCCTCATTCCTTATCAACACTTTTTCCCTTTGCATAAAACTCTAAGATGCTGACATTTTGATGCAGATGGGGAGAGATATTTGCTAAAAATATGAACATAGCTGAATATACTGAAAAAGAAACTATCAGATTTTAAAAGAGGATGACTGCAAAGTTTCATTCTGTTAAAAGGCTGTGTCATGTCTGCAGATTTTATCCAAGTCTGAAAACCAAAACAAAAAAAGTTTTAGTCTATTCTGTTTTTCCCATGCTAATGTATAGGAGAAGAGAGCTTGGTTTTCCAAAATTTCCTTACAATCTATCCAGTAGATCATATCTAATTACTTCCAGACTCACCTGAATTAGGTTAGGCCATTTCCAAAACTTTAGATTGAACCCCAAATTCCTACTGTTTTTCTGTCATTGAAACCAGTGGCTTTGAATAATGAATCATTATTGATGAATGAACAATGAAATGAATGAAACCATTGAAATGAATAAAGAGAAGGAAGAAGCAAACAAAATAGAGCTCCCTCCTATCATTCAATCTTCTGGCGTAGGACAAGAGAGTCTTTTCATGAGCTTTCTATCACTCTGGAATCTACTTTCCCACTCCCATGAGACTGTGTTTATGTATCTCAGAAAAGAAAAGAAAAATGAAGATAAATTAAACATTTTTTTTGTTCAGAATATTTTTAGACTACATATTGAGACCTTCATAAATGAAATTAGTATTAGAACATAATATTATTATCTCATGATATATTGAGCTCATTCACACAGTCTCCTTTTTCTGGTATGAAGACATCCCTTTACCTTTTCCTGAGGACATGTCCTCATGAAATCACCTCTATCTCATTACTGGTCCATTGGTAAGACAACCTGAAGATAATCTGGTGTCAAAGAGATGTTTTCCATGCTATCCCAACACAAGATATTCCTGTACAACCTAGGACACACATAGGGGATGGCTTAAGATGATATGGTTGGGGGTCAGCAATATGCCTGACTCTGTCTGGTCTGGCAGTTTTGCTGAGGATCTGTCCCTTGTGTCTAGTCACTGGGCTTTGTATCTGTACTACAGTGATGTTTGGACCAAAATGCGTTTCTGCAGCCTCTCCCTTTCCCTCTCTTTCCTTATAGATAGATCAACCAATTGACTTAAAAGTGGTTCTTGTCATGATCAAGAGATCCCATGCCTAAGGCACCCAAGAGATTTATGCTGCAAGTATACTACCCCTGTTGCTGAATAACAGTTCTATTCATGCTATTTTGTGAAGCAGATTATCTGTGAGGGCTTTCTATACACATTTGTGGTGGAAGATGGATTAGGGCCTTCCTTTGCGTTTACTGTTATTCTGGCTGTGAGAAAGACTGGAACAGCAGCTGCTTTGATATATTTTGAAGGGTAGATCAATCGATCTGCCTGTACATAAACAGATAAACCTCTTTCTCAAATTCCTGCTCTTCAATGATTATCTGGTGGCTGCATCTCAGCTGCACAAATATGGATGACCAGTGGATGGCAACTAAAAGAGACAAAAACCCTACCTCTTTGCTGCCACTTTGTGGTTGACAAGTCAAAAATCCTTTCAGAAAAAAAAATGGAACAATCTAAGAGTACCCCATAGCTTAGCACATCTGTCACAGATACCAAAACCCACAGACACATGCATCTGGAGAGCACAACCATTCTCCAGTCAGGAGAGGTGAAACCATGCTGCCATCTTGTGGTTGGTAGGTACTTTGGAAAAAGAAATTAAGAAAACTAGATAATAGCAGAGAGACCATACAGATGCTACCCCAACACACATTCTGTATGGTAACTGGTGGTGGCTTTTCCCACAACTGGTGACATTTACATTTCAGCCAGTATGACTGTATGGACAGTAACACAACATGGCTCCATTCTGTATATGGCTGCATTATGGGGGCAGCAAGATTTAGAGTTACAGAAATCCCTCCTGGTTCTGGATGGGGAAGAAAGTATAGCAAAAATGGCCATGTGGATCAGTCCACTTTTTTGTAGCAGAAAATAATCGAGAAATTTTATCTTAAAGGTTTAGCAACAAACAGCTAATGGGGAATTATTCTAGTTGTATAAAATAGGTTGCAGTAAGTGACAGGTAATTTCAGCTAATGAGAAGGGTCACAGCATCTCTACAACAATTTTTTCCCCCAATAAGATATTATGCCTTGCAGAGTGAATTTAGTGGCCTAAGAAAATATGAGAAATAGATGTTATATGACTTGTCAAGAAAGTAAAAATCACAGTTAATTAATTATGTTAAAATGGTATACAGTTAGTAAGAAAATGATCTACATTAAATAAGGGGACAAAGAATTAAATTCTATTAGAAGAAAATCTCTAAGTATCTGGAAGTCTTCTTTGCAGATATCACAGCTATTGTCCGCAAGGTGTTATATTCAGACACAGTAATATATTCAGTGGACATTGAAGAAAATAAAGACTTTTGGACAGAGAGGATTGTTGGACCACTCCAGAATATATTTGTTTATGATGGATAAATTCATAGAAGAGGATATCATTTCATCAATCAGCAAAATTATTATATGTGTATAAAATGGAGATATATTGAAGTTCCCACAATGGAAGATAAAATACCAAGTACTTTTGTGGAATACTGAACCTTTTATGGACTTTTTGCTGAAAATGGTAAGAGCTAAAATGATGATTTTTAGACTGGATGATTATTGTTATGGTGAAAGGATTATTGTTATGTTTAAGAAGGAGGAGGGATAATAACTTTGATTGTAGCTGCTATAATGAAGGCTGGAAGTCACTTCTTTAATTATCTTTTTTTGTCTTTCTTTTCTTTTAACTGTATTTTTTCCTGCATCTTTTCTTTTTTCTTTTTCACTTCTTTTCTTCTTTCCTTCTTTTATATATTTCTTATGTTTCTTTTATTCAAGTAAAAATTCTCAATAAAAATATATAGAGACAGAGAAAATGTTGGAAAGCAGATTTAGATTTCAGTCAACTCACCCAAACTGATACTTTGATATTTTTGGCAGGGTTGGGAAGATTTTTTATTTGATGGAATGCTTCCTCTGACACAAATCTATCTCAGAAGAACTTCTTGAAATGCTTTGTTCATTTTAAGGTTCAGAAAGTGGCAATTCAAGAACCATTTTTCATATTTTGACTCCTGTTTAGCATCTATTCTTTTAGACCCAGAAATGGGGATTTTTTTTTTTTTAATTCCTGTAATCTCATCATGCTTTTAGCTTTGCAGTTGTATTATTTTACAGTGCCTTGGCAAGTTCAACCATTTATGTTTTGCATTTTTTTTTTGCATGATTAAATTGTGTTATACTGCATTATTTAAATATGTTATGTAATACCTGGATAAATTATTTAAGGGGAGATTAAAATCAACCAAACAAGTACATTTTCTGCAAGTTGAGTACTTTGCATAGGGATGGGAAATTTGGAGGAGGAGATGACAATGCATGCTTACTGTGGAAACAGGTAAAAACCACCATTAATATTAATAATTTCATCGGAAATACAAAGATAAGCTGTCAGTTATTTTTCAATGAAAAAAATATCAATGGTGAAGGCCAGCAGGGATTGCACTGGTGTTCTAAAATGTACAAGATTAACAGTTGGATGAGTATTTTCTATCATTTTCTGATGGTTAAACAGATCTGTATGCTTATAGCATAACTGAGATTGTTCAAAAATAGAAACTTATTACTTATTTCCTGATATGGTTGTTTTTGCTAAACTTGTGTCTGCCAGGAATACTTCAAAAAATAAGAAAATCTGATACCTTATCTTGCTATAGGAACAGTCAGTGACCACAGAAAAAATTAGCCAAGGAGATTTAAAATAAATAAATAATCAGGTTAAAGGGAACAATTGTTTTCTTTGCCTTATAATCCATTTGCTGAGAGGTTTGCAAAGATTCTTTGTAATTTTTTTTTAAATGTTTTCTCTCTTGAGAAGGGAGATTTATGGATTACGGATTCTAATCTGGGTTTTCAGTTGAGGTAAAGTGCCATTGTTTCCTATGGAGATTAATTAGGATGTTTTAAAAACCATCATCTCCTTTACTAAATTTCTGTAATTTGAATGGTAGGTAATACTCAGCATAGACTATCTTGCCACCTAATTTTCATGCTGGAAGATGAAAAAGAAAGGCATAGCAACTATTCCTAGGTTCCAATGGTTTCCTAAGTCTAGAATGGTCAAGTTCAATCAAGTTTTGTTCCATTGGATGAAACATTTTGAGTAGAAGTGTTTTGTCTTCAGTACAAAATATGTTTTTCAGTTTTGTGTACATATGTAGTGTTTGTATTCTTGTTAAGTATTGCTTTTCCATAGCCAAAACCTCTAGGAAATGTAAGAAAGAAGTATAGTCCAGAAGTGCTTTTATGACAATGAAATTCATACGGGTAAAAAGTAATTCATAAGCATTTGGAATTCATCTTGATATCTTACAGCAAACTCAAGTGCATAAATAACCCACATCATTTTTTTCCATGCTGATTTTATATATGTTAACTACATGCTGGAGTCAGAAGAAACTGTAGGGAAAAATTAGTGGATGAGGGAGGCTTAAGAATCTATCTGCGTCATTTCTGCCATGGAAATATTTTTTCTCAAGCAGGTGCCACTTCACAATACAGTAAGAGCCACTTAGATAATTCAAACTTTACTTATCAGTGAACATGTAGATTGACCTAAATCAAAGGAATCTACTCTTGGCAATGAATTTCTTTTTTTTTTTTTTTCCCTTGTAGAAACTATGTTCAAAACCACAGTGAAAATGTAAGAAAATAACTTTTTTTTTTTAAAGAGCAAGACTTTTACAGTCTTGTTCCTTTCTGAACTATAGATTTGATCCATACCACCATAACACTCACATTATTTGCTACAAGTAAAATGAATCTCATGAATCAAAGTAATGACTAGGCCCTTAGCTTGATATATTATAGAGTACAGTATCTTGAGAAATGAGCACTATACCACTGTGTTAAAAATGCACGGGTAGAAGATTTATATGTAAAAACATGAAGATTCTGTATAAATTATGTTGAGAGCCCAGGCTTCCTGATTATGCTTCACTGTGCAGCATGGAATATACCATTGTGCAGGGACATTTAAATAAGATGCAGGTATGATTATATACATAGACACAAAGGTTACTCTAGACATGAGCTAACAGGACTACAATTCCTCATTTTCTTGAGGTCCTATGTTTAATCACCCTGATCCAATGGCAGGTCATATGTATACTCAAAACTGGCTTCTGCCTTGATGGATGAAGAATGATGTGCAAATGATTTCTGTGTACACATTTCCCACGACCTCATACAGCCAAGTATATAGAACATCTCTCTCACTTCCTCAGTAATTTCTTCCGCTTTATCTATAACTTTCACTCCTATGATCTAGCTTCTTTGGTTGATGTATCCACCCATATTATTTAAAGGTTAAAGCTGGTGATGCAGCAATCTCTGTTTTTCATGCCAGAGAAAGCCATTTGGTAAACAAGGGACATATGGCAGTAACCTTTAAGGCCAAAAAAATAAAAAAAATAAAAATCAGCTAACATGACTATTAACTCGAAAAAACAGAAGGGAAGGGCCAATGATTTAAGCCTGAGAGCTAACACAGATAAAGGGCAGGATTCTGGGGTGCTGTTAGAGAACTTTTTTCATATTTGTTGTTGTTGTTCAGTCGTTAAGTCGTGTCCGACTCTTCGTGACCCCATGAACCATATCGCGCCAGGCCTTCCTGTCCTTCACTGCCTCCCTGAGTTTGCTCAGTTTCATGCTCATTGCTTCAGTGATGCTATCTAACCATCTCATCCTCTGCCGTTCTCTTCTCCTTTTGCCTTCAATCTTTCCCAGCATCAGGGTCTTTTCCAAAGAGTCCTCTCTTCGCATTTTTCATATAATTGTCTGCAATAATTCTACTTGTACAAACTTATGCCTGCTTGGGAATGCAGCATTAAGACAGTTTTATCAACATGCATGGTACCAAGGCTTACTACATTACATCCTCAGTATCTCATTTTTTTCTATTTCTAAGTTAGAATTGTTAGCATTTGTGCCCCAGTCCAATGACAGAAGAAGGAGGAGGGGTAGTGAGAAGAGCAGCAACAAATCAACAGCAATAATGCATTTACTGCACATTCTGAACATTAGAGAAACCTGAACCACTACAGAAAATTGTTTTCTGAAAATCATACAAAGCTTAGAAAAAATGGCTAAAATGAGATGAATGATTTTATGTCAGCTCTCATTGTGTTGCCTCACATATTAGTATGCTGCTTTGGCTCTAAGTAGGGTATAAATGTTTTAAAATGTGGATGAAGTAACCATGAAAAACTAATCTCATCACAGGGAAGGAAACAAAATTGTGGTATGAATATTATGCACTAAGATAAGCAATTACAGTTTGAAAGTCAAAGAGGGAAATTATGAACTGCTGAAAGGAATACTCAGAGATGGTGAGTTAAAATAATTGTCAATCAATCCATCCATTACTTTTTATTTTTAGTTTGTTACCAAAGTGAAAAATGTAAGTTTCTTCTGAGTTATTTTCCATTTCTCACTGCTTTAGGCTGGGTTGTTTACATGCAATCAAAGCTCTCTCTCTGCCTTACATGCAGCAATGTTTGCTCTATAGGATATGGATATGGACATGCTCAGGTCACACATACTGTATTATTAACTTGTGGATTGTCTTCAGGACTTTTTCAGAGAGGATTTCATTAGTGTGAAAATGAAAATTGACTCTTTTAGACAGGCTAATTGTTAGCCAAGGTAATTTATAGAACACTAAATATTAAGCTCATCAAAATATATGAAGCTAAAGCAATTTGTATGAAAAAGATCAGACATTCGTCAAAGATCTGCCAGGAGTTTTCAGTGAGAAAGTTAATCAGATACATATTAGCATTTATTATGGGCTGCTGGCATAGATTATTGCAATGCTTGATCATTACTGTTTATGTTGAATCCTCAGTCATATTTCATTCACTATATTTAAGAGTTGTCCCAACAGCCTGTGCTTGAAGTCAAATGGTTGGTTTTACTATGAATCACTATGAATGATCCATGGAATCCCATCACACTTTGTAAGATTATCAGAATTATAAATCAGCTATAAACTATGTGAAAAATACCTGACCTATAATCTTCCCTTGAAACCAGTAGCTGCAGAAAAAAAGGAACACAATATGTTAGAGATGCTGCAGTTCATCAACACTGGGAAGACCAGTTTCTCAACCTTTGTCTTAAATGAAAAGTATATTAGGGTTGGCATTAAATGTCAGTATCTTAATGCAGTAATTGGATTATTGGTACCATGGCAAGGTCCATCATCTCTGATGTCTGTTCTCAGCAAGTGGTCACAAGTCACTATTTTAAATTATCCATGATAAAGAGAATTACATTCAGAGGCAAATGCCATTCTTGATACAAAAAGTTTTGGAGGGTGATGGCTATACAACAGAGGTTGAGCACCTCGGGAATATATTTATGTTAGTAAAAATTAGTCAATAGGAGATGGAGCTTCATCTGGTTCACAGTCTGAAAGGAAGTGGAAAAGCTGCTGATTTTGTCTGTCAGGCATAAAATACAGAAGCAACAATACACAAACAAAACCTCATATTTCTTTAATCTTTTCTTTATCTCCTGAGTTCATATTGCCTACTCTACCAACTGCTTTGATCTGTAGTGGATGGACATTATTCATTCATTCATTCATTCATTCATTCATTCATTCATTCATTCATTCATTCATTCATTCATTTTATATGGCTGCCCATCTCACCAGCAAGTAACTCTGGGTGGCATACAACAAGGCAAAAACAATCAGTAAATACATTAAAAGGTATAAAAACCAACTAAAACAAAAAACAATAGATGGAGGGTTGTTAAAAATAACAGAGTCACCTCACTAGCTCACCTGTCCCCTGGGGTCTTCAGGCCTGCTGGCATAACCAGGCCTTGAGGGACTTCAGAAGCTCAACAGTGATAAGGCCAACCTTACCTCAGGGGGGAGAAGATTCCATACTGTGGGCTCGCCATTTCTATGCTATCATAGAAAGCTAAACCATAAAAGGAGATTAAAAGCTCATGGTTGAATGGAATGATTCGGGTTGCTTGAGCAGAAGGGTCAGGTAATATATTACAACTAGGAATACACAGATGGATTTAAGTTCAGTCTCTTTCAGAAATACATCTATTAACTTACTATTCCATTCTGTGAAATGTTCTTCATTAAAAAAGAAAGAAAGAAAAAAACATCTGTACATGTTATTAAATATAACCTGCCTTAATAAATACACCTTTGTACACATTTTTCCTAATGTATTTTAACGTAACTACTGAAATATAATTTTTAATGCAACTTCTAATGCGTGCATTCCTTAATCTTACATTTTCTTTTACACAATCATCTTCATTATATTCGTTTTATATTCATATTCCCCCATATATATGCTATTTTTTATGGAATCTTTGAGATGAAAATTGTAGATGTTAGTAGATTCTCTTTATTGCATATATTGTTGCAGTGTCTATATTGGTGAAGAATGGTGTATGGCTCTATAGGAAACCTATGGTGGATTCCCCTCATATTTATTGCAATGGACAGATAACGCCCCCCCCCCCGCCATGTTGAAATTAAGTCTACCTTTAAGTTTTTAAATCAATTGATTGATTTTTAAAAGATTATCAAAAAGGTGATGGATTTCTCTCTCATTTTGAAATAGCATATTTGTACTTAATGATAGCACGTTATGTATTACTTTTAAAAATATTACCAAGAAAATACAAAAGAAAAAAAATGTGAGGGAAAGGTTAAGTTTCGTGTGTGTGTGTTTAAAAAATTAAAACAGTATTAAAACAGCTTTCAAAACGAACCACAAACATTTTTTTAAAGGGAAAATTATAAATTAATCTTTTCTAGATTATTATATAAAAAAGTAACCAATCTGAATTCTTAAAGATTTTTCTTCAATTTGGATCTTTCTACATGATGAGGAAAGAGGTCTATTTGTTGGCTAAATGATGGCTCTTCTCAAAATAGCCACTTCTGTAGATCACTACCTGGGCAGCTCATAAAAAACAAGCACCCTCTGAAGTAGTCAGGCCCTAAGAGAATAAAGAGAATAAAATACCAATGCGTAGCCAGAAGACAAGGGAAGGCTTGTCTACTGAGTTAAGTGAGGGTCGTGGTTTCCAAGTAAGTTTGACAGCAAAGCTAGAGCAACCTAGCCCCATGGTTAAAAGCAAAGCCATGCCAGGCTGAGCTCTCAGGGAGATTTGTTCTAATACCAGACTGCACTCAAGTGGGACCTTCCAGGAAGGAAAGATGCTTGTAACTTCCACCTAAGCAGAGCTAACATTCATTTGCAGCATCAGCCTGCTCCTAAGTATCCTTGCCTCAGCCAGATGCCTCTTTATGTACTTGCTTTCCAATTTTTCACACAGATAGAGTAGAAATTTGTTTCTCCTAACATTTGTTAGTCTGGAACTCTGTGTCTAACTCCCTTATTGTCCAATCTTGGTCCATCTCCTCAGTTAAATATGATTCTTCAGCTACTGGAATGACATTTATACATCCTAAAGAATCTGCTAATCAAACTAGGGTCCTTTTTCACAGTGTTTCACCTTATGAAAATATCTAGACTATTTATCCACTCTTGGGTTTTGTTTTGTTTTGTTTTCAAATTCTAGGCTTTCTGTCTCTCCAAATAAAGAAAGTATGGAATCATGAACTGGATTGTGTTGCTGTTAGGCTGTGTGAATGGTGATGGAGTTGGACAAAGCAAGACAGAAAAGTTAGCTGAGACAAGAACCAACACCAGAAAGGATGTCCAAAGATAGAAAGTGGAATACGCTAGACTTTCATAATGTGCTGCTGCTTCAGCATCTGCATGGAGGTAATACGTACTAGGATTATTCATCACTTAAAAATAATTGGGAAACATGCTTCTGATGGCATGAATATAGCACCTTTTTGCAACTGTTTGAAGCACCTGTGTCTTTTTATAGAATTGTCCAGCTGCCTTCTGCAGTTATTACGTAATTTTCCATGCTCCAAACAATTTGGACACTGAATCTGAAGCATTGCACATAGCCCTAATAAGTTTTAATATCTAAATTAATGTAATATTGTTATATACACACACATACACATATTTTCCTCTGATGCTGTAAAATGTTATACTGGGTCATAAATTCGTATATTTTAATGACCTGATTTTTCTACTTATTTAAGAAATATGTAAAAAAAAACATCAGTAGCAAATTAAGATTTTCTCTTGGTGATTCACTCTATATAAGGGGAAAAAAACATGAGACTGAATGGAAATGGAAAATTATTGATTAATGATAAAACCCTTTTCATGAATTTTTAACTTTAATTTCAATTTTCTTCAGAGATAATCAACAGGAAGTCTTTGAAATTTGACAAATGTAGCTTATGAAAACTAAACAACTTTACCAACTATGGCTTAAAGTTGATTTATTTCAAGGAAGATTAAGCATGGCTTGTCCAGGTTCAGCTAAACTAAAGTTATTAAAAATGGAAACAAACCTCTAATCTCATCTTCACAAGTGCCCTGGGAGAGGATCTCTGTAGTCATTTGTTGTTTGTTATGAGTCACATAAATAAGATGAACAGGATTGATGTGTTATATTCTAAATCTTGGAAATATATTTATATATCATACTAATATACTATGCCTCTGATATCACAGTCAGAATACCACAAAGAGAGGAGACCTACTGTCCTCATCTCATGCTCTGGGACTTGCTCCAGGTATTGGCTGGTGATTATGGGAGATATGATGATGAATTAGACTGGCCTTGGTTTCATTTTTTTCTCCCTGATCCAGGTATCAGACTGACTGATAGAAATGGAATAACATTCTATTTTTTAACAACTACATTTGCAAAGCAAAAACCTACTCGAATCTGTGTTTCAGTATTGAGAAATTGAAGAACATGTTTGGGAAAAAAAACAAAACTTATTTTTGTGCAAATTAGATTTTATATTTGGTATAGATGCAATCATTTCCAGTCAACCAGCAGCTTGAGGGTTGAAGGCTGAAAACCTTTCAGACTTCTTTAAATAATCAATGCTGATATCCTCTGTTAACTCCAGTGGACATTCACCCAGGCAGTTTAGTCAGTCATTCAATTCTGCACTTATTTGATTATCAGAAGGATGCAGAGTGATCTCTTAGACACACAACATTAACCTTCAGTCAATAACCACTTTAGTGGTAGATGGACCTCTCTTTCTCTAGCCTTTTTTCCAGCTGCATTACTGTGACAATACCATTTTGAGTAATGATTAGCATGTTCAATATGTCAAAGTTGAAATCCTGTTTACAATGAAAGACAATGCATTAGCTTTTCTGCTTCTCTATGCAACATTCCCTAGCTGAAGCTCATTGAGAGGCTTTTGATTGCTTCCTACTGAAAGAAAAGACTGGCATTATTCATCCATGCAGATAAATAAGTGGAAATTGGACATTCTGCTCTTTGTGTTTTAGGTGGTATGTGGGAACATCACCTTGAAAAAGGAGAACAGAAACAAACAAACAAAAAATGCACTATCCAATTCAGAGGGTTGCTAATTTATGGGGCACCAAAGATTAGTGCTTGTGTTGTTGTTTTTTTAAAGTACCTAAGAGAGCCAGTGTGATGTCCTGGAAAGGTTTTGGATCACAACCAGAAGATCCACAATTAAATTTGGCCTCAATCATGGAAGCTTATGACATGCATTTAGGCTACTCACTATCTCTCACACCAGCCTACCTACTCCACAGGTTGTTGTTTAAGGATAAAATGAGAGCCGATTCCCATATCTGCCATCTTGATTGCTTAGATTTATTTATATCCATTTAGTAGAAATGTAATAAATTAATCCATTTTTTAATAAATGCAATAAATGTAATAGCCAATATCCTAAAATATTGTAAGTAGAGTATGTAAAGTAAGTCTACCTCAGGTTGAGCTTGGATTTTAGTTACTACATGGACACATCCCTGTATTTGTCTTGGGAATAATTTTAAAGTGAGTTGCCATTTTCTGGAATTTCTGTTTGAATTCTCTGAGATTTCTGGCTGGCTTCCCATTAAAATACCAGGTCTGGTCTGGTGTCATTTTGGGGGGATCAGTCAAAGTTGGTTGACATACCTAAATAGCAAAAAAAATATTAAAGCAAATTTCCCAATCAATAACCCACCCCTTTTTTATGTTGTACATAATTAGTCCTGTATTTAATTTTCAAAATGAAGGTTGAAACACAAAGGCTTGATATAAATAACAGACAACACTTTGTGGGGGATTTGGGTCTGTTATCTCTCCCCCACCCCCATGTTTTTCTTCATTGCTTTCTAGTGGCTTGTTTTGTCCTTAAACAATTTGCAGTTAATACGGGGAACTTTTGATAAATTTTTAGCTGCAGTCCCTTGCATTATTTAGTACTTGGCTCTGAAAGGTGCTGATGTTCAGGAGAGCATGTTGGGTTCTTAAGGAGAGCAAAAATTGGAGCCTCTCAACACTAGCGTGGAAGTTCAGAGTCAGCACTTCAGGTCCTGACCAACTGTCTATGTTGAGCCACAATAGAACATGAATCGAATTATTACAGCTGTTCAGAACATCTGAAGGGGCATTCCATTACTGACAGTGTTGTAAGTGAAGCACGTCTAAACTATTCCACAATGGGTCATTTCTGTGCATGCACATCAGACTTTTCTGCTATGACTTCCACTTCACTTTGCCTTGGGGAAGATGGCCTTGATGCTTAGGAGGAGTAGCTTTGAAAGGATGCAAATTATCATTTTGAATGTTCTGCAGTGCCCTACCTTTTTGCCCTTAGTTTAGCAAAATGCAATATAATAGAGAACGTGAAATAAAAGACAATTTTAAAGCTAAATTGCATACAAATTATATTTGGATTCCCCAAAGTAATGGGAATGTAACAAAAATCGGCAACAAATGAAAGATAATATAACAAAACTGTTCTGCAAGAAACTACAGCTACACTGTTTGCTTTTTGTTACCTTCTTCTCAGCCATCACACAATTAAAAAAAAAAGAGAGGTAAAAATCCACAATCTCATTTTTAGGAAAGTAAGGAATATCTGAAAAGAAAGTTTATTAATCTTTATGCATGCAGTTAGGATATGATATATTCATTGAATCCCAAGACTTTCTAGGCAATTTTATGCAAAACGATGTTTGTATCCTATATGGGTACATGGCCACATGGAGAAGAATTAGCCAGCTGCTCTTCTCAGCAATAGCTCCAGACATTTTTGGGACTTGGAAAAGGGGCAGCTGCAGCGATAGAAATGGTTGTGGTTATAGCTGTCATCATGGAAGCATCAGGGGACTACTAAAGTTTTCCATGTGACTACTGGAGCACACACAGACTTGAAGAAAACTATGCCTGGCCCAAAATTTTGATCTAGATCCAGGAAACCGGTATCAGTGGATATTTCATACTGCATTTCATAAGTATTGACATGGCTGATTTTGATCAAGAACTTTAAACTTGGATTTGGAGATTTCAATAATTACATATCCTTTATAGCAAGAATAAAGAAACTCAGTCTTAGCCATTTGTGTGAAGGGCAATAGTAAGTGGACTTGCTGGCTGAAAATACCAAGAAAGACAGAAGTGGGGCACACCTGACTTTCCAGAAAGTCCAGTCCAGAATAATCCAGATATTTTCCAGCTGTGAACAGCAAGTAGATCTGCTTTCTTGCACTATCTGAAGGTGATATTAGGTCTTTTCTATTACTTTTCTATTCCACAGAGGTTTCTGATATATTTTCAGACTCCCTATCTTTGATTTGTCAACTTTAGATAGTTTTGGAAGTAGCTGTAAATGAAAATCAGGAGTTGATCAAATAACATTCTTATCTGATGGATGAATTAGAAAACACACCCTGTGATTCAGTTCTGGTTTTAATGGGAATACCGTGCTCTCAATTCTTAAAATATAGCAAAAGGGAAGTGGTATGGGAGTACATCTGGTAGGCTTCTGTAAGTATATATATAAAATCAGACTTGCTGGAGCTGGTGTCAGTTGTGAACACATATATTGTAAATTTTTTCTCTGTCTTTCAGGAGTTTTTTAATGTAAATCTGTGAATCTGTCTCCAAACCTAAACATCTTTGAAAATTTTTGTTTTACAAAAGTTGGGTAAGGAAACAGTTTCACAGGTTGATTATCAAAGGGATCTTCTTTTATTTGGATTCTTTGCTGCTGTCTGGTAATATTTACTATTTTTGAGCTTTTTGATGAATGGACAGAGGACTAATGAGCACAAATTATGGAAAATCAGTGTCATAATGTTCAATATTATTAGAGCCTTGCTGTCCAATATTAGGATTAAGAGTATCATTCATAAAGAAAATGGAGACCCTTAATCATGTTAATTTCAGTCAATTAATTGCCTACATTAGAATTAAAATTTCATAAATTTATAAATGCAGAAAAACATAGTTCTTCAACTGCTCATAATGTATTTTGTTTTCTTTGGGGGTTTGAAAATAACACCATGATCCTCTTTTGGCTACAGAAAATGTTGGTGTCCATCATTTCCCACTGCAGCAAAGTATTAAATTATGATCACAGTGGCAATGATTACTGATTTTCATTTTTGGAAATAAAATGATGCATTTATAATTATGAATAAATGTTCGATGTGCATAGAAGCACAGGCTTATGAACTATCTTTTTCCCATAAAAAGCAAACAAATTTCTAAAGCTTGTTGCATAAGATGTTTCACAATTCCACTATGGTGCTATAGCACCGGAACAAAACAAACCTTTGCAATAAAATGGCAACCTAGCTGTTTAAAATAGTATATAGGGACAAAGTATCCAGGTATAAATACAGTAAAAAAATAAAAAAAAACATTAATATAAGAAGAAGGAAGGAAGGAAGGAAGGAAGGAAGGAAGGAAGGAAGGAAGGAAGGAAGGAAGGGAGGGAGGGAGGGAGGGAGGGAGGGAGGGAGGGAGGAAGGAAGGAAGGAAGGAAGGAAGGAAGGAAGGAAGGAAGGAAGGAAGGAAGGAAGGAAGGAAGGAAGGAAGGAAGGAGAGAGTTGAGTAGATGATAAATTACAAATTTTACAGTATGTAAATTCCAATTACATGCAGTGGTTTCTGACAGCAACATCTATAACACAAAATTTAGCTATTTTCTTGGAAAGTTCACTGAACTGATCACTTAGTAAATAACATACTGTTCTCCGTTGGTGCCAGCTGAAATGTTTTACACTTAGACGGGTTATCAGTTCTGCTCTCCAGGGAAGACAAATTGGGAAGCTAGAAATACGTGAGTAACTGTCTCAGTTACAGTATCAGAACAGATACACAGTCAGTCTTGGAAAGGAACAAGATTTTATCTCTTATTAAGGAAAAGGCATCTAGATGTGCCAGAGTGACTACCTTTCTGTGTGACAGCATAGAAATTTGGAACACACACACACACACACACACACACACACAGATATCTATCTATCTATCTATCTATCTATCTATCTATCTATCTATCTATCTATCTATCTATCTATCTATCTATCATCTATCTATCTCTGGATGATGAAAGGTGAGTAGATGAGATTGAAATAGAAGCTTGTCCCCTTTCCATAGAATGGGAGCTTGTCCCCTTTGTATGTCAACATGCTGATTTCTTTATTCCAACCACTTTCCAGACCCAGCATGTATAGAGTTTAATGAGCAAGTCTGTAACAAGCCAAGTCAGATGAAATTTGGTTCTTCCAGGGAGAAGTGTGGCTGTTTAGGAGTACAAGTTGGGCTAGAACCTTCCTCCAAAAATTTGCTTCCATCAGTATTTTAACTGGCATAGCCTCAAGCAGGCCTTAACAGAGATATATCCCAACTCTAACTGAAGAAAAGCTTTGGCAATTGAGCCTGGGATTCAGAGTGTAGATCTCATTATTGACTCTAATGACAAGACACAACATTGGCACAAGGCAACAGAAGGCTTAAGACTTTGGCCTTAAATAATGTAATTGCAGCACACATATAGTTGTTCCCCTTTCTATTTCCATAGCTAAGCAGGAAATCAAGCTTTTTGGACGCTTTTTGGGCCTGTAGATTTGAAGACTGTAATTTCCAACTTCCAGAGAAGAAATTGTGACCTTTTAGTGGAGTTGATGACCCCAATGGAATGAAGAGCTAGTGAGTAGACCGTCTCTTTGTAATTCCTTTCTGGACAAGGAGAAGACTTGACATTGCCCATAAGTGTTCCAGATAGTTGCTTCTCATGAGGAGATGATAAGACAGCTGTTTCTGGTGGGTTTAGAGCTCTGGGAGATGAGGAATAGCCCTCTTGCTCAAACCACAGTCAGTGCCTTTAAGGACACTGGGTTTGCATACTTCCTTTTCTAATCACTTTTGGAAATTGTTGGTTAACTGCTTTTCAGCTATTAGGAACCTTTGGATCAACAGGTTTTACAACAACAGCTGAATTTCCTTCAACCTTTAGAAAAAGAAGTTTTAACTACAAGTTTAAGGACTTAACTTTTTTTTTTGGAATAAAAAGCAAAAGGGTGATCAGAACTTTGATTCTGGAAAGTTACAAATGGACTAAGGGGTCCGTATGGATTTGAAATAAGTTTTTGGAATTAATTATAAGAATCCTTCTCATGGGAAAATGCTTTTGTTCTGAACTCTTAAAAAAAAAAAAGATAGGATGGGACTTTGAAGATTGGACACTAAAGGGAACTAGAAGGAACTAAATATTGCAATTAAAGGAGAAGAATACTTAAATTTGACTTACAAATACAGAATGAAGCAAAATATTTTAACATCAGACATATTGAAGGATATTTTTGAACAATGGACCCAGAAGTTAATTTTAAGAGTGTCTGCCTCTATAGATAGACTCTGTTTAAAAGATGCTATGGAAAAGGAACAAGTATTACCTGACATGATTAAGACTGATTGGAAAGTGGATTTAAAAATGTTAGGCTATAAGAATGACATGTAAAAAGATGTTACACTGGACATACAAAAGAAACTAGCTGATGTCTTAATAATTAAAAGGGATATATAAATAACAAACCAAGAGAGTTATATATAAAAGGGATATACAAATAACAAACCAAGAGATTGAGCTGGATAATTTTCCTAGACTGGATTTACAAAAGAGGCTTGTTAAAGCTTTGAAGAATTTTGTGAGAAGGGACAAAGAAAAAATGAAAATAAATCAAATTCTATGGCATTAGTGGAAGGAACTAAAGATTAAGATTGTTAAAAGTAAAAGGAAGAAATATAACTTGGTTTATTTGATCAAGGTTAAAATAGATATGTTATCTCTGGTGACCCTTAATGGGCTTTTGCTGACATCAGGACTGAATGACAAGGCTTTAAGGATTTGTTTATAAATAAGGGATGGGATATGGGATGAAGAGTTTGTTGTATTTTAAGGGAAGTTGATAATTTACTAAAACTGTTTATACTTGTGATGAAGGGAGAAGTCATTTGTTTATGTATTACTTTATTTTTTCTTTACTATATTCTTATTTTTTTCTTTCTTTTCTATTTTCTATTTTCTTTTCTTTTCTGCACCTTCTATTGTTTCTTTCTAGTCTTTTATTTTTTTTAGTTTATATTAGTTTTTATTGTTGCAATTGTCATTTTTAATTTACATATATATATATATATATATATATATATATATATATATAAAAGGCTGTCGTTTCCAAGATGTTATAGATTGGAAATAAACACTAAGATATATCTATGCCTTCATTAGCTTGACTGAGGTGTTATTTATTTTTAACGTGCAAGGCAAATTAAAGCAATGCCTTGTGAATATCACTACTTTGGATTCTGAATACTTGATTTTAGCATTTCAGCTTTGCAGAATTAGGTCATTGTGCAAAATCCCCTTTTGAAACAGAAAGAATAAGTGTCTTTAACATACAATAGTACAGAGATTTCACTATGAATTCAGGTTTAGTGAGGATTCTTACAATATCACTGATATAAACATTTAATAGGAAGGGGTCCAAGATACAATCCTACTTAATTTCTTTAGTTGTGGGTCTAGGCATGGTCAGTTCTCTGCCATTGATGCAGCTGACATGTAGTGTGGTGTTTTCATATAACATTATTAAGTGAAGAAGCACAGAGAAAGATCTTTGAGTACTAGCATATTTTGTTGACAAATGGTGCAGAATAACACATTGCTCCACTATTGAAAAGCCTGAATAGAAGTCAACTTGTTCCCCGGCTAGAACTTTTTCTTGGATCTTCCAGTCAGCAAGCATTTGAAAGAGATATTTTGCATATCTCTTTCAAAAGTTGGGTGGCTATAATAAATTAAATTAATAAATACAGTTTACTAATGAGCAAGCTGATTAGACAATAGTTAGCTGTGTTTGTCTTATTCCCTTTCTTATTTATTGGAATTACTATGGAATTACTCCAATCTTTAGAGATGTGGGCAAACACAGAGGCCTACCATTCAAATTTTGTTTTTAGCATCTCTGGTGGAATCAGGTTTCCCCCATGGATGTGCCATTTTTTAAATTGATGAATTAAGGACAGTATTTCTTACTCTGAAATGGGAGGCCAGTCAGATAAAGAATGGAGAAGAAATGCTTCCTGATTATTTTGTAAAATATGAAACGAAAACGTGAATATCCAAATTCCTAAAGGATATTCAGTTACCTTTTCCAAGACTATAGCCTGTCACTGAAGAAAAAGAAGAGGAAGCTATTACACCATAACAAAGAGTCAGTTTTTTGCTTGGACTGAGAAAATCAGCCTGTCCCATTTCAGCCAGTTGGCTTGCCATCTTCTTTTTCAGGACAGCTTTATACTTCTTTTTTAGAGAGAAGAATGTTTCCTGGGAATAAGGTTTATTGTTCACTCTAGCAGCTATGTGCGCTCTGATCACTAATGCTCTGGCATGGAAGCATTCCCTGTCAAACCAAGATTTCGAAGGCATAATGGACATTTGGAGCTAGCCCAGGAGTAGACTTTAATAATTTTTGAATGAACTAGTGATGTTTTGATACATATCTATTGCTGTCTGTGTCTCCCTTGCATTGTTCATAAACATTTTTGCTGCAAAACTTTGGATGTGGTTAAGCATTGGGAGCATGCATTCTCTGGTCAACTGATTATCTGATATAGAGCAGTTTCTTAAATCTTGCATCTTTTGGAGTGCTTTGTGGTGGCTTTCCAATCTCCAAGAGGACAGTGAAATGCCTGATTAAAGGAAAATAGTCACTATAATACCAAGAGGTAATACTGAAATTTGCATAGCACGGAGCCAGTTCTTTAGCAGTTAGCATGGCCAATGTGAATGATTAAACAACACAAGCAGCAGCAACAACAATGGGGAGGAAACACGTATAGAAGATCTGGAGGAGATAAATATAGTGTTACCTCCATGGGCATGACCACCCTTCAAACCAGATGTTGCTAATGGGGAGGTAGCTATGTTCTTTATCTCTATCTCTCTATCCCTCTATCTCTCTATCTCTCTATCTATCTCTATAAATGATCTATCCCCTCTCACCCCTATGGATGGCATGTGTCTTCCTCAATCTTGGGTCCTCTACCAGAGGCCTGGGAGATTGAAGGTTCTGCACAGTAACTTAGTTGTTCCTGGCACTGCACTCTTCTGCACAGAGAGCTCTGATGTTGTTCCCAGGATCTGTTGGAGCATTCTCCCAGCTTAGGAATCATAGCCCTTAGTGCTCTACCACCACTGGGACCACTTTGGCCTTTACTTTCCATGTTCTCTTTAGTTCTTCCTTCATGCCCTGGTACTTTTCCAGCTTCTCATACTGCTTCTTCCTGATGTTGCTGTCACTTGGTACTGCTACATCTATCACCACTGCTGTCTTCTGGTCCTTGTCTACTACCATGATATCTGGTTGGTTGACCAGTACCTGCCTATACTGTATAGGTTCTCTAGCTTTCTGAGACCTGCAAAAAGTGGATTTCAAACTGTACCCAAATTGGTTGAAGGCAGGATCCATGCATTTAGCAGTCCAGCCACCAATGTTCCATGATGACAACCATGTGGGCTGTTGTGGGGCTATATGTCATTGCATGGAAATTGGGAATCTACCACTCAAAGTCTTACTATCAGTAGGAGCCTTTTGGTTTAGGATATAAAGCCTGAGGTGTGCTCATTGTTGCATGATGGAGGGTTTATTGGCTTGCACTGTCTCCATCTTTTGCACTGGCTATAACCCAAAGTTTGTCAGGAAGTGTCTTAATCTGCAGCATTTCTGAAGATTCCTTGAATGCAGGAGGAATCCTATTCCTGCACTGGAAGAAGGTACCAGCACTGAGGTATTGATATTTGTAAATCATGAGGAACGGTATCTTTAACACTTGGAAGGAGAGAAGACAACCAGTGTCTTCATTATTAACAGTAGGTACTAGAGACTAGAAAGGTGGAGTTCTTGGGGTTCTCTGAGCTTGTTTGTTTTCTTGCAGATGTTTTGTTACCTGGCTAGGTACCAAGAACTCCACAGTTCAACCCTGAGCTACATATATTATCTTCTATTGGGACTAGAAAGGTCTTGTCTGAGATATCTCAGCCTGTTTAGGGTGGTGTCCTGCTCATTCTTAGGCATTTGTAAGGAAGCATTCAGTACCAAACTTTCTTCAGGTAGAATAGTTCCCCAAGTTTCCCTTTCTCTAGTTTCTGAGAAAAGAGTTAAATGCTTTCTAACTAGAGCTTGGCTATTGTTCTTCAAATCTTATCAGTTGAAGAGGAAGTGATTGAGGCTGTTCTTGTTTTACTGTTGTGTGTGTAAGCATTATGCCTGCACTTAGTACAAGAAAGAAGATATTTAGATTGAAAAAAAAACCTGGGATAGATATCCAAAAAGGTCAGATAATTCTTCAGTTTAAGTAGCATACATGGAATTGTTCAGGTTTTAAACCTTAGCAAAACTCTGCAGTTGTCAGAAGAAGCAGGAAGCCAGTCTGTTGCTTCAAGGTCTACTTGAGAGATTGATATATGTAGGAGCTGACTCAGAGAAAGAGTAACTGATGTATATGTCCATCTATTGGTGTTACTAGCAAGTATAATTTGGCCTGTTTGAAGAATAAAGATACTACACCTGTCATGAAGGGCATGGAGGAGTTCCAATTTCTAGATAGGGAGCAAATCCACTTTTCTAGGAGGTAATGAAATAGTCTTCACTGAATTCCAAGATTTATGCTTTTCAGCAGGTGAAGTGATGGGAGGGCGTTCCAAAAAGTTAAGTAATGTGTCAAGTCTTTTATCAGTAGAGATTAAATTAGAATATATCAAAGGCACTGTACCAGCTACAAGTGGACAATGTTCTGCCAATAGCTTTGGAAGAGAGTACACTTTGGGGGGCAGTGTCAGCCCTTTGAAGTAGGCCAGGTCAGGAAGCAGACTACAAAAACTACTGGAACTCTACATTATTGATATCAGCTATATTAAATTCTTGAAAGCTTGATAACATTTTCTATCCCTCCCTTTTATACTATCTAATACCAAAGAGAGTTAAGAGGAAGCCAGTTTAATGTTTTCTTCTTTTCCTATATTTTAATCATGTTTTGCTAACTATTACATTCCTTGTCCAAGGTCATCTTGGTGGCTCTCTATTTGGGGGAGGAGGGGTCCATAAGTCTTGTATTCTCTATAGCTGTTTGGAGATTTATTTATTTATTTATTTATTTATTTATGGAAACAAAAGAAGGGGAGGAGAAAGAATAAGTTCCGTATCTATTAGTTCAGTATCAGATTCAATTTAATTTAACTTCAGCTGCTACTTAGAACAAAGGGAACACCTTCACTTACTGTATTGATGTTCAGAGATAGGATTAATTCAACAAATTGTGGTTGTTTTGTAGTCTTACTAGGGCTTGGCTGTCCTGAGTGTGAGTATGGTCATTTCTTCTTAAAATGGAAGGCAGATATCAGGGGGTGGGGGGGAAAGGGTATGGAGAGAGCAGCCCAATATTTCCACAAGATGTTTCTCTAAGTAGATTGAGGTGAAGAATACCAGCAAGCTAGGTGGATGAAAGATATGTACCCAGCTTTAATGAATCTCTGCATTTCTGAGTCTGGGTTTCAGGAGACTGTTTTGATCTAGATCAAGGCAAAGACTTGGACATCCTTTTTTTCCAATTAGGGTCAGACCATCTGACTCTGGATCTTGCAAATTTCAACATCAAGAACATTGTACTGTAAACTGTTCATCGTATATTGTACATTCCTTACATAAGGAGTTCCTCATCCATATGTTCTGATCATAGCACACGCTTATAAACAATTATATGGTAAATTTCCTAGTTATATTTTCTGACCATTTGAATTGTTCTTCATCAAATACCAATGAAATATCAGCATATAGTAATTACATATAAATCAGTGGCAGGTACTTTCATAGGAAGAGTTAGGAATGGGAAGAAGTTATACTAAATCTATAATCAGAGGAGGGATTTAGTAAGGCTGATTTGAAAAACTGGTCCCAATCTTCAACCAGAGAGTAGTACGTACTACTTTTATCAATGGTAGGAAAGGATATCATTTATATTTGTTAAATAAATATTATTTTAACTCTTCATATCAAAAGACAACCTTTTACCTGCATTTGAGTTTGATTTTAAAGTTCTTGTCATACATTATTTTTATGTTTGCTGCATTTATTTAATCTATGTGGAACTGTCTTTCTTACTACTTCCATTTTTCGTCCACTCTTTTCTATAATTCCTTTTCCAACTCCTAAGACTAGCCTTTCTTCCTCCCCCATTTCCCTCCTCGGTCCAAGAAATAATCCTAGAAATGGATGTTCAGGCCATCACCACCAATAGTAATAACTTCACTAGGGTCATAGACCAGAATTCAGACAAAACAAATAAACATAAAATAAGAGCACAAAAAGATCTGCTGTGTTATTAGCACTAAGTCCTTCTTGTCCCACAGCATTGATACAACATGCTGTAATTGCTAAAAAAACAAAATTTTGCAATTACATGGATAAGTTTGGTAAGTGTGGGATTTTTGTTTGCTAAGTGGAAGTAATATAAAATTCATCTGTTTCTTTTCCCCTTTTAATAAAGACTGAAGTAGCTTAAACCACACATCTAAATAAAATTCACCTTGTGGGAAGAAATGTTCTATGGACTCAATTGTTCTTGATGTACATAAGCATGACCTCTGAGATAATGAAATTTTATTGAACTTTCCTTCCAGTATTGCTGAGGTGTAAGCCCTGAAAGGGGCCCTAGGAAAGGCCTACTGATATTTAAAGTGACTGACTGAATATAAATATTTTTTCTGGGAAAAATCTCAGATGTTGACAGTTATTTGTGGTTTGAGTTAAACTCATTTTGGACTTATTCACTGCCTAATGACCTCCTTGGCTTTTTCTAGCCCTAAGAGTAATAAAAAAAATCAGCCAACATGCCAAGGGAAGCCAGTTTAATTGTGATGCTCATCCATCATTTTGTTTTAAACTTGGGTCATAAAATTAACATCAGTGACTCTGTGAGGACTTGATTAAGCCTAAGACATAAAGTTAAATTGCCAGGCTTTACTTTCAGTTCTAGGCCTCTAACTACAGGACCATGTTAGAGACATATCAAGGAGTAAAAAAGGGGAATCAAATTAGGAAAGTGAGTTTGTATTTTTTCAGAGCCCAAACATAAGATAGCTTAGATGGGGCCCAGCTGCACTTGATATAAAAGTTGTGCACCTATTTTATGGCAAAAAGCTTAACAGTGGTTGGGAGAATATATACTCTTTGTCTTAAAATGTCTGTTAGAATCTTTAGGACCACAAAGGAGGCAGAGGAGTTTTGATCATTAAATACTTGAAGCGCTTGACTGGTTCTATAACCAACTGTGGGCTTTGGTCCCATTAGAAAATACCAGGACATTTTTTTTTTTTAATCCATCAAATAATGACCTAACTGGAGGTAATAGTCATGATTTTAGCCAAAGACTGTTTGACTTGTGATGTTGGATTGCTCAAAGAAAGTCAGAACAGATTCACTATTCTGCCTTTCATATACAGAATGTGTGGTCCTCTTTTTGTCTGTTCTTTTTGAGAGAACCCTATTTAGAACAAGCAATCTCCCCAATTCCTAGATCTGGGAATCATACATCCACACAGCCTCCATGTTGCCAGGGTTCAGTCTCAGTTTGTTATTCCTCATCCCCCCCAACAGTGCATCCAGATACTAGTTCAAAGAATGCACAGCTTCTCCTGAATTGGGTGTTATGGAAAGGCAAAGCATAATGTCATTGGCACTGAGGAGAAACTAATGGCATGTGGCAGCCCATAGCATAACTCAGGGTATAGAGGTACAATCATTACCTGTATTGATTTTCACGACTATACTCTGAAATCATCATTGAAAGGAGAAGAAGCTGCAAACCCCCAACTCACAGAAGAATGCCATGGAATACAGGAAAATATCATGATAAATGGTATCAACAGCTACTGAGAGATCAGGGAGAATCAATATTTTTTAGGTGCCCTATAAGAAGAACTCCACTAACCTGGAATACAAATTTTGGCCCATAAAAATAATTCCCCTTTTTGATGTGGGAGAATAAGGAATAGTACAGCTACCATATTTGGGCTGTAAAATTCCACACAGCCATTGCATGGCAGAATTAGTTTTCGGTATTTCTTTGCTCCCCTTCATGGATCACTGCCTTGTCGTGGCGAAGGGGCTTGCGTAACTCAGTGAAGCCATGAGCTATACCGTGCAGGGCCACCCAAGACGGACAGGTCATGACAGAGAGTTCTGACAAAATGTGGTCCACTGGAGAAGGAAATGGCAACCCACTCCAGTATCCTTGCCAAGAAAACCCCATGGACAATGTTAAAAGGCTAAAAGATATGACGCCGGAAGATGAGCCCCTCAGGTCGGAAGGTGTCCAATATGCTACTGGGGAAGAGCGGAGGGCATTTCCAAGTAGCTCCAGAAAGAGTGAAGCGGCTGGGCCAAAGCCGAAAGGACGTTCAGCTGTGGATGTATCTGGAAGCGAAAAGAAGGTCCGATGCTGTAAAGAACAATATTGTATAGGTACCTGGAATGTAAGATCTATGAACCAAGGCAAGCTGGATGTGGTCAAACATGAGATGACAAGATTGAACGTCGACATCTTGGGAATCAGCGAACTGAAATGGACGGGAATGGGTGAATTTAATTCGGGTGACCATTATATCTACTACTGTGGGCAAGAAACCCTTAGAAGAAATGGAGTTGCACTCATAGTGAATAAGAGAGTGGGAAAGGCAGTAATGGGGTACAACCTCAAAAACGACAGAATGATCTCAGTGCGTATCCAAGGCAAACCATTCAATATCACAGTCATCCAAGTCTATGCCCCAACCACTGATGCTGAAGAAGCTGAAGTTGACCGCTTCTATGAAGACCTACAACACCTTCTAGAACTAGCACCAAAAAGATGTCCTTTTCATCATAGGGGATTGGAATGCTAAAGTAGGAAGTCAAGGAGTAATCGGAATAACAGGCAAGTTTGGCCTTGGAGTACAAAATGAAGCAGGGCAAAGGCTAATAGAGTTCTGTCAAGAGAACAAGCTAGTCATAGCAAACACTCTTTTCCAACAACACAAGAGACGACTCTACACATGGACATCACCAGATGGTCAATACCGAAACCAGATTGATTATATACTTTGCAGCCAAAGATGGAGAAGCTCTATACAGACAGCAAAAACAAGACCAGGAGCTGATTGTGGCTCAGATCATGAGCTTCTTACTGCAAAATTTAGGCTTAAATTGAAGAATGTAGGGAAAACCACTAGACCACTCAGGTATGACTTAGATCATATTCCTTGTGAGTACACAGTGAAGGTGATGAATAGATTTAGAGGATTAGATTTGGTAGACAGAGTGCCTGAAGAACTATGGACGGAGGTCCGTAACATTGTACAGGAGGCAGCAACTAAAACCATCCCAAAGAAAAAGAAATGCAAGAAAGCAAAATGGCTGTCTGATGAGGCTTTACAAATAGCTGTGGAAAGAAGGAATGCGAAAAGCAAGGGTGAAAGGGAAAGATATAAGCAACTGAATGCAGATTTCCAGAGAATAGCCAGGAGAGATAAGAAGGCCTTCTTAAATGAACAATGCAAAGAAATCGAGGAAAACAATAGAATGGGGAAGACCAGAGATCTCTACAAGAAAATTGCAGATATGAAAGGAACGTTTAGTGCAAAGATGGGCATGATAAAGGACAAAAAAGGCAGGGACCTAACAGAAGCAGAAGAGATTAAGAAGAGGTGGCAAGAATACACAGAAGAACTATACAAGAAAGATCTTAATGTCCCTGATGTCCACGCTGGTGTGATCACTGACCTTGAGCCAGACATCCTAGAGAGTGAAGTCAAGTGGGCCTTAGGAAGCATTGCTAACAACAAAGCTAGTGGAGATGACAGTATTCCAGCTGAGTTATTTAAAATACTAAAAGATGATGGTGTTAAAGTGCTGCACTCAATATGCCAGCAAGTTTGGAAAACGCAACAGTGGCCACGGGATTGGAAAAGGTCAGTTTACGTTCCAATTCCAAAGAAGGGCAACGCCAAAGAATGCTCAAACTATCGCACAATTGCACTCATTTCACACGCTAGCAAGGTTATGCTCAAAATCCTACAAGCTAGGCTTCAGCAATACATGAACCGAGAACTACCGGATGTACAAGCTGGGTTTCGAAGAGGCAGAGGAACTAGAGATCAAATCGCCAACATTCGCTGGATCATGGAGAAAGCACGAGAGTTCCAGAAAAATATCTACTTCTGCTTCATTGACTATGCAAAAGCCTTTGATTGTGTGGATCACAACAAACTGTGGCAAATTCTTAAAGAGATGGGAGTACCAGACCACCTTACCTGTCTCCTGAGAAATCTGTATGCGGGCCAAGAAGCAACAGTTAGAACCGGTCATGGAACAACCGATTGGTTCAAAATAGGGAAAGGTGTACGACAAGGCTGTATACTGTCACCCTGCTTATTTAACCTATATGCAGAGTACATCATGAGAAATGCCAGGCTGGAAGAATCACAAGCCGGAATTAAGATTGCAGGGAGAATCATCAACAACCTCAGATATGTGGACGATACCACCCTAATGGCAGAAAGTGAAGAAGAACTAAAGAGCCTCTTGATGAGGGTGAAAGAGGAGAGTGCAAAAGCTGGCTTGAAACTCAACATTAAAAAAACTAAGATCATGGCATCTGGACCCATCAATTCCTGGCAAATAGAAGGGGTAGAAATGGAAGCAGTAACAGACTTCATTTATTTGGGCTCCAAGATCACCGTAGACGGAGACAGCAGCCATGAAATTAAAAGACGCTTGCTCCTTGGGAGGAAAGCTATGGCAAGCCTAGATAGCATATTAAAAAGCAGAGACGTCACCTTGCCGACAAAGATCCGCATAGTCAAAGCTATGGTTTTTCCAGTAGTAATGTATGGCTGTGAGAGCTGGACCATAAAAAAGGCCGAGCGCCGAAGAATTGATGCCTTTGAACTGTGGTGCTGGAGAAGACTCTTGAGAGTCCCCTGGACTGCTAGGAGGTCAAACCAGTCAATCTTAAAGGAAATCAACCCTGATTGCTCATTGGAAGGATCGATAATGAAGCTCAAGCTCAGATATTTTGGTCACCTAATGCGAAGAGAGATCTCTTTGGAGAAGACCCTGATGCTGGGAAAGATTGAAGGCAAAAGGAGAAGAGGACGGCAGAGGATGAGATGGTTAGATAGCATCACCGAAGCAATGAGCATGAAACTGAGCAAACTCAGGGAGGCAGTGAAGGACAGGAAGGCCTGGCGCAATATGGTTCATGGGGTCACGAAGAGTCGGACACGACTTAACGACTAAACAACAACAACAATTTCTTTGCTGCCATCTAGAGCTAATCCAAAGTTTTCCAACCCAAATATTTATTTTATTTTATTTATTTATTTATTTATTTATTTATTTATTTATTTATTAAATTTATATCACCGCCCAACTCCCCCACAAGGAGGGACTCTGGGCGGTTCACAACAAAACAATTTATAATCAGTAAAAACATAAATAATACAAATATAAAATACAATTATTAAATACAATGAAATCCAAGAGATGGTGATATTATTTCAGCCTGTGACCAGATAATATTGGTCAAAGGTAAGACTAGGGAACCAGCCAACCCCAAAACTATTCCCATCCCCACCCCACGCGTGATGACAAAACCAGGTCTTCAGTTTTTTTCTGAAGTCTAACAGGGAGGGGGCCAACCTCACTTCTGGGGGAAGAGTGTTCCAAATGGCAGGGGCTGCTGCACAGATGGCTCGCCTCCTGGACATTGTCAGATGAAATTCTCTTGCAGACAGGGTCTGTAGCATGTTCTCTCTGCATGACCGGGTAGGACAGGCTGATGTGATGGGGATGAGACGGTCCTTCAGGTACCCTGGTCCCATGCCATGTAGGCCTTTAAAGGTGATAACCAACACCTTCAACTGGACCGGGAAGCAAACTGGCACCCAATGCAGCTCACGGAGCAAAGGTGTTATATGTGCTGATCTTGATACACCTAAAACCGCCCGCGTGGCTGCATTCTGGACCAGTTGAAGCTTCTGGATACTCTTCAAGGGTAGCCCTATGTAGAGCATATTACAATAGTCTATATGGGAGATGACCAGGGCATGAGTGACTGTTCAAAGGGCCTCTCGGTCCAGGAAAGGGCGTAACTGCGGACAATACGAAGTTGTGCAAAGGGCCTCCTGGCCATGACTGCCACCTGCTCTTCGAGCAGGAGCCATAAGTCCAAGAGGACCCCCAAGTTACGCACTGGGTCTGTCTGGGGTACTGCAACCCCATCCAGAACCAAATAAGGCAAATTCCTAGGGACCTAGGAGCCATTAACTCACAGCCACTCTGTCTTGCCCGGGTTCAGCTGAAGCCTGTTGCTCCCCATCCAGACCCCCACAGCCTCCAGGCACCTGGAAAGGGCAGCCACAGCATCACTTACTTCCCCCAGGATGGAGACGTATATCTGAGTATCATTGGCATATTGATGATACCTCATTCCGTGGAGATGGATGATCTCACCCAGAGGTTTCATGTAGATGTTAAATATATATATATACTGCACAAAGTACTTTAGAATTCCTTGAAAGCAAAATCTTATTTTTAAATTGGTTCTGTGAAGCTCTGTTTTGCAAACCTTTGGGGGACGATGGTTTATTAAAACAAAATGGAATTACAGAACATTATTAATAAGTAAAAATCTGTATGTAGGAGATAGTTCATGTTGTTAGACTAGCACAAAACTTTTAGACAACTTCTTCTTACAAATATTTCTGAAGCACTAACAAGTTATTTAGAAATGACTGCCCTTAACCTTACTTTAGTGAATTTTATTCTGATTGAAATAGTGTATTTTAGAAATTGGTAGCCTTAAGGAACAGCTTAAGCTGGAATTTAGATAACATATATGGTTGGTGGTACATGGTAGTATTTCTGTTCCTCCACCATATATAACCTGGATAACCTATGAATGGTATGTATCATTTACTAAAAAAATCACAGTGATATTTATTTCCTACTTGCAGGTTAATAATAGAATAGACTTGCTTTTAATGTATTTAATGTTCTGTACATCTTTGCAAATAGCATTTTATAGCCGTCCTGCTTTGAGGCTTACAAATGCAGTGCAGGCTTTGTCAGAAGCAACCACAAGCTGGTTTCTTATGCTAAGTGGGAAGTAGACGAAAAATACTTTATCTCTTCCTCTCAGGGTTAAGTGCTTTCATATACTAACAGGCACTATCCAGTACATAATACATAGGTGACACCATGAAAGACTCTTGCGGGAATAAAGAAAGGAAAAAAGAAAGAAAGAAAAAGGCTGTACTTTATTTGACATCATCATTATTAATGTTAAGCACACAATTCATATACTCATCCAAATTAAATCTCTGCCATTTTAGATTTCAAACTCTATTCAATGGGTTCTGATGGAGCAATCCTTTAGCACTTTCAAGGCAGCCTATCAAGGACCAGTCTCCATTAATCTCAACAGACTTTGCACAGGGGCAGCATTTAGTGCTTAATGTCCATTAATAGCCCTGCACATATAAATAAATAATGAGCACAACAATCTACTCATCCCTCCAGGATTTTTATAGAGGCATCTATCACCATGATATATCTTAAAAAAAAAAAAAAGCTTAGTTGCCTCTTCTGTTACAGTTCATATTTTTGCATGTTCTTTAACATTTTCTTCCCTACAGATTAACTATAATGGACTTCATATTTTCTTGTCAATCAACTGTAGGGAGAAAAAGAGATCTGTGGTCAAAGGCAGCTACGCAGAGCCTCCATCGCATGTGCTAAATTCATTTTGTTAGGTTTCCCCATTGGACTCATGTAGCCTTAATAAAGAACCGTTCCCTTCCCTCTCTGGAAAATGCAGGTTTTGCTTTAAAGCAGCATTTCACATTCTTCTTGCTTTTCCATTCAGGAAAAGAGAAGATGGAATGAAGCTGGGTCACTAGGGACCTTCCACTTCAACAAACGCTTCACTCAATCCTGACCTTTCAGTAGAAGAATGCCTACGGCTGGATAAAGTCGACAACCAGGAAACCATTGAACTGGCTTCATCCACCTCTCACCTTCCCCATGGGGAAAGGCAAGCAGCAGGTCTTAAGGAGGCCAACTTTAAAGTACTTCAGACATGAATATGGTGTACATCTAGTACAAACATTCCTTTTTCTACATGGAACAATAATAGTTTTTTCAGAATCAAAATCAGTTGGGCAGGTGGGGAGTTTCTAGGAGCATGCGCTGACAAGTGAAGTGTAAAACTGAAAGTGTATGTAGATTTATAGAACTGTTACCTTCCAAATCAGGAAAGCTTGTTAGAATATAACAAAATTACCAGAGGTATATCAAAATGACTATTTTTGAAATTTTTTACTGCTACAGGCTTCAGTATTACATAAATAAGATTTCCCAAGCCACGGGTTCCATTGAGCAAACGTTAGAGAATATTTTATTTGCCTGGCATTGCAGTCACTCAGTTTTAACATGTTAAGCAGATAATTCCTAGATATGGTGGAATCTGCTGGTGGGGGGGGGGCGTTAAAAGAAAGATGGAGGTGGCCTTAACACAACTATAGTCAGATATTTGAATATGTTGAACGTAGTGAGTGAAACTGTTGAGATTAGCACCACTGAGAAAGCAAGTGTATGGATTTTGTTCCTTATTTTTATAATCTAGTAAACATTAAATTACAGATATTCACATTCCCTTTTGTTCTTATACATATTATTCACATGCTTCTAAGAAACTCTGAAATCATGAAGCATTACCTGTCTCAATGTCTAGAAAATATTCCCAAATCAAATCACAGATTTCTGAAATTGTTTTCTTTAGATTTTACTTGTTAAATATAAAGATAATAAATCAAATATATTTCAAAGCTCTCCTCTTAACACTGAGCAAATTGTTTATTTCATTTCTTTTTTTTCCTTATTATTCTCTCGCAGTATGATTTTGATCAGCACTAATTACATTAGGTAGGAAAATCCAAGATTTTCTCTGTATCCCGCAGAGAAACATTGGAGAGCAAAACAGTCAACTCCTCAACCACATGAAGGTCAGTTTTTCACTCCATATACATTTCTGTATTGCAAAATTCCCAGCAGGGGGGAAGAAAATACTCTTGTGAATAAATGGCTATGATAAAAATGAACACCATCTCCAGAGTCATCAGAAGGACTAAAGCTAAGGGAACACCTGCAAAATAGTGGATATTAAATTGTCCTTAATGACTTTTATCAAAGAAGTAACAGATAACAAAGTTTACATAGATTTATAATCAGAATGCATTTTAAACAGTAAGCATTAGTTCATTTTTCAAGACATTCCATCTGTACTGACAATTGCTGAGATATGTCTGAGACGGGAAAAAGTCCATATTTAAATTTTCTCCCTTAATTATATTCACAATAGGCGGAGAAGCCCTCTCAGTGATATGCAACAAGTAAATATTTGCTAAATACAGTTTTCACTTCTTATAGGATCCATGTGTCACATTATGACTTGATAATAATAAAGTAATGTAACAATATTCATATAACAAGGAATTTTTATAATCAGTTATCATTTAATGATTCACTGTGGATGAATTTATTTATTTAGACAAATGTCTGTCCCTCAGATTTAATTGTCATGACTAAGTCGGATTTATTAATTAAATAATGCTTCTATTTGACAAGTAAATGGATTAGAAATTTTATGTAATAAACTTAGAAGTTGACTACAACAAGAGATACTAAATTCATATTTCTGCAACAGGTCCAGGCAAAGAAGTTGTCAGATGTGAACTCCCCGCACTTCTTGAGCCATGTTGCTAGTTCTTCTTCTTCTTTTTTTAAGTAACAGATATGGGAAAGCTAATTCTGTTGCAGTTTTGCATTTTCATAGAAATTCAATTTGCAAATTCCCAAACCTGTAGGTAGCTGGGACATATTTGTGCAAGGAAGTGTTTTTGAAATGTTCAATGTAATTCACAAGTCAAGAATGTGTGTGTTAGGAGGAAAATAAATTCAAAAGCACATTATATTAGGGAGAACCACTAATATAATGCACAGATTTTGTTTTGATTTTTTTTTAATATAAACCCATAAGGAAGTGGTCCAAAAATGAATTTACTATAGAAAATATGAGAAGTTGAACAAATTTGAAACAGATGTGCCTACTCATAGCTCCCATGTAGGTTCACTGACTGTTTCTTCATAAGGAGAAATCCTACTTTTGGTAATATTTCCTCTTTGCCCAAAATTCAGTGATAAGACATAGATTTTTTTCAGTTTTCCTTACTGCACAGAGATATTCTTTATTGGTCCCAGGCTTCCAACAGACCAAATGCTTGCATGAGGTCGAAGACATTTATTTGCAGTACCATTTGATTTTACCAAGATAAGTGGTCAAGTAGACCCAATTACGCAGAGAGAATATGAATGTATTCAAATAGAATCTAGACAGACATCTGTTGAAAATTAATTTGGATTCCTGGTTTAAAAAGGGGGTTTCCAGCTGCATGATCTAGAATGAGGACCCTAGGTAGGGATGTTCAAACTGAGAAAAGTTGAAAACCTTTTTTCCTCTTGAAATTTCCCAGTTTGCTTCCTGGCACAATGCAAAGTGCTGGTTATAATCTATAAAGCCATACATGGCATAGGGCCCAGTTATTTGAAGGACCACTATCTCCCATGGTGTCTGCCTGGTTGATTTGAGCCAACAGAGTTGGCACCGTAGGCTCTTTTGGGCTCCTTTGATTAAGCAGTGCCATCTATTGGGACTCATTCTCTGTTGCAGTGCCTGCCATCTGGAATGAGGTGACTCCTATATCTGTGTGGCTCCCACCCTGATAGTGTTTCAGAAAGCCCTGAAGACCTGTACATTCTCCCCAGCCTTGGGTTGTGATGGAAGGGGCCCAGTCAGATATGTTTGGGAATGTTTGGGAATGGGATGGCTAGCCCCACAGAGGCCTTCTGTCTTCAGCCTCAGATTTTTCATCCTCTTGGTCTCTCCTTCTTCTTTTTAGTAATGTTTTTAGTTAAGGTTTTATGTATTTATATATTTTATGTTTTTAATGTTTGTTGTGAATCGCCCAGAGTTCCCCCACTGGGGGGAGATGGGCGGTTGAAAAATTCAATAAATAAATAAATAAATAAATAAATAAATAAATAAATAAATAGTAGGTGGTGTTTGCTGGACTCGCCAACAACTGTTCTTGTTCTTTATTCTCTTTCTTATTCCTTCGTTTCTTGTAATTTTATTATATTGTATTTTCTTATTTTCTTTGGTTTTATTGTATACTGCCCAGAGTCAGTTTGGAGGTGGGTGGTGTCTAAATTGAATAAATTAAATTAAATTAAATTAAATTAAATTAAATTAAGACAGGACAGAGTTGGAGCAAGAGAAAACACTAGTTAGGTACATCCACATAGTGGCCTTGTTCTCCTATAAATAGCATAGAAAAAACGTGAAGCAAGTTTGTTTCTTCCAGCAGAATAAAATGGAGTTTGCGACAAGCTCCATAAGGGTACAGAGCTACATGGGGGGTGGTGGGGGAGTGAATGGAGAGAAAGCAACAAAGTACTGCAGCTTCTTCTTCGTCCCTCCTCTAGACTAAAGGATAAAATGTCCTTTGAGCAAATTCATTTGCTGGTCATTTCGAAGAGACGTTTATATAGTTTTCTTGGCAACAATATGGAAGTGATTTGCCACTGTCTTCTTTTCCAGCTTTGCCATCTGTGCTCTGGCCCTAGTATTTCCTGATGGTATTTCCAAATATGAACTAGATCTCAGTAAAGAAGCACACAGACATAGCAATGAGGTGTTGTGGGAGGAAAGCCTCACTGACAAAGCCCTTTGACCATACTTAGAAACAGCAATAATCATTATACAACTACAGCCGGAGAAAGAGGGAATAACTTCCTTCTTCTGTAAAAAGAGCAAATCTCACTATCCTGTCAGTGCCAGATCTTTTCTTTCTTAGGGCTTATCCACACTGCCTGGATGTCCCATTGCCAGAATGGGCAAGCAACTGTTTCTGGAGGACAGAAATGGATGACATTTACCTTCTATCAATCCCCTAATCCAAGTGACCTCAGGGAATGCTTTGGTGCTCCACTCCTAAAGCACGCTTTTCCCTGTTATGTCACCTGCCTCTTTGGGCTACAGCACTATAATCTGTTGTAGGCTAATCTCAACAGTCCATTGGCTCCTTTACAGAGGAAGCACCACCTCTTCAACTCATCAAATGCTTCTGATGTGAAGGGGAAAATTCCCCATGACTCAGTTGGTGAGTGGAGGCCACACAATCTGCTTGAGCCAAGTTTATTTGAACAGTATTGGGGACAGAATACAAGATTCTGCCCACTTAAGGAGGATACAAACAACCTTTATATAATCATATAATAAATGGTGACCAGTAATGATGTCAAATGCCAATCAACTTAATTTTGATAACATGGGTAAGATTTTCTGCTTATAGTGAGAATACACAGGAAATAAAGTGGAGGTCGACATGAGTCACTTTTTGTGGTTAGTCACTTCCTAGTTCTCATTTAAAAATACAAGTGCTGATCTAACATAACTCATGAGCCAGCACCTGCAAATGCCTAAGCAGGCTATTAAGGAGGCTTACTTGAGTTCAGGGGCCTTGATAGTTTGAAGGGCTTGGTTCAGGTATTTGTTTTACTCCTTCAGATTCTCCTTCAGATTTACTCTAACAGATTCTGCACCTACCTTGGCCAGCCCTGCTAAAATAGTACAGGGGTTAAGATATTTACTTAGTAAAAAAAAAAAAAATCAAAATTCAAAATAAACACAGACACACACAAACATGATTCTCCTTTTCTTGGGTAGCAATTTTTCCTTTTGGCTTTCCCACCTCCAACCCCACCCCCTTAGGTTGTTGTTGTTGTAATTTTTCAGTTACTGGTTTCACTCCCAGCTCCCAGATAGTTCTTACTCTGACTCTGACCTTAGGGCCAGAGGGTCTCTGTCTGGAGAGGGTTTTCTTAATCCAGTGTAGAGTCAAAGCAGCATGTACTGAGTCTCTAATAACAATACTATAGTCTGGGATGGTTCACTTCATAAAAGGCTTGTTGTGTTCTTCAGCATCAACTCCCCTCAACCATAAGATCAGCCAGTTTTCACAGGTCACAGAAACCCTCTGCATTTTGCTGAAGCAGTACATTTTTCTTGTGTGGGTCAGAATATGCCAAAATTCCAAAGTCCCAGTAGGTTTGGTCTTGTCTGAACATAATACACAGCCTGAATATGGCTTTAAATTCCATTACAACAATAAACATGCATGAACCATAGTAAACATAAATGCCACTTACATGATTAACACTTATAGTTGTTACATTTTCTTTGGTAAAAATAATGCCAGAATCAAACATGAGTTGATCATCTTAAATTGCTGTTTTACTTAGATGAGAGACCATGAGGAAATTCTAGAGTTGTATGCTAGTTTGGGAAATTGAAAAATATCATGGAAGAAGGCAATGGCAATCCCCTTCTGTATAGTTGTTTTGAACATTGGATATGTCCATGACTACCTGGAGTTGAGCTTGACTCAAGGGAATCCTTACTTTTACCATAGTCAAATCTCATCCAAACTGCATCCATTTAACTTCCTAGGGACAATTATTATTGCATGCAGTTATATCAGATTTCAGATAGCCAGAATACTTTTGAAGAATGATAGAATATTTGGACTGTAATGATGGGATGTTCAAAAATTGGTCCATCTTAACTATTATGCAGTAATCTTCCTATTGATCTTGTTTCTGATAAAGAACAATGATGTAGCATTCATAGATAGCATGTCCTAAGCATGTGCTTATTTGTCTTAATGGTTAATCCAGGGCTGGCTATACACACACAGACACCCAGACATACACACAGACAGGCATCCCAGAGGTGAGAATGAATAGATTATCTTCCTTTTCTGCCCCTTTCCTCATGACTAAAGCATCCTTGTAAGTACAAATGGAAAAACAATTCTCTTATAAGTACTTTTCTAAAAGACTGGAAACCGTTTATGGACTTTTGGCTGAAAATGGAAAAAAAGTGAAATGGTGATTTCTGGATTTGCTGATTGAAAAAAGGGTTGAATATGGGATAGAAGGGATGTAATTTTAAAGACGGAGGAGGGATAATAGGCTTATTTGCAGCTGCCGCAAAATCACTTCTTTTATTATCTTTTTCTTTTCTCTTTTTCTAACTGTATTGCCTTTTGCACTTTTTCTTTTATCTTTCTTTTTTTAACATCTTCATTAAGATAAATAGATAGATGATAGATAGATAGATAGATAGATAGATAGATAGATAGATAGATAGATAGATAGATGATAGAGAAAACAACAGACAAATCTTTTGAGGTTCCTGATTACAGAGATTCGTATTTGGAGCCACACAAAAGAGAATGAACACAGAACCCAATGAACCTCCCCAGCCAGAGATAAAGTGCTAAAATATTAGTTTATGTTGTTATTTGGCTTTATTATTATTTTTAGGAGATTAAAGACAAGAAATATACTGATGTAGATTAAAGACAAGAAACTTTCCTAGAACAGTTTTAAGAGAAAAACAAAAAGGAATATTTCTAGTGCCAATGGGGAAGTTGAAAAACAACCATTTTGTATTTTCTAGCTTAAAAAGCAGAAAAGAAACAGCCAGGAGAAGCATGTATTAATAAAACAGATAAAAGAGAAGGTGGCACTTCTGATTTATTGTGGAAACAACTAAAAAAAACAAAAACAAAGCATTATTAGTTACTTTTTTTCCTCTCTCATTTTGAAAAGAGCGTACAAGGGAATTCTTCTAAGCCATAGGAAAATGCTTGAGTGCATTTCTGCCATCCTCAACCTGGCATCCCCTAGATAGGTCATAACTACAAATCCCAAAATTCCCAGACAGCCTCTGAATGGGCAGTTTGAGGTTCTGGGATTTGGGTCCCATCATGCATTGAAGATGCTGGCTTTAAAGAGGCTGCTCTGAAATCCAAGTAAAGGGGGGGGGGGGGAAGGGAGGGAGGGAAACCCTCTACTTTGAATAACTATAGTCCAAGAGCAGGACCAAAGTTAAAGGTGCAGTAGACAGATCACTTGAAAAAAAAAAGATATATTACAAGACTTTTAATTTTAATAACTATATACATATATCTTTGCCTTGTGGGGTTAATGATATTAAGTTAGCACATGAGAAGGTGACCATCATTTATCTTCAGCAAAATAAATCACAGATCGAGTCTAGCATGATCAAATACTAGACACTGAATAATGGTTGATCCAATCTTGGTTCAAAGTGTAAATAAAAGGCCAGTTATTCATGATATCTCAGTGATCTCAGATATGTTTTTCATATACGTTACCGGGGCATGGTTAAAATGTGAAGGGAATGGAGGCACCTAATAATTATTAATTGTTAATCTCAAATCTTAAAATGAAAATGAAAAATGAATGTTAAGTCTGCCAACCAGGTAATTGGAATGCATATTTAAGCAATTAAAATGAATAAAACAGTGCTTATTTTGAACTGCTGGAAAGGGTTAAGCAGCACTTTCAACGTCTGATACTCCTAATATAATGCTTATAGGGGACCAAGGTTAGTCAATGGTAGTCAAAAATCAGGAGACTGGTAGCAGTGTTTTAGACCAACAAATTTTATTAAAAGTCATAAGCTTTTGTGAGCTGCTTCATCAGATGTCTAAACTAATTTAGGATTTAAATTGGGATGAGGCAAGAAAGGATGGTTATGCAGGTACATCTTACCTGTGAGACAGATTACAGGTATCATATCAATTAGCAATTGTAATGTATTTAGACCCACTGTGTTTTTAAAGGCCTTCTGAGATAGACAGAAACTTTTTGATCTATTGGAATTTCATGGCCTCTTCCTTGATTGTGCTGGTATAGGTTCATTGTTCCAAAAAGCTACTTTGAGATCTATAACGTAGTGTTTTAGGAGGTTATAATGCTCTGATATTACTTTATCCTTCTTTTGAGTCCCAACGTCTAACCTGTGCCCATTAATTCTTTTACACAAAGTCTGGTCTGTTTGTTCCATGTGGAATCCAGAAGGGTATTGCTGGCAGATGATGGCATACACTATATCACATTTGAGGAAGAACATTTATAAGAATTTGTTAGAGTCCATGATGGTGCTGTTGGAGTTAATATGGGAGCAAAGCAGACATCTGGGTTTGTTGCAGGCCTGGTTCCCATCTCATTATCATTGTTCTCTTGTTTCTTGCTGCTTGTGAGAATCTGTTTCAGACTGTATACAATTATGGGTCTGCTACTCTGTTCCTGAGAAAGTGCAGTGTTATTGTCCAGTACAGGTTGTAACTTATTAATAATGCATTTGAGCTGTAGGGGACAACAATGATGTTCTATTTTCTTTTTGTTTCTTATAGAAAATCATAAAAACATACATGTTTTTAAGGATTGGAAATTATAAATCTGTAAAATGCATTAGGATAGAGGACAGGAATGTTAATTATTATGCAGATGTCCCTGTGGTAACAGGCTGAAAGAGTTATTGGTGCTGTAAGAAAGAATCTTACCAGGATCATTTCCGAACTGGGAATAAAATATGTAGGCAGTTGCTTGAACCAGAGGTGAGGTTTATTTTCGAAAGCGCAACGTACAGAGTCAGCTGTCAGAGGCTGCCATGCTGAGTTTTCTTGGGAAGCCCTTTATATAGAGAAACTTTGTTTTTGTTCCTCAGAAGTGTGCAAAAGCACACCCTTTAGGAATTCCAAGAAAGAGCACTTAACTGGCATTCAGACATGGAGCACTCTGTAGTCAAGCACCCTGCAGAGTCACTGTTTCTGCTTGTTTAGCATTGCTGATTGAAGCGATCATCTCTTCGGGGAAAGGATCTTTTCTTATTTAACCAAGAAGACCTCTGGCTAAGCTCAGCCTGGAAGGAATATTCACCCAATTAGATTGGCATTTCCCACTGCATTTTAATCCATGTCTTGAGCCCTTTCTAATTTTAACCTTTTGCCCTGATTACCACGGGAAGACTGTATGGCGGGAGGGTTTGATTTCCTTCCCACAGTACCTGGTGCAACCCTCAATAGGTATCTACCTCCAGACAACAGGGAGCTTTGGCAATGCACAGTTAAAGGGATGTATGAAAAGAGGAAGGGGTTTTTGACTACTTAATATGGATAGGGAAGTTTTGAAACTCTGAACTACAAAACCAGATTGGTATAGTGGTTGGGGGCACTGTGTTAGAACTGGAAGAGTGTGAGCTCTGGTCCTGCCTTAGGCACAAAGCCAGTTGGAAAACTTTGGGTCAGTCACTCTCTCTCTCTGCTCTAGGAAGAAGGCAACCCACTTCTGAAGATGTGCCAAGAAAACTGCAGCGACTGTGTAGTTGCCAGGAATCAATACTGACTTGAAGGGACAAAACAACAACAACAAAAGCAGTATATTGTGATATGGGATACAATATATTTTACCTTGCATAATGATCATACATGACTGAAATTAAGAGTTTTTCTCAATATTAAATATTGGTTTGATAAACCATATGCAGTTTATGGGTCATCTCATACTAGAACAATTTGCTGTACAATAAGAGAGGACTTTCTTGTATAAATTCCAGGAATTAAGAAAGAGAAGCATGGAAGATACATTTTATATAGCATTTATTTTGCAGTGAACTATTCATGTTAGCACCTATATGCACGCTCACTAATATTCAAGGGGATTTTTTACAGTAAAACTCTTCAAAAATTAAGCTTCTTTGTGAAACAAAAATACTGATAGGTAGAGATTTGACCTGGGACCCTAGAAGTATAAAGGGTCAGTTTTTTGTTTTTTTTAAAGATCTGAATTTTTAAAATAAATTATGTAGTTTGTTACATAAATGTGTATTTAAACAAGCATAGAAATGTTACAGAAAGTTCATTTGACTTTTATATAATAGTCGGATGCCTGTAATAGCTTCATGCAAATATATTGCATTCTGGTTTTTAACACTCTAGTGTTAAGTTGTAGCAAATGCTCCATAAATTGGATTAAAATAATAGAATATGCTCCTGTATCTGATCAGTTGCTTACAGTACAAAAAACCTTTCAGTAGTACTATAAATTTAACCTAATTTTGCTATCTAATGAGAATGGCTGGGAAAACATCTCTACAGTATTTTGTAACTACTGGGAAAGTAATTCAGAACATGACATATATATATATATATATATGCGCGCACGTATTATTAAATATATTTTGAATATTTATTTTATTCTTTTATTGCTTTATCTTGTACTTGCTTTTTTCCCAAGTATTTATATAGCACTTGATAAATTATATTGGGCCTCTTTAAAACTTCTAAAAGAAAAATATTTTGGAATCTAAAGCAGTTATCAAATGGATTTACCCTTCCTCTTTGGCTAATGTGGATATAAATAATGGTAATTCTGATTTATTTAATATCTATTTGTGTATAAAAAAAGGTTCCTCTCCTTTTTTGTTTAACACCTTGCTTATAAATATGGAAAATACTGAGTAGATTCAGGGAGTAAATGATAAAGGAAGGAACATAAATGTGCATGCATTTTATCTGATCAGAAAAAACAAGCCAGTAATCAGTGCAAACAGATTTTAGAGGACTTGGAAATATTTAGGTCCACAGGTTAATTAATCAAGAGTCAGAAGTATTATCCATTAATGTTCCCCCTAACGAGAAGATTAAAAAAACAAACAAACCAGAAACTTGAACACTATTATCTCTCATAAATAATTTAGTTAATTCAGAGTTGATAGTACCAGAAATTTAACTAGACTGTTAATTGTCAGTTATACATTATTATGGAATTAAATCAGGGTGGATGTGAAGAAATGGGCCAATTCACAATTTATTCTGGCAGGTAAGATTGAAACAATGAAAATAGAGACCGACCTGTCTCACTTTTCTTTTCTTCTTCTTTTTTTTACAATGTCATGTTGGTTAGCATTTTAAAAACTGAGAAAAACACGATTATATTCTTTATTTTTCAGTAACAGAAAGCATGTTTAACTTTTTTTTTTTAATAAAATGTTAAGAAAAATGGCACTGGTAGTTTACATCTAATCTTTGCTAATCTTATGAAGTGTGCATATTTAGCCACTTAATTATATTGATTGTGGAAGGTACAAACACATAAAAATTAGAATTGGAGAATAACAGTGATATACAACAGTTCTATTAATTACAACTTTAAAAATATATATTCTTAAATTAGGAATATTTAAATTAAGAATATGAAAAATACAGAAATACCAAATAAATAAGTAAATAAATAAACTGAATTGTCAGCCTCTAATTCTCTGATAATTCCAAATTTTTGACATCTAAAGTTTCATAATGAAAAAGACATGCATTTATAATGGCATGAAACAAAAAAAATTATGTTGTGGTAGAGATTTTTATCAACATAACAAACCAATTTCAATATATAGTTTAAAAGAAAATATAGAGGACTATAATTTATCTTGGTTTTTGTGGGATCAGTTGCCTTATTTTATTAATAACAGTAATAGTGCAATATAAGGAATTCAAATTATAGCATCATTTGGGCAAATAATAATAAATATGGAATTGTCAAAGAAAAAATTATATAAAATATACACTGCTACTGATTATATTTTGATAAGGATAACTCAGTTTTATGGGAAGCAGATTGTGGTACAATTATAAGGCAACATGATTGGAATATTACCCGGGTATATAAATCACCTGGAACTAGTGATGCTCATACTGAAGAAATTAACCTAAAATTGATCCATAGATGGTATACAACTCCAATTTGGCATTCTTAATTTTATTTAAAAAAAAAATCCTAAAAGAAAGTAAAACATTCTAGCATCATATATCTATACATTATGACTATGTGAAAAAGTGGCTTACTTTTGGAGTGAAATATTAATCAAGATAAATGCTATAACAAATCAAAGTATCCTCAAATCTCTCCAGCTGGGTTTATTATGTGTTTTTAAAAACAAATTATTAAAATATAAAAAAATAACATATTTATTATCTGCTGTTAAAGCTATTACTACTCGGAACTTTTAAATCTATTACAACCTTTACATGCTGCCCAGTCTGAATGTCTTAGGTGATTAGGGGTATTTAATTCAATAGCAAGTTGGTACAACTATGGAAAACTGCAATATTGTAACACTTGACTTGCAAATGATATCTTTAAAAAATTCAGAGCAAACTTGTATGAGCTTAATTAAAAGTTATTTTTTTTAAAAAAAATCTGTATGATGACCTTATAGTAATCTTCATATTCTTTATAAACAATTCTCTCAAATTTTCTCTTTTTTTCCTTTAATTCTAAATCTGTTTTATTATAACTGTAGCTCTCATTTTAGTATTGTCATCACAGACAAGTAAACATCAATAAAAAAGAACCTGTTGAAATAATTAGAAGTAAAGTGTTGCTTAAAGACAACTATTGATCAAGCTCAAATTTAAATGGATGTCTATTTTTTTAAAAAAAATTATAAACTTAGCATATGATGACTTATGTTCTCTAAAAAGTAACATAAATATTTGTGAAGAGTAGCACTTAATTTAATTTGTATTTGCACACTCTGATAAGACAGGAAAAGGTGAGAAAATTATAGAAAGTATTTGCCAATAAATTAATAAAGAGAAAATTTAGTACCTTAAATTCCTGTATTTCAGTCAGTGAATTATTATGGGACAAAAAATGTATTTGCTTACTTCATAAATTGATTGTAGAAATGGAATTATTCGATTCCATTTACTATACATTTAAATGAATTTAAAACTGTTAATGGGAAAATTAGACTTACATTTGCAATTTGAAACAGTTATCAGACTGATTTCCTAGTGCTCTTTCACTATTCCAATAATAATTTCATTGCCTTCTTATGATTGAATCTGTATAAACAGCACTACTAAATAATTGACTTTGGTGAGGGTTCCTGCTTTTCAAGGCTCACAATGTTTTCTGGACATTCAAACTGTTGGATAAGGAGTATGGAATGACCAAGTGCTTCTTTTTCCCAAGCCATAAAAGAAATAATTAGGATGGAAGCTTTTGTGAATGAGACTTCCCATTCATTTTCATTGCCAATCATCATTAGTATCATCAAAGTTTGTATGAAAACATTTATGGTAGATCTGTTTAGCTCAAATAATTGTTAACTACCCCCTTCCAATCAGGCTCGTTCTGGGGTTAATGTTGTTTTTATTAATAACTGTTGAATATGTCATGCTTAGCCTGGTTTCCATTAGCTCCAAAATTTGAAATAAATGGGGACATCTACATGCAAGAAGATAGAAGGAAATAGGATGGAGAGATACTGGGAGATACTGTGGATCACCTTATCATGCTTAGTAGTTTACTAGATATTATGATTGGACCTATCCGTGGGTTAGAAGTCATTGTCTCCATGATCTAGGCTAAAGATTATCAGAAAGATTGCATTTCCTCCATTTTTGCAGGTTATCAAACTGTGGAGTCCTTGGGGTTCTCTGAGCTTGGTTCTTTTCTTGCAACTGACTCCACCGTTCAACCCTGAGCTACACATATTCGCCTCTATTGGTTATCAAAATGGCAAGGATTTAATTTTTAAGAAACTCAATATACAACATTTGCATGTGTCTTACCTGAGCCAAGATGATGTAAAATGATATGTTTTGTCTTCAACACATGTCATAAAAGTGGAGAACATTAGAAAATGTTCACAGTTCCTTCTCTTTATCCCCTACTATTTTACCAAAGATAGGAGGAGAACATCTGTGTGGAGGTTATAAAGCAGTTTTACATCCTATTTGAAAACATTCTGACATCTCAAGCAGAGAAAGTAGAGGCAGAACGTGTGCCATGCTGTGAACAGAAAGTTTCCATCCCCCACCCATCCGTTGTGATTATGTTACTCCATTCAGAACAAATGAATCAGCAGCGTATCTGGTACTGAGGATGCTACTGACAAACTTTTCTTAGTCGCCTTGCTCTGACTTTTATATAGGACTAGCATCTGATAATAAAGAATCCCGTGTCTGAGAAGTGCATGCCCAGCACCAATAAACAGAAAATGCAGTCAGTTGTGGTAGCAGCAGCACATTTAATTTATCCAGGAACGGCAGACAAGCAAAAGGACTTTTTAAAAAAAAATCTAGATGTTATTGATTACTAGTTCTGTTCTTACCTCTTTTAAATTTATTCCCTTAGATTTTTCGAAGTGTTTATCTCCTTTTTCTTCACTATTTATGAAGCAATGTGGCAAATATATTTAATATGCCGAAAGATTCCCTTTCCAGAAGAAAGAAGAAAGAAGAAGGCAGGCTTTCTAACTTTTTTTGGGTCATCAGCATTTAATCTCTTTTGAAAACATTAGATGTGGCCCATTCCTGCTCTGCAGGTACTCCTTAAATAATTTTACAATTTAATGTCAAGGAATTCTAAACTGAGACCCTTCCTGGCCTTTTGCTAATGGGCCAAGGATTTTTTTTTTCCCATGTAATTTTCTTCCTTTCCCTCCTTTATAACTTCTTAGATATGTTTTATATGCTTAAAAAAAAACAAAAAAACATTGATTAATTTTAAGAAATGTAAGCTACCTTGATTCAAATGCATTAGAAGAAATATATACATACATACATTACACACACACGCACACACATACTGTATACATGCACAATGAATAATTAGAATTTCTAAGGTTGAATCAAAGTCCCTCCTACAATTTTCAGGATGACTGTTCCTTTGTAAAAGCAAAGATAATATTGGTGACTTCAGTAGGATGTAGAATAAGCTCTCTCTCATACTCTTTTTATTTTAAAAAGTCCTTTATATGGCATTTTCATATGCCTGGCAGTGTTGTCAACCAATTTTGCAGGAGCAGCTTGAAGAAAAAAGATATTTGGATGCCCCCATTGGCCTGAAGGAAAGAATGAACATTGTTCGGCCCTCCAAATGTTGTTAGAGTGTAATTCCTATAATTCTTTGCAGTAACAACTATTAGCGGAATTTAACAGTAGCTGGAGAGAGAGTCACATGTTGCCCATCCTTGGCCTAAAGATACTCTAAGGAAGTAAAAACACCTAGTACAACCTATGGGCAATTTAGAAGACTAAGAGAAAAGCTGACACTGATTGAGTCCATTATCACTGTTTAACCCATTCATAACTATCTGGAAGCTCATTTAGGAATCACCAAGAAACATGGTGGCATCTTGCTTATTCCCACTTCCCAAGCCTTTCCCTGATATTGCTGTATATAGAACAGCCCACAATCTTTTACAACCTGGTAACCTCAAATTTGGACTTCTCAAAAACATTATTGTCCACATAATGTAGCTTCTAGGCTGCTAATGGATCTGGTTGTATTATCCCAGTTTGTAAACATCTGCCCTGCTTCTTATTTTGTCTCTGGGTGGAATTCAAAATTGTTGTTTTTACTTACAACACCTTTAAGAGGTTGGGGTTTGGTGATGGGAAGGTCTACTTCTGTTTCATCATGGACTTCAGAGGAAACTGAAGGCAACCAAGAGTCTACTGGCAGGGTAGAGTCACATCTTATAGAGCAAGTTCAAGGTAGGGCAAGGTTATGACACATATAGCTGAAAATATTGGACATGTGTTCAGTAAGGCTGTGTATTATGTTCAGGCAAGACCAAACCTACCAGGAATTTTGGAGTATTCTAACCCACACAAGAAAAAATGTACTGCTTCAGCAAAATACAGAGGACTTTTGTGGCCTGTGAAAACTGGCTGATCTTATGGTTGAGGTGAATTGATGCTGAAGAACACAATGACCCTTCTATGAAGTGAACCACCCAAGACTATAGTATTGTTATTAGAGACTCAATACATTCATCTACTAGAAAATAGCTTTACATGCATAGCATATGTGATTTGCATAATATGTATGTGGAAAGGATATTTCCATTATATAATAATATTTATATAGCAGCCAGGAGTGAAATATTTTACACTAAACTTCTTGTACCACTGTTTCCACTATAGATATTTGGAGCTCAATATGTCTACCTTTGATTAAAAGTTTCCTTTTCAGGAACTAAAGCAAATTGAATTAAATATTGGAATGAAGTATCAGATCAACACAGCTGACTATTTTATGTAAGACTCATTTTTAAACTTGAGGGCTTACCAATCACTAATTTAAAGTGTCTCTGATGGTAGCATATAATTTTCCTCTCTTTCTTACAGTGAGGAATAAATAGACAAAATAGCAGTTCAATACATACATTATGGGAAAGAGGATGTTAATTTTATATTAGTGATTGATTGAATGAAAGAAAGTTACTGGGCTGTGCTCTATTTTCAAGCCTGTAGGTCCTCCAGTTCTCCTTCCAGGATCTTACCCAGGGAGGATCTGGCTGAAGATGGATAGTATATAAAATAATATTGTGAAGTCAAGGAGGAGAAGAAGGAGAAGGAAGATGGGCAGTTTTCCTGGAAGGCTATTTTTTTAAAAAAAATTACAACTGGAGAATAATGATTTAAAAGCCAAATTGAAATAAACTCTTTTTGCAAATATGTATGGTGGTTTTAGGAAAGACTTTTTCCCAAACTCTCTTTGTGAGATCATGCAAAAAAGGGGTATATGAATTCACCTACAGAGAGAGATCCACCAGTCAGCTGATTGATTGCAAATTATTGATTCCTTGTATATAACTAGCTTTCCACTCATTCTTACATAACTCATGCTACTGTATTATCATATTATTTTATCTATTTATTTATTTATTTATTTAACTTGTCCCCACCCATCTCCCAGTAGTGAATACATCATGAAAGTGAAGAAGATCTTAAAGTCCAAACTCAGTGGAAGAAATACTATCAAGGCAATTAACACCTGGCCAATTCCAGTCATTAGATACACAGCTGGAATAGTGGACAAGACTCAAGCAGAACTAGAAGCCCTGGATAGGAAGACCAGAAAATCATGTCCTTCATCCATGCAGCAATGTTGACAGACTCTACTTACAAAGGAACATTGGTGGATGTGGAATTTTGCAAGTACACCAGATACAGTAGTTGAAGAAGGGGAGGGGGGGGCATTGGAAGATTATCTGAAGGACAGTGAAGAAGATGCACTCAAACTAGTACACCATGAAGGCTCACCAAATACTGAAGTGACGAAACTGGCCTACAAGAAATACCAAATGAAGAATAAAAAAGAGGCATGGCAAGACAAAGTATTACATGGCTAGTACACAAAAAAATTAGCAGGCAAAGCAGGTAATGACAAAACCTGGCAATGGCTAAGAGCAGGAAAGTTGAAGAAAGAGACAGAGGGGCTAATCCTGGCTGCACAAGACCAAGCCTTAAGAACAAATGCATCTAAAGCCAGAACTGAGAAGACAGCAACAGATAGCAAATCCCACCTCTGCAAAGAAGCCAAAAAAAAAAGTGGACCACCTAGTTAGCTGCTGCAAGAAGATCATACAGACTGACTACAAACAACAGCATGAGAAAATGACAACAATGGTGCATTGGAATATCTGCAAGAAATACCATTTGCCTGCAAGCAAGCACTGGTGGGACCACAGAACAAAGTAATAGAAAATGATGAAGCTAAAGTGCTCTGGGACTTTAAAATTCAAACAGACAAGCACCTGCCACACAACACCCCACATTTAACAATTGTTGATAAGGAAAATAAAAAAGTCTGGATAGTGGACATTGCAATACTTGGAGACAGCAGAATAGAAGAGGAAGAACTGGAGAAAATAATAAAATACAAAGACCTGCAAATAGAAGTAGAATAACTGTGGCAAAAGAAAACAAAGATGGTACCAATATTAATAGGTGCCTTGGGTACAATCCCAAAACTTCTGGAGCACCACTTGAAGATCATCAGCATTGACAAAATCACCATCAGTCAGTTGCAAAAGGCAGCTTTACTTGGAACATTAGTTCCAAGTTCCAACATCCTGCAATGATACCTTTAACATCATAAAACAACAACATCTGCCTATCCCAGGTTCTTGGGAAGGAGTTGATAGGTGGATAAAAATGCCAAATCTAGTCTAAACATTTGGCTGACTGTGACCAACAACAAAAACAACAACAACAACAATATATTGGTGTTCCAAAAATATTTTTGACCAAAAAATCAAAATGGGTAAGTTTGGGGTATCCTTAATATTATCCATTAATTCAGGCTTGAAGAACTTAGCACTGCTACATCCATTTTTCAACCACCAGGCCGTGCATACATCTAGCTCTCGTTTCCAGAAGGAAATGTTGCCTTGTACCACTCTTCACAGGCTTCTGCCTCTTACAGAGAGAAAATGGTCTGCTTGGCATTCATTACATGGTAGTCTAATTACTCCAGAGGATTTTTAGCACATTGGAAAGAGAAATAAAACAAAAGAGAAGCATGATCCATGCTTGCTAAGATCTCAATCAAATAGACAATGAATGATCTCTTTTCACATACCTATATCTGTCGCTCTTATTGATTGTATTTCCCACTGTTTATTACAAGGCCATTTCAAAGCTTACGAGTCTCTGTTCAGTGGTATTTCAAATCCTAATACAATTTCATCATCTTGTAACATGCACCTTGCTGGGTTTGAACATTACTATTGTTGCTTTGTCAGTAGCATAAGCATGACCATAAACCAACCAACCAACCAACCAACCCAAGAATTGTGAAAAAAGCTAGAACAACTTTTAAAGGGGATAAATTAAAATGGATTCTTATTCCCTACCTCAATACATCCCACCCCCATCCCAGCTGCACGGGAACAATTTGTCAGCCATGCTGCTGCTTTAATCAGTTTCTTTACTTATTATTTAGCAACCAAGCCAGCTTCTATGGCCCAATGTTGTTTCTTCAGAATTCAGCTCTGTCAATCAATGAGATAATACAGAATGGTTTGCATTCTGAAAAATCCAGAATTTGAAAATCAAGATAGAATCACACACATGGGATGTAATTTGGAAACAGAAAAGAAAAGAGGATAGCAAAAGATGTACATCTGGGTCTGTGTGACCCTTTCTTGACTATACTTGTGATATTTGTGAAGTATGTACCTAGCTATGTAGCGTACTGTGCAGAATTCAGCAGGGCTGACATTACAGGATATGAAGACAATCTAATGGGATAGATAACTAATTTTTGCAGGTGCTCAAGGGAACTGACAACCTATAATAAGGCAATTCAGTGAAAGTATTAACATTAAGTCATAATATCACATACTGTCAACTGAGTAAAAACTAGCAAAGCAACACAGTATTTCCCTAGGAAATCTGCTTTGACTTTTTGCAAATTTCTTTTCCTGAAAGATGTGCTTGCAAGGCATGACTATATTTTTCTCTGACAAATTATTTCATAGTTTCAGGCCTTGCCTTTCCCCAATACTTAGTTGAAATGTTCTCCATCCATCCTTGATTTGGCAGAAAAGTATAGGAACACAAAATTTGATTTCCCATTACCAATTTCCACCCTGCCTCTATTCCCTCTGTTTTAAGTCATAGGAGTTCCCTGACTTATCTCCAAAATAATGAGTGAGGAAACCCAAGGTTGCTCTCAAACAATTTTGGAATAAAGGAGAAATGTACCAGTACAGCTAAGGGCAGCTGAGGCTGCCTCATTCATGGACTGAGGACATTGTGGGGACAGCGCAGATAATATGTTGCCAAAACATATTTGTGCCATCACTAGATAAAAGTGGGGAAAGACTTCTCAAGTTAATTCCAGATTCAGGTATGCCAACTCATCATATCAGGAATTTCTTCCTTCATGTGATGATTTCTCAAGATCTAAAGTTAGTTTTTTTTTTCTTTTTTTTTTAGTGTGAGAGACATAAATCCTGAAATTTCTGTTTCACACTTTCAAAGGTGACTAAAGCTTTTGGTGCTCTAAGAAGAAAATCTGAATGGTACCCCCTTCTGCAAGTTAAGAAATAAGTTAATTGAATAATTGACCATTTGTTATTTTACAATTGTTACAGATTTCTTTTCCTTTCTCTACACTTCCTCATGATCTGGGAAATACTGCTGTTTGACTTTTTAATACCATGGTTAGCTTCATTTTTCATTTTATGGTTTATTCTGAACACAATCAAGATCATTAACTTTACTGCTTTAATTATCACATGAAGTTAAATTGTACTTCAGCAAATTGAATTAAAATCTTTATCTGTTCCTCTCCCACCTGTCAAATGCAAGAGGCACTTATGAAGAAGAACGTTTTGTCCAAAGCTGGGAATGCAAGTTGGATTTGAAGCCAAGATGACAAATAGGAGAAAAAGGAAGGCAAACAGAAAAAAATAATTCTAAGACAAGTAATTTTCATGGATTCATGGAATTTATTTATGCTCGAGGGAAGTGTGGATTTGATTCCCAGAAGTGATTCCCTTCACTGAATATACAGGAAAGCATGCTCTGCGAATAGCCCCAGTATAAAATATATTTCTAGATGACCCTGTTAATAGAGTCCCAGCTGAAAAGGAAAATCAAAGGATGAAACGCATGCATGAACCTTTCACGTAACACATTTTCTCTGTTTGGGTGATAGGAATCATTTGCAGAAGTCAACCACTGCTTAAGGAAAATAAAATAAAACAAAATCTGTCACACAAACTCAAAATGTGTTCTGGTCTGATTCTTTTCTACCTACTTAATTGGGATTACAATACTTCTGTAAATCCAGCTACTGCAGTTTTTAATATCTTTTATCAACAATGGCCTTTTATCCATCACCATCCTTTATAAATAGCCAGACAGCCATTGTAATCCCAGACTGCCTTCTATAAATGGTATATGGCACATTATGCATTCCTCATAGTTCAAACTTTCACACAGGCCACACAATATAAATGCCAGTATTATTAGATTCAGCCTTTCATCTTCCACAGAGGCTTCTATCTAGGGGAGGAAAGTCTGATGTGGCAGTATGACTTAAGGAGTATGGTATTGATAACTATTGGCCTCAAGCTAATGTGAAAATAAAAGTGCAGTGGAAAAAAGATTTTCAGAGGCACACATTGCAGCTGTCAGAAAAGACTCCAATCCACCGTATTATAGAGAGAAAGGAAACTTCCACATGAAGCATTTTTCTCGCCTTGCACACAGAGTACTGTACTGTATTCATGTACTCTTTAGGCATATGGACCCTTGTTAAGTCAGAGGACCATATTCATCTAGGAAAAGATTTGGGATGGGGCAAACGCTAGGCTCATTCGCATTGCTGCATTGCTGTGCTTTCCTCCTGTCCTGAAACCATGAGGAAAACACGTTAGCATAAATCACACACTGTGCCCTTATCACACATCCAGAATAGGACCTTGCTGTGCAGCTGTCTGTACAACTCTCCCACATGGCACTGGAATACAGTGAATGGTGGTTCCCCCGGCTGAAATTCAAACATCACCAACTGCAGGCAAAGCAGCCACCAGTCACATTACAGAATGCCAGATGGGTGATGAGATGGTCTGGGTGCTCCAATCAATCCATTTTGACCCCAAAGGATGGTTGTTCTATTGATCAGATGACTGCTGGTTTGGCAGGAAAGAGCTTGTCTCTCTTAATTGCAACTGTCATGGTTGTCTAGATTTGTGGAACCAATGTGTAACCACTGCATAAGTGTCTATGGAGTTTGAGTTCAAGAAAAGGGGTTTGGTATTTGACAGGGACTGTGGGAGTGGTCTTAGATATGTCCACATATTTTTTTCAAAGTGATTATTGACCTGTCAACCATTGACTTAGTGACCATTAGATGGCAGCAAAGAGTAGGACTATATGCCTGTCTGGTGTCACCTAGTAATTGTCTGGATTTATGACACAGCTGCTGGATCAGTGTTGAAGAGCTGGAGTCTGAGATATCAGCTTATGAATAACTATGTGAAATCATAGCCTACCTATACTCTGATCATCCAAAATGAAAAAAAGGGGTTGCAGAAGGAAGGGATCTGGTTTCCCTAGCAGCCAAAACAGCACTGCAGAACAGGAGCTGACCCCAGGGACTGAACAGAAGGGGGGGGGGGAAACCCTCAGTAAACCTATCAGGACAATTGTATACAATTGTCATCCCTTACTGCATCACCTTAATTTACCTCCATGCATCATGGATTGTCTGGATGGGATTAAATGGAAAGGATTATATTCTCTCATTGTCCCAGGGAATGCACTCCTTTCATGCTGGCTGCAGTAAGCATACCTCTCCCACCCATCCCCCTTTCATTGGTGTATCTTGAATAATGCATGGAGAATTTCACAGCAAGGCCAAAATTATTATCTTGGCCCTCTAATTTTTTTCCTGTTGGGCAGGTCTGCACAATTCAACCACTGCCAACCAGCTCCCCATTGCAATTCATTTGACCCAGCACAATGGGGTTGCTTTTCCCCAGTGGAACCCTTTCTAAAAGTGAGCCTTTTAGAAAGGCTCTAAAAGCTCTAAATCCCTTTTAGAAAGTGAGCCCCTTTCATTGAGCACCCAGATTCTTAAAGCAGAGACTTCAGAGTGAGGAGACCTTTTTTGGCCTTTGACTATCACAGTCAAGAAGGCAAGTGGTTAAGGAAGCTTTCAGAGCTGTCCTTTCAAGTCATCAGGGACCCAGATGTTACACTTACCGCTTCTAGGAGTTGTGCTGAGTGACTAGTGCAAACCAGTGCAACTTAGACTTGCCAGTTAATTTCATCCTAATGTGAAATGCCACAGTGAAAATAAAAGTACAGGACTCAGCTGAAGAATTCTAAGAATCGCAAGGAAAGCAAAAGCAGCTTAAATAAAAGCAAGGAACTGTTGCCTGTAAGTGGGCTTCATAGACTTGAAACTCACTGAGGACACAGCTTAAGTACTATCCTACTGATTACAGTAGTACAGTACAGCAATTGGTCCAACAACTGGTGTTTTCTTTCAGTTATTTATTTAACTGAATGTTTACACCATCCAACTCTTGTGACTCCCTAGTAACTCTGGGAAGTTTGTTTTAATGCAAGACAACTTAAGAAAAATGATTGGTGGATTCCCCAGCTCTTTTTCCATTCCCTCTGAGGATCACCTGCTGGTGGAAAAATAGCAACCAATCACTCTGCCTAACAGAAGGTGGGACAAAGTTGGAATTTTGGAATGGAATGTTGAACCACCTGTCAAGTTTTTTAACTAACAGGTACAGGAGTTTCTATATTTATGACCTGTCTGTTGGGCAATTTCTCAACTCTGGTCTAGGGCTCTTCTGAAAGGGTGCTAAAATTGTAACTAAAAATAGCCTGGCTGAGTGGTCACAGGCATAGAAGAAGGGTGTGGAAGGAAGCTGAAGGAAGTGGTTGATAACAAATAAGCTCCAATAGAGTTAAAGTGCTACAACACAATAAAAGTGTTGACAATAAATCAATCTGGACGTAGATTGTTGACAGCATTAAGACAAGGAAAAATCCAATAATGTCCCGTCTCCCCCCAAGTAATAGAAAAAGTAAAAAAGTATGGACACATGACCATACTTTCGTTGGCAGAAGCAATGAAACACTCGAATTCACCCAGTTATGACAAAATCAGCAAAACATTGCTGTCTTTTTACCAGGCCATGTCCTTGCCAGGTTGGGAGAATGTGATGATGAGCCCTCAATACTTTAATGTAGGTTGTTATTCAGTGTGTTTCACAGGTTAGCATTTGCATCTCACAGGTGAAATTCTCCACATTGGAGTGGGGGGGGGGGGCAAAACAAAACTCTCCATACTGAGGGCAAAGGATTGCAGTGAATTTCAGGAAAGGTAGGCTTCCATAAGCCAGGAAATATCCAAGACACATGGCAAGAAGCACCAAGGAAGTGATCATGGTGAAAAAAAAGGAATATACTATATAAAACTAAACACACACATACACACCTCTACATCAATATGAAGACGTTTTAATAAACTTTTGAAGCTGTTAACCAAAACCCATATCTAAACTGGCTTTTGGCCCTTCAAATGCCTTCTAATACAATCCTATGTATGTCTACTCAGAAGTAACCTCATTATGTTTAATGAGCCTTATTCTTCAGTAAATGGGTCTAAAATTGTATCCTTAGTGAATGAATTCCAGTGGCATATATGATGCTACACAGTTTATGTTCCATGTATCTCTGATTTGAAATCCCTTTCCTCATCATCCACCGTTCCGTTTATAAGAAGTGTTTAATCTTTTTACAGTACATTAATTATATAGGAATCTTACATGATTTAGTTGCTTAAGGCATTTATTACTGTTTGTTTCTAGGAAATCTTGTGAGAACACTACAGCTTTTCAAAAGTCTTGGACAAAATATGCAAGAGGTGTGTGAAGAGAGTCAAACAGTATGATTAAAATATGTATGTACTGGGAAGTGATATGGAGATAGAAAAATAATGGAATAGAAAACTAATAATAGTAATTGATGATGATGAATGAAGAAGAAGAATAAAAAGCCAATAATAAGAGTAGAAGTAGGACCAGGTACTCTACATTCCATTTATTTTAGGAAACCTTTTCCATTATTTTTGCTACTCCCATCTTCCATTCCCTTACTAAGCAATGAGAAGCTCTTGCTTAGTAAGGGAAAACTTCCATTTTCTACATTTTAATAATGTCTTAAGCCTTATGAAACCAAAAAAAGCCTGAAGTATAAAATGAATACATGGATTGCCAGAAGCAAAGAAAAAAGAGAGAAGCATAACATAAATAATGCAACACAACACAACACAATAATAAAACTAAAGAAATGCACACTTCCTTTGTCTTCTGTGATTTTCTTAATTCATAACTAGGATTGGTATGGTGAGCACTGATATTTGTTACATTGTTTTTCAAAAGTCAGGGAAGCCTAAACATTATAGTGGAGTTCTCCATAGTCTGAGTAGCTTTGGGACACAGTTAACTGTCATCCATACCATGTTGAGCAGAAATAATATGAAATGATCTTCTAGCATAAATCTCATCTATTTTAATTTATTTGTTACAGAGAGAGAGAGAGAGAGAGAGAGAGGTAGGTAGGTAGGCAGGCAGGCAGGCAGGCAGGCAGGCAGGCAGGCAGGCAGGCAGGCAGGCAGGCAGACAGACCTCTTGACTTTCATTCAGGAACCCAAGGAATCAAAATAGGACTCAGTGCTCCCTCCTCCTATTTTCCCCTAGAATAATAATCCTATAAGTGACTTGCAAAAGTTCACCTTGGGAGCTTCCATCGGATTCCCCAGTCCTAGATCAACACCTTAACCATTATGCCACACTGGCCCATTTCATGTGACAACTTGTAAAAATGGCCATTTAGCAAAACAAGCAGTGTGGAAGAGCTGAAAAAAAACTTGATTCCTTATATAAATGTATCCCCGAGAAAACTAGTATACTGTATTCTTAAAGTCCATTGCGAGTTGAACAATTTTGACGTTCACAAACACAACTTAGAAACTTTGGGCTAATACTACTGAGTCTGAACTTAGAATCTACCTTTGCTTTACTCTGCTTACTCCCAAGGTGTTAGCTTTTTCTTTGGTTATTCTACAGATCTCTGATTAGTAGAAAATGCTAATTGTTAAATCAAAGGGTGTGATTTACAGCAGTGGTGTCCACAGGATCTTGCTGCTTTTATCAAAATGATGAAAGCAGCGTTGTAGCACTGTGGCAAGCTGTGCCCCTTTCAGACAGGTGTGCTATGTCACAACACAGATAGGAAAGGGGTGGAGCTTGCATTGCAATGACACAATGTTGTAATGCTGCTTTTGTCTTTCTGATCACTCTTGTCTCCTCTGCAGATGCTGCTGATTTACGGGGACATTTCCCAAATCTTTTATTTTAGAAATGATTTTATCATGTACCCTGAAAACCGTTAAAATATGAAGTATGCATTTTCAAACTAAACTAACTTCATAGGTTGCATCTGTATGATTACTGGAAAGGATGGAGGGTTGGATGAATCAGGTATGTAATAGGCAGTAGGAATAACCTTAGAACACAACCAAAATAAAGGTCAGACAAAAGAAATTTGAGTCTGAGGCAGAAATGTAATTTGAGAAAGCGTCTCAGACTTGACTCTCCCTAGTTCTCTTGAACATAATGGGAAGGAGTGGGGAGGCACATTCAGACTTGCAAGATTCTGTTACTGTAACCTTATAATAAAAGTAGCATTAGCATTCATAACTTTGGTTTCCTAGTCTGATCTACCTCAAAGGGCTGACATGATAATAGCCAGATGCATGCTGAAACGTTCTCATAACTCCTATGCCTTGCATTCGGTTTGTAGCCCATATGAATTGTAAAACTGCAGATGTTCTCCATAACACTTATGCATTACCCATGCCCTAAAATAGTCAAGCTGTTCTAACTATATGTTAAATCTACACAATTTATGAATTCAATCCATCAGTCAGTCAGTCGGTCAGTCAGTCAGTCAATATGTGCCTCTTCTTTTTCCATTTGAGTTGGAAAGATTGAAAACTCACAACCTTTTCATTGAATGGCTGTTGATAGAAAATGTTTAGGATAAGTGTTCAACCTGAAACGCATTCCAATTAATTTGTCATAATGATATGCTAAACAATTATCATATATAATATTTACTGATGAAGATTTTTTTTTTAATTCAAAGAGAATTCAAACCCTCTTAAGTTATTACTCTCAGAAGAATCTCCAGGGATATAAGAGGCTCTGGGGAAGCATATATAGGCAATATATGTTCTTCAGGCTCTCTTAAATCATTACAGTAACTTCTGCAATAGGAAGCTTTCTGTAACTGTGATAATTCTCCATGTGTCTAAGGGCTCCTCCTCATGGCCCAGTTGCTGTGGCATGAAGATGGCTTACTAAATGTTTTTGAGGGAACCTGTATATTCTCATGATATCACCTTCATCTCGTCCCCAGATCCATGCTGAGATGGCCTGGAGTCAGTTTTAGTTGCTGACATTTTTCCTTTTCTTCCAGCACAAATTTTGCTGTACAAACACTGTACCTTGGTGATGCCACAATCAGAGGCTGCTGAAGTCTGTTTCACATATGCCCCTGACTCATTTGGTCAAGAGACACAGCCCTACATGGGCATCTTGTCTGTAGCTACAAAAAACAAAAAGAAAAACAAAACTTGATACCTGGTTTGTGCACACTACTTGTTTGAGGAGTGGTGTGGGGGATGGAATTGGACATGGGAATATTGATCTCCTGGAAGACTAAATTCAGGTCTTCAGTGACCAAATCAAAGAGAAAAACCTAAATAAATATTTGTGGTTACAGATTGGTGGGCACAATGTGTGCAATAGATTAGTAATGAGCTGACATCCACACTGACAGAGATACTTGTATGTTTTCACATACAGACATGCTTGCAGGAGGCAACATGGAATCACATGTGCTGTGCAATATAAATTCCCAGCTTTGCATTTCTCAGGAGAAGACTTTCCCAAGAAACATTTCAGTTTGCATTCAGTTCTGGGGAACTCCATATGGGTTGGAGATGGTGAATTGACCACCCATTTCAAATACCTATTTCTGGACTCTATGAAAATGAAATGTTTTATTTACAAACATATTAGGATTCCCTCTCGTGTGTGCAAAAGAGAGATTAAATACAAGAAAAAGCAAGAAGTTTTATATTTCTCAGGAATTCTCTAATATTTCCAGTTCTCCAAATACTACAATCACACCATTTTCATCAGAATCATATTCACAGGGGTTGTGATCTGTGGATTTGATGTCTGTGTGTGTGTGTGTGTGTGTGTATACACACACACACATATATACATACATACATACACACATAGATATACACATATATACACACACACATTCACACACTCACAAAAGTTATTGTACTTGAATCAACCTATCTTTAATAATCTATTACATAGATTTTATTTGAATCAAGAAGGATGTACTGTAGATCCCTGAAAGCAGTTTCCCCTGAATATCATTCATTTTCCTTTTGCATCTGTATTTTACCCTTTTCTTTTCAAAATGGAGAGAGAGAGAGAGAGAGAAAGTGTGTGGGGGTATAAGTGATGTCTCTGAGAGAAATTTCAATCTCTCAGTCTTCCAGGAGATTGAGAAATCAATATTACCACAAACAAATAGGTAACAAAAATTAAGACTTGTAACCCTGAAATACTGTGTCTTCATGCAAGTTTGTTGAACTTCAGAAAGAGCTTGACAGACATGTCAGGGGAAATTTTCTTTTCTTGGAGGGAGGAGGCTAACAAGGGAGCATCAACCTTCAAGGAGATGAATAATCCTTTTTTTTTTTTTTAAGAAATAACTTTTAAAAGTTTTTTATGGCTCGTTGCTGATGGAGGGTAAGAGACATGTGGGAAGAAGTGCCCAAAGTCTTCCACCCATCCTACCATATACTCAGGAGAGTGATTTGTAGTTGCTTTTCCCAACAGTAAGACATCTACCACTTGCTGACCTGAAACTGTCCAACAATAAAGGTAGCAAGGTCCACAATGCTGTCCAGTCTTATTACTAAAGTGCAGTAAAGCTCAGACATGGGGGCAACTCAGTTTACTTGCCTGCTGACTTAAGGACAGGATGAAAGCACACTAAAGCAATGTTTGGAGAAATGCCACCAACATTTAACCCCAAGCAAAATGTGAAGTGTGGAGTTTTAAGAGAATTTATCTATCTGTCTAGATCCATCTATCATGTTCAGGGGTCATCCATAGGTTGTCACCAGTTTGCATCTCAAATAGAAATGGGAGGAAGTATGGTGATTCCTTCTTAGATAATATTTACAAAGATCAAATCATCTACCCAGCCTATAGTTTCTCTATTTTCATAACAGATACAATATGTATTTTCTGAGGGAAATTATCCAGTATCTGGAGGAATGGGTCTTTAAAGCAAAATGGGTTTAATCAAAAAAGGGCAGAATATTTAGAGTTTGTATAAGTGAACTTGGCAGTAATCATTCATCACTTTAATCAGACGTTTTTAGGTGGAAACATAAAAGTAGGAACAGAAACGTAAAATTTATAAGGGCATTTTAAAGAAATGGCAATGTGAAATAAGGAGAAGATACTGGCTTTTTTAAAAAAAGGAATTTCTTCACAGGTAATTGAAAGGAGCTCACCCTAAGTGTCATGTGTAATGCTCTATCAATTAAGGTAATAAAACATGTAACATTTAATGTTCTATTATGAAATGGCACTCCTGCTTAAGAACACCTCCTTTCCTTTGCCGGTCCTAACATTTTTTTCCCCCATCACATATTGTCTATAGTTTTTCTAGGCCATGTCAATCATATTCCCGCACACATTGAAAAATAGTTAGGGAGCACTGCGCAGGTGGGACAGACTCTACCCTTACTGAGTTTCAGTGACTATGTTTGCATAGCATTCATGTATTTCTGTCTTTCCATTTTTTCTATACCACCACATTTGCACATTCTAGGCATAGTATGTACAACATGTTTATCCATGGCTGCCTAAGATTTGATTTACTTCACCCAATTTTAGGGATCATCTGACCCATTGAACAATAAACTTACCATACTGGATGGGTTCATAAAGTATCCTGGGATAAAATGTAGCTGGCAGGTTTATGGTTCAAGGAGTTCAGTAATAGACAGATACACTCTCCTGAGGTTTGAAATTACATATGAGGAAAACACTTCCAACTGAGTGTGAGTCTGTGTGCACACTTAGTGTTCAATGTTCTGCTTCAGGCAATCCCAGGAGAATGGGGATATATGAAGTCAAGAATTAGTGCCCAAATGGTGCCACAATAGTTCTTAAAGTATGATGGGGGAAGTAGCAATGGGGCTTCACTTCAGCCAGTTGAAAATATTATATGCTATCACTGCACCCAATTCATGAGTATGCACATATACATACACACTTATTTCTTGGATAGGACTCATAATTTCACTATCATCTTTATGTAAGTGAAACATTTTTCATTCAAACTGATGATGTGGTTCTTCATATATAAAACACATTGGATAACAAGTGGATAAACTGACAACACAATTATTTTTGGCATTCTATTCTTCTGTTGTTGTTATTTTCCCTGCTCTGTACTCCCACCTAGAAAGAAAACCACAGGTACATGGTTATGCTTAAGATTATAAGCTATTGCTTGAAAACACTTAGTTTAAATTACAGTTCTTCCATCAGTGCACAGATACAGCAGGTAAGCTATGTTTACCTATTTGTGCTATGTGACCTATTGTGCTCCTTAGTCATACAGAGTTCTTATAATGACTGAGTTTAAAACAAAAAACAAAAAACTGCTTTTGGGAAAGAAGAAAAAAAGACATTATCAGCCCTTCAGAATCTGTTCAAAACACATCACCAGAGGAGAACATAATTATTCAAAGGAAGAATAAACAGATTTGCTGAATTTAATTGATTGAACTCTAAGTTAAATGAAAGCAAATCTATTTTTAGGTTTTGTCTACATCCACCCATTTCATTATCCAGGTTCTGTCCACTTTTTGGAGAATGATCATCAACATGCCATTCAAAGGATAACTGTACCTCTCAACTTCCCTCCCCACACTTTGTATACTCTTGTATTAAGCATTATTACTCCTATTAAAGTCCTCATACTATTCTAATTAAGGTTCAGAACCCAAGCAGCAACCCAACTTTATGTTATAGGTTGTTGCTTCCTTTGTGCAGGTACTCTTACCTGCAATATTCTTTCTCCTAACTCATAACATTAGAGACTCTTCTAATGTTATCTAAGCAGCACATCTCTCTGCATTGTTTCATAAATTTGAAAGTTTCAGAGTCATACGGGAGGAATGAACAATATGTCTCCTTCCTACAGTATCTTGAGTTTTTCCAGGGCAACAGATCTCCCATGACTTCTTATCTACTGTTGCATGGGAAAGAGAAATTTTGCCACACCTCCCATACTGCTGCTATAAACCAAAAAGGAAATCTGGTTTCATCATGCTTGCAAAGTTATCAGGATATAAATCTCCCAGGTTCTGCTGTTTTGAATGCTTAACAAAATCTTGATTAAGCTCAGATTTCAGGCAATTCATCTACAAGAAATACTGATTAGAAGACTTATTTAGAAACAAAGCTGAAATATTTCCTATCCCTTATTAGACAAGAGAACCTGCAATTTGCTGTATTCAAATAGTAAATTTGTACTGTACAACAATATGATTTTCATATGGAAAATAATAATCTCAAAATCTTGCTCAGATGCACATTTACAGGCTGAGCTTGCTTGCTTTCCTCTTTCTTTCTTTCTTTCTTTCTTTCTTTCTTTCTTTCTTTCTTTCTTTCTTTCTTTCTTTCATTTATATGCCACCCATCTCCCACAGAGGGTGACTCTGGGCAGCTCACAATTAAAATCAAACATTAAAAACAGTAAGAATATAAATATCTATATTAAATTAGCTAAAAAATATAATACTATATAAAAAGACTATATACAATTCAGGATGATGGGGGGGGGGGCAGAATCAATTACCCCATCAGCCAATTCCAACAATGCGAGTCCCCATCAGGCCCCCAGGCCATCTGGCATAGCCAAGATTTCACACTCTTCTAGAAGGCCATGAAAGAGGGGGCAGACCGCACCTCAGGTGGTAAGCTGTTCCACTGGGCAGGGGCCACAGCAGAAAATTAAAATTGGTGATGAGAGTTAGATCCATGGAATTGAACATGTAAAAATGAATGAAGCCATATACATTTGGACCTGAACTACATTGTAGCTGGTAGCAATATTGTTCTAGAAATGCACCAAGTCTTGGTAAAGAAGTAGGCTTCTCTTCTGAAAGAAAATGTTGTGGAACTCCAAATGATGTCAAGATTGGTTTTTGGTTTTTTGTTTTTGTTTTGGTGAAACACTGTGTCTTGTCATAGGTAGATACTAATCTCCTCAAATTTCAAGAAATTTAAAAGTCTAATCAGTATAAAGCCTCTAAAGATAGAAAAAGGTCTCCATAGGACACAAACCCTACCACACTGAACCCATCCCAATGGAAAACAAGCCCAGCCTGTTCATCCTCCATGTCCTGTAACTGCCATTGTTTGCAAGCTGGTCCCTGGGAGAAGGGAGTGTTTCTAGCAAAAAGTAGCTATAGGCACATTCCTCCCATCCCAGAGGTGCATGGGGGAAACAAATTATTTCCTGGATTTACTGAACTGCCCAATTTTTGCTCTCTTTCAATATGCCTCATCTGACTGTAGACAGAGTTACTTGGATGGCAAGGAGATCTCAGGGGGAAAGGTAGGGTTTCCATCCAGTACTTGGAAGTGGGAATGGAGCTATCAGACTATTCCCCTTTCCGTCTCCCCCTGTACAAAGTTTAGACCCTTCAAAAATTGTTAGGAAGACCTAAATGTGTTTTCTGACTAATAAGCATTTGAAGTGTTGGGCTTAAAAGTGGGCTTCATGTGAGGGGCAGAGATCTATTAGATATATAGTAAGAACTGTAAGGTTTAATAGAATGATGTCCATTCGCAGCCAGTGAAAACAATTTCCCCTTCCACTTCTATTCAGCATTTAGGTGAATGTTATCTTACATCTTATTTTCCAGTAATATGTTATAGCAGATGGTCTTTTAAGTGGGCTAGCATGAACTAAGAAGTTTCTTTCCCCCACTTTTCCTCTTATCTTTGTTCAGCTAATACTGAACTTCATCTCTTTCTGACAAAAGAAAAATAATATTATCAGTCTGTGTACCACACCAAATTCTCCCTGTGCTGCTTCAAACAAGAACATCTATTTCACCACTGCCAGTAGCCCTAGGCATTGCAATTTTGAGTTATACTTGAAAGCCACAGTATGTCTCACATTTGACACCAACAAGTTGAGCCGTAGAAACTTTGTGGAACATGATGTCAAGTTACAAGGAAGAACAGACTGCCAAGAATCTGTGGTAGAGCTGAATGACCCATTTCCAGCCATTTGGCAACCAGAACTAATGAACAGCTATCCAAAATAGAATACCTGAGCACCTTTGCAAATGTCTTGAGTCTGAAACAAGTTACTCTTACTCTTAAAATTGCTCCTTGAAAAAACAGAAAATATATTTTTGCTTATCTGTCAGGACCAAAACACTTTCTTAGGATTGACAGATGGGGTTTGTTTGACAATTATTAGAATAAGCAACCATTTTGGACACATTTGAAATGTTGAAAGCATGTCATGGATATTTTCACAAAGTATCTCTCTGTTCACAAAATGCCTGGCAAGGGAATGCGGCAGGTCACAAAATATTCATTTACCAAGGCAACTTCCCTAGTCCCTAGGATGTCCCAAGTGACTTTGGTCTCTTTTTTTTTGGAGGGGGGGAGTTGGGCACACTTCCAAAGTACACACACACACACACACACAGAGTTATAGTTAGTTATAGTTATAGCTAGTTATACTTTAGAGGTTTTTTTCTTGTAAACAAAGGCAAAGATAGATGCTGGTGGTTTACTTGTTTGCAGACCAATTTCCTGTTTAATATATTTAAATGTTAAACATCTAAACCAAATTAAAGTCATATGGGCAGGATACATAGTGATGTGTCCACAGGTTCACTGGTGCCTAGAGATAGTACATTCTTCATTCCTGAATTAGATGGTTTTGGTTTCTAGGGATTCAAAAAGAACTGTTCTACCATTCACTTTAGAGAAAAGAGAGTTAAGGAACGAGTAGTTAGTTCTTCCTGAGAGCAAATCAACTGACAGAAGCACTGTTGCTGGCCCCTCAGCCCCTGCTGAATTGAAAATTTGCTACCTATTTGAAGGATCCTCTTGCCAGAGGTACCAACATCCATTTACTTTTATTTAAATAGCGTAGAATCAAAAGAATGAGAGAGGACATTTAAGCATTTGATTTCTCCTCCTCCTCCTCCTCCTCCTCCTCCTCCTCCTCCTCCTTCTTCCATTGAGTGTGTTCAACACACTAAGCCAACCGTGCTTTACAGTTTTCCTTATGTACCTCCATGCATCTCACATAAATACATCATGAAATATTAGTTACAGTCCTGAAACGTTTTGTCAGAGAATGTCCACTGAATATCTCACCTAATTTGGAAGGCATTTTTATTTCAAATAGGTCTTTAGAGTTGTAAACTGATCTGTTTTTGCCACTATAAAAATGGCAAAGGCAAACCACTTCTGAAATTTTTGCCAAGAAAACTGCAGGGACTTGTCCAGGTAGTCACCTTGAAGTCACCCCCTTACTCTTAAAAAATGTTGAAATGTATGCAGCTGCTTTGTTTTGTCATGTTTTCTTTGCTTCATTTATGTGCTCTTTGCTGCTTGTTTTGAGACATTTCTTTAATTGTTATTTTGTTTGGCATTAATAATTTTAAGCACCATTTGGTGGAAAAGGTGAGATGCCAATTTAAAATAAAGAAATGAATAAAGAAACAGAGAGAGAAAATTCAAAACACCAAAACTTCCAGGTGCGCCTGAGGATTAAAGTAACACAATAGAGAATCTCTACCTTTCCTGAAGCTGTGGGAGACCGATGGACTTCACTGCCATGGAACTAACTTTGTCTCAGCAGGTAGAGCTGGTAGGAAACAAAGGGAGCCTATGTGTGGACCTGTGATCTTAGTCAATATATTTCCACTTTAATTGTAACTGGGACACTTTCTTTTATGTATTTTTAATTAAGAATTTTGATTATAATAGTAAAATATAATATAAACTAGAAGAAAGAAGAAAGAAAAAAAATAACAGAGAGAAGGAGTAAAAAGTACAAGGAAAAAGAAAGAAAGAAAGAAAGAAAGAAAGAAAGAAAGAAAGAAAGAAAGAAAGAAAGAAAAAGAGAAGGAAGAGAAAAGTAAGAATATAATAAAGAAAGAGAAAAGAAATATATAAAGAAGTGACTTCCAATCTTTGTCACAGGTATAAACAAATTTAATAACTCTTCACCCTCTCTAAAGCTACAAACTTTAACCTCAACCTCCCATATCCCATCTCTTATCTATAAACAAATCCATAAAACATCATCTTTTCAGTCCTGGCGTCAGTACGAACTCCATAAAGGACAGCCAGAAGTAACAGCATATTTTGTTTTAAACTTGATCAAATAAGCCAACTTTACATTCCTTCCTTTTACTTCTAACAGACTTAATCTTTAGTTCACTCAAATATTGTCATAGGATTTTATTTCTCTTCATTTCTTCTTTGTCCTATCACAATTGTAGCTGGGATCCTTCCAATCACTTGGAGAAACCATTTTCTTGATCTTTTGTATCTACCCACTTGTGTCTGCCATTTCTCTCTATCCATACATGCATTTTTTATTGGTGCAATGAAGCAAGCGGTATAGTGTCTGCAGGAAGAAAAGTGAACTCTGAATATATTTAATAATATCCTCATTAAAAAATGTAGCTGAAAATTCAGTGGTGAATTTAGGAAATGTCAATACAATTCAATGATGCACAATTGTTATCTGCAGTGTTCTATTTATTCAAAGATCTCAAAAGTTTGCAGTGCCTGACTGATCTCATCTGACTCTGAAGGTAAGGCAGAGTCAGGATTGGAGGCCTCCAGGAAATATTAGAGCTGTAGGGAAGAATGGAAAACCAAAGAACAAGCAAACAGACACCAACCAGAAGGAGGTAATGGTAGCATTCTAGTACAAGTATTAGAACTTGCAAAGCTAGCTCAATTAAACTAATTCTTCCCATTGTGAAGAGTGTCAAACTATATCACTTCAGACAGTTGGTCTGCAATCTAAATGTCCATCTACATCAAGGCAGAAACTGTCTTAATCTGCAACTCCCACAGTATCATATTATGATGGCTGGGTCTGAGGAGAATTAACATGCAATTAGGAGGATTCAAGGTTGCTTGTCTCTGCCCAATTTAAATCAAAGAACTGCCAACACATTTTAAAAAGTAGGCCAGTGATATCATCAGAAGGTTTCTCGCTGACTTTCTAATTGTCTAATTCAGAAGAGGAAGGTAAAATAGAAAAAGTGTCTCATATGAACCAATGTCACATTGACAGAGTATTTGAGCATTCATTGAAAAGGCTCATGGGGATATTTAAACAAAGTTAAATTGGAGGAGTTCTGTTCCTTGAGTGTTCTTTAGAGTTGCTCATAGTTGCTGCTTTTAGTTCAACCTTCTCTCTCTCTCTCTCTCTCTCTCTCGCATTCTCTTTTTTTCTGTGACACATAATGTGATCTGGTTTAATATTTGGTGTATCACATTATGGCTCCTGGCTCAGACAATGGTCTGAAGATATCTGAATCTAAGCTACTCTGGTGTTATATTGTGTGTGCAGATAATAGACTATTCTGGGTCCATATCACAACTTGCTCTTGGCTCTGAAGAAGAGGGATCTCAGGACATAAGCACAACAAAATAATTATCAATAACTTATCTGAAGTATACAGAATTGATTCCAAGCTGTGTCAAAGCACCATGGCCATACAACTTACAAAGTTGGAAAAAAATAGGTAAACAGAAAATTAGGAACAAAAACAGAAAAGTGATTTTATTTAAGCATCATTTGCTTTCTCATTATATAAATACTCCTTTTGTACGTCGTAAAAAGTAATAAAAACATGACATGCAGGTATATAAGTAGTGGCTTACATTTTTTACCTATCTTCATTCTGACATATTTGTTCAATAAATAGGAGAAAATTTGTTCTGGATAATAGCATGAAGACTAATGGATTTACTTTGTTTTAATGCGAACATTAACTCCATGCACAAATTATTCAGTTCACATTTCCAAGAAGAACAATGTTAGATTTACATTCAGGAGAGTATCCAATGGATTGCAGCTTTTGATTAATAGCATTTGCATTATTGTTCAATATCTGGAACTCAAGCTGATAATGCAAACAGCTGAATTCACATCAGTTAAGTGCTAGCAGCATGAAACAGCAAACAATAACTTGCAGATCCATGATTTGGGAAAAGAAACCTGCCAAATGCTTCTCGGCAAATTTCCAAGGGAAAATAGTTCAATTAGTATTTGTATACGTAGCTCCCAGGGAGTTATGGATGTCTTCTCAAAGCTGGCATATGTACATATTTACCCCCTGTCAATGTTTTCCTTGCTAGCGGCTACATGCGGACCATAACATTTTTTACCAGATTCCGTTAATATACTATGTTGGAAGTGATATCTTAGAGGTTGACAGTTCACAACCTATGGATTTGATGAGATTCCTAGAAGTCTTTGATGCAGTTTCTGGAGACCATTGCCAAAGTCCTACCAAAATGCAACAGACAGAGTAATCTGCTAGCTGTTTGCTGGAGTGATTGGAAAAGCCTCAAGCATTGTTCTTTCCTCCAGAGAAATCAATCAAACCTCTTTCCCTTTCGCTAAATGCATTCATATGTTGGGGGGAGAGGTTTGTATGTAGGTATAGTGGGGGAATGATGGGGGCAAGAAATTCTGATGCATTTCTATATGAATCACAGGTGCAATCGTTTCTGATAAAAGACATCTCAAAATACCTAATTCTAGGGTCTTTCCCCTACCAAGTTAAAGTGGCATCCACAGTCTTTGAGCTGGCAGGATGTATTCCAACTTCATATTTGCTGTTCCATTGTTGATCCCTATCCTACCTTTATTGTTTATGTTCCCACACACTGAAAGCCACCTAACTTCCCTTTCAAGGTCATGAGAGTCAAAGCCTTGAGGATGGTGTTCAATAAGGAGAAAAATACTACTTTAACATTAATATAGCTAAGAGTCTTTACAATGTGTACATTTAATGCAGAAATGAGGGAAAGAAAACACTTATCTCCCTATGAACAGAGGCAAAAGCATCAGGAAAAAATATTTAGACTGATCTAAATATTTAAATATACTCTATTTAAACCTGCAATAAAGATACATTAGCGTTGTCAGTAGCAGGTAGGAGGTGAAGATAGATAGATAGATAGATAGATAGATAGATAGATAGATAGATAGATAGATAGATAGAGTTACTTTTGTTTTTCACCTATCCATATCTTGCATTTCTAAGCTAGTTAGGGAAATTAAGAACATATAGATATAAAAATGTGCTTTGAATTTTCTAGCTCAGTCAAAGAAACTAATTCTTATATCGTTTTTTCTACTGAGACTTATGACTCTGTACTTGGATAATTTTCCCTGTAAGAGAGTGGCAGAATTAAGGCTGATAGCCTCTCAATGCATTATGCACTTTTAGAAATTATTTAAATAAGCATTTCCATTATGGATTTTTGTGGATTTTCTGCCTGCTATGGTCCATTGAGTACATATTTTGTCCTAAAAAATAACAATGGAATTTTAAAAAGACATTATATAATATATTATAAAATGTTTAAATGCCTCTGATGAAAGATACATTGTGTCTTTGGCATTATTTTTTAGATACAATGAATAACCTATCCATATGCATAGGCATGAAAAATCCATATACATAGGCATGAAAAAGGAAATTAGACACATGCAGACCTAATTTGATATCAGTGAATAGTCTGAATTCCCAAACCAGTGGAATTTTTTGAAGGGTATTTGTTGGGCATATATCGTTACAACTTCAGAACAGAGAAATTGTTACACACCTTGTCAGCTGCATGTTTTGTATAGAGCTGTGAATCTATATTCTTTGTTATTGGAATCTGCATATACATGTTTCAACCATTCTGGAATTGCTGTTCACTATAAATACTGTGACAATGCTTATGCCTTGTTTAATATCGCATGGCAATAGCACGGAATTATTTACACACACACTCACGCACACACATACATATAAATATAAATATACATAAAAGCTTGGAGAATTTCCTCCTCCTCCTCCTCCTTATTGAAATCAACTAATTATCATTTGAAATGCCTTCAAATTTTGTTTTAAAGAAAGTAGTGGCATAATCCACTAACATGGAAAATAATTTGTGGACAATCTGAAGAAATTAGCCAATGCATATCATGCCAGCCAGGAACTTGGTTTATTCAGAGTCACTTTGTGTAACATGGGTAGCTATATAAATGTGACTAATAAATACATACATACATACATTCATACATACATAAACTTGGTTTATCCTGATCTTATGAATGAAGTATCCCTTAAGGAATGGAGGCATGAATGCTCTGTTACTGCCTAAGAAAGTACTATAGAGAGATAGACAAGGACCTGGGAGACCGACTAAAGAACCTGAAAGCTTGAACTCTAAAGATAGAAAGTGAAATAATCTCTGGCTAAGGAGATCAAGGAAGGTGCAGGGCAGAAGATTCAATATTACATCCTTTGAATGGAAAATTTCCCTCTTTGCAAGGAATTCCTCATAGCACATGGTGGTAATATTTTCCCTTTCTTCCCTTGTTGTAAGAACAAGAGGGGCAATATGGTGTTCCAAAGGGGCACCACAACCATTCTGATTCTAGAAGCTAGTGGAAGATGCAATGTTTTCAAGTAACCTTGAGGTGTATATTTTCCAAAAATCTTGGCCTTTAAACATTTCTTGTAGTGTACTTGGAGATTACATCCCACCATTTCTTTCTGTGACTGGTGTCAAAGGATAGCCAGATTTTCCATTTTTCCCCACATTCAATGTTTCTATATCTCAATTTCTTTCTGCCCATATTATGAAAGAGAGAGAGAGAGAAAGAGAAAGAGAAAGAGACAAAGAGACAAAGTTCTCAAAACTCTATGTCTTGGAAGGCTAATTTTGTTTTCTCTCACATGGTTCTTAATCTGAAGTTCATTTCAGAAGGTTAATTCTCATCCATCAGTTTCAGCCAAATTTAAAAGATTCAACTATTCTATAATATACCTGCCTGCCAAGTAAGTGGTAAATATAAAAAGCTTATCTGGAACCATAACAGCACCACAAACAGGCTGAATGTACAGGAATCAAAAGCCATTATTTAAAGTGCTACTTTTTCAAATCACTTGGATGGACATGTTAATTTACCTGTCTTTTAGACTGTGTGCATGTGTTTGTATGTATGAATTATGTATGTATATGTATGCATGTGTATACAAACACACACACACATATATGTATATGTATATGTGTATCTATCTATATCTATATCTATATCTATATCTATATCTATATCTATATCTATATCTATATCTATATCTATATCTATATCTATAACTATATCTATAACTATATCTATCTATCTATATCTATCTATGCGATTCTCTCTATCCCAATGAGGAAGATATTTATGAATGCTGGTGGTCAACTCTTATTTTTATAAATGAACTAAGCAAAATTCTTATTCAACCCTATAGGTGTCTTCACTTCTTTCTTTTCATTCAAGAACATGAGGTTTAGATGTCATTAAAAAGCCCCAGACAGTAATATTTCCAGCTGGGGACAGTGGAGAGAGGAAAATAGACTGAAAAAGAAAAACGTAATTAACAAACAGTAGGAAACTGCCGCAAACAGGACACAGTACAATTGCTGCATTTACTGATTAGATGGGTGATAGTAGAGGTATTAAGACTGAATTCAATAAAGAAGCAGTACTGAATACCTCCTCACCAGAATTGAATCCGCCTGTGTAGTAAGAACATCTCGAAAGAACCTGCTGAGAGGTTCCCCTCTGTGTGATATTAGGGGAAATGGACTATAGGGAAGGCATTTTCTGTTGTGATTCCCACGCTCTGGAACTTTTCATCTCCAGGGGTTTGTGCATCCCCCTCCCTCTTGGCATTTCATAAGGCAGTTAAAGCAGTGCTATTTCATCCATCTGACTCTTTTGCAGCATCCATCATGGGGCAAGTAAATTAACCGTATATGCTGCTTTAGTATCTGTCCTGTCCTAAGTCACCCACGGTCTCTATCATGATGACTATCATGATGAAATACAAAATGCTTCGAGTCTCACAAGAAACAAAACTAAAGAGCAGTGAGTACACATAAGTTGAGAACAGTAAGGGCAAAAAAGAAAGAAAGAAAGAAAGAAAGAAAGAAAGAAAGAAAGAAAGAAAGAAAGAAAGAAAGAAAGAAAGAGAGAGAGAGAGAGAGAGAGAAAGAAAGAGAAAGAAAGAAAGAAAGAAAGAAAGAAAGAAAGAAAGAAAGAAAGAAAGAAAGAAAGAAAGAAAGAAAGAAAGAAAGAAAGAAAGAAAGAAAGAAAGAAAGAAAGAAAGAAAGAAAGAAAAGCATAAAATGGTAAGGAAACAATGTAAATATGTTTGAAATGAAAATGGAAATAAAGTGAAATGAAGATGTGAGAATATAAACTGTTTTACTCTATTCTGATAAAGACTAATAGTCTTGCAAAAAGGAAACATGTGGCCAAAGAATCATAAACTTTTAAGCATTTTGTCAAGCTGATATTTCTACCAATGTCAGGAATCTTGACTAGCCAGGGATAGGCAACTTTCTGGGGGTCAAGGGCTACATTTAACATTTTTGGGAAACCAAGGACCACAAAACTGGTGGGTGAGAAGTGGGTGAGAGAAGGGTTTTAGAGTGGAGTTTGGATGCGTCCTTCATTTTTCAAATATGTTTATTTTCAACAGTCCTGGTTAAATGGGATACAAGGGCTGCAAAGAGGATGTTCAGGCCAGAAGTATTCCTGTGGTTATAAACAGCCTTCCTCTGGTCTAGGCCTTCACCTCTAGGTCTTCCTTAAGAGATGGTTTCAGATGTGTTAGTGACAACTCACAGAATTCTCAGAAAAAGGTAGACAATCATGTCTCACCAATGGCTTGCTTGAGCAGAGGGTTGCCTGCCAACTCTACTGATCAACTATATGACATAATCTCTCCTTATGTAACTGCCTCTGGACTCCATTAGCACTCCTACAAAGTAACTTTGTTGAAGGTTGCCACTCAGCACCTTAGAAAGTTGTACACTGCTCCAGAAAATTGACAAGAAAGTCAGGATGGCAGAAAGCATCCTTAGAAACTTCAGAGGCTAGGAAAGAACAATTTTTCTGGAAAATTGTGTTTTGTGCTTAGCTGTACTCAGTGCAAATGAACTCCTTTCCCCATCTCTCCTCAATCTTTCTAATGATTAATACAAACCAATACATGTATCTCAAGGCAGGGGTGATATCAGATGGGAGTTAAAAGGATAAAAGGAAAGAAAAAGCAAAAATATAGAATGTTGTATTATTTACAATTATTTATACAGTTTAAAAAATGAAGCTAATGATAATGAATCTTTTATGCAAGAATAAATGAATGAAGCAGCAGGTCTAAATACATAAAACGAATTCAACTAAAATTATTTTCTTTAAATAAAATGCAGTGAAATATATTGCTAAAGCAATGGAAGAAGGAAAGGGATGGGATATTAAATTGACAAATGGAAAACTAGAAAAACCCTTTAATTGAAGCTGGGTCAAGAGAAAACATGAATGAGAATGGTGAAATATAAATTGGTTGGTGGCAAAGGGAGCATCACTACACATACAAATGCACCAGAAAAAATCTTGGACAATATTGAAGAGCAATTGCAGTGACAACAAAAATATATCAATTTCTTTCTCTTTTCCTTCCATGATCTTGTCACTCTTCCAAAAGGCTATTGATTCAGAGGTTCATGGAAGATAATGAAAGTTAGATAGCTCCATTTGCCCTCAAAGCCACCCAGAATCACCTCATTCTAAGTCAGGTGCAGGCTTTATGTCGGATCAGAGCACGGCTAGAATTTGTGTTCTGAATCTCATTTTTTTTTTCATCAACCTCATATCACAAATTTGAATCATAATTTGCAGAGACAATTACCCCCTCACATATAAGATATCAAAGTTTTCCTATCAATAAATAAAACCAGTATATTGATGCAATGCTGTTTAATTAATCTTGCTGGTTTTGTAAAGATGAAATATTTGCATAATATTCAGTAAGACTCAGTTACAGTAGCAATGAGTGCAATGTTGGAAAAGCTGAAGGACCAGGTCAGGAACAGATCATCATGGAGAAAATCTATGTGGTCCCTAAGAGTTTGCAACAACTTGATGATAATGATCATCATCATCATGTATACCAGAATAAAGAGGGGTGAAGTAGATATGCTTCAACTTGATGAGGTGTTTCATGCCAGGGAGGTGATCTGTGTCACTTCTGAAGCCTCCTCCAGTGTGTGAAATACCCAGAAATAATTTCAGTACATGTGCTGTGCATGTACAGAAACCTCTTCTGCTGTTTTCAATGGTTCACCAGGTGGCACTTTCCTTTTCCCTCCCAATAAGCTACCAGAAGTGAGCTTTCCAATGATGTATGGAAGGAATAGAGGCTCAAAGCATGTGCAGAAGCCTTTCTGGATGGATAGGCCAAAAGAATATGAAATGAAGCAATACAGCAGTGACACAAAGTGGAACAACACCCCAGTGTTGGGGTAGGGAAGTGATGCAATAGTGTCACTTTTTTCTGTAGAACTAGACAGCCACATTTCTTCACACAACACAGCTTGAAGGATATTTTACTTGAATGACCATTCAGCGCAGCACCCCTCTGAAGCTTTGCATAGCTCTATAGCTTAGGATGACTTCTTCAGAAACCCAACATACCAGGTAGCATATACCAGCAGGAATACTCTTTTCTAAATATGATCCTTCATCAGGGTGGTGGGAACAAAAACTAAACCAATCTTATATCCCATGTCTCATTTTTCTGTCACTGCCTCTCAATGGCCAGTGGAAGAGGATGGGGTAGATGGGAGAAGAAAAAGCCATCCGTGAATGATACATTTATTGTGCTCAAGGAAGAGATGCTTCTTCAGTGCCACACTTATGCCAATTAAACACCTGTCTTTGCTCTGCCTCATGAAACTACAACATTCTGTGCTGGCTCCCTGATCAAAAAAGGCCTTTTTAGATTAAAAAAACTTTTTAAAAGTTCAGAATAATATTATGATAAAAAGCATTAGATTTTGAATTAGCTCAGAGGAAGCCACCCTTGGTGCAAACCTTTATAAAGTATTCAAAACTGACCTGAAGCTTTTTGGACTTCAGGACCCCATCATTTATGGAATAAGCAAAAGTGCCAGGATTTGTTTGAAGACTGACTTTGCTGTCAGTTTCACTTTTTCATTGTATTAGACTTCTGTCATATCTTGTTAACTGTTCATACTATGGCTTTATTTGTTTTTGTTTCAGGCAAGTTTGCCTTAATTGCTTAAGTCACAATCAGAACAAACAGGAAATACTGATGCCGACAATAGTCTTACATCATATTTTCATAATAATTGCTGCAACGTAAAAGGGAAGAATGAAAGATTTGCAAGATAAACTATTTTTTTAAATTATCTAGAATAAAAGATAGGACACACAAACTTCATTAAGCAATTTTTCTTCTCCTATCTCTCTTGCATGAAAGCTTTAATGTATTTAATTGGGGGGGGGGGGAAGCATTGCTCAAGGAGCTATGCTTCTTGAGTTGTCCAAAAATTAAAAAGGCAGAAATAATAATGATGATGATGATGATAATAATAATAATAATAATAATAATATACAAAGATTTGCAAATAGAAGTAGAATGACTTTGGCAAAAGAAAGTAAAGCTAGTGCCAATAGTAATAGGTGCCTTAGACACAATCCCAAAACATCTGGAGCACTTCCTGAACCCCACTGGCATTGACAAAATCACCATCAGTCAATTTCAAAAGGCAGCTTTACTTGGAACAGCTTGCATCCTGCGATAATACCTTTAGCACCATCAAAGAACATCTGCCTATCCCAGGTCCTTGGGAAGGACTCAATAGGTGGATAAAAATGCCAAATCCAGTCTAAACTCTGGCTGACTGTGCGACCAACCATAATAATAATAATAATAATAATAATAATAATAATAATAATAATAATAATAATAATAATTAACCTAAGAGATCTTGTCTACCTGCTGCTCACCCAGCTTTTCCCTTCTAATTTTTGAAGAAAAAAAATAATCAGGTTAGAACCATTCTAAATTAAGAAAACCCACTAGTGTAGTGTTTAAGGTTAGTAGCTAAGCTACAATAAGTATACTTTATTTGTGAGAACACTAACCCTTTTCCAACATGGGTTGGTGATATTTCTTGCCCATTGGTAAAGTTAAGTGGATAATTGATTCCAACACAGAAAATAATTATTTATCAAGGGTGCTGAATCTTTCCTCATTTCTTCTGGATGTCCACAGTTCACTTGTCTTGTATCTCCCCTTGCAAACAAGATAAAGGAGTGGTATATAGCCAGAAGAAGTGGAGTTTTCACAAATTGTAGTAGTTTACACGATAAAATCTACTCTGACTTGTTGAGGATCACCACTTATCTGGTGGTGCTCCACTGTTTGTCTGTTCTAATGCCATCCTCCACCCATCATTGATTCAGGCTGCTTTTTCTTTCCTGTATTACTTAGATTGATTCCTGATGATCCTTGAGTGATCACCAATGTAACATCAGCTAGTCAATCATACTTGGCTATTATTGTGCTAATAAAGATAGAGGCAGCAGCATCTGCAGGGGAAGTCAAGAGGGTAGAATGACATATGTGCTGTTGCAATGCAAGCCTCACCCCTTCCGTATGTGTGTCAGTGATATCACATGCACACCCCCCCCAAATGAAGCTTTCAATGCCACACTTTCTTCATTTTGACAAAATGCAGAAAGCCTCAGCAGACACCCATGCATGGGGGATAAATAAAAAGTATTAGATTACTACTATTTTGTCCTGTTTACCTGTTGGGTTTCATTGTGAAAGTCTCTAGCTATCAGCCCTTCAGATCACAGAAAAGACTTCACAAGGACTACGGGAACTGTACTTTATTGTTGTAGGTATAATGTAAAAGAATCTTGAAACATCAGAGAGATTCATCACCCCCCCCCCCTTACCAAGAGGATTAAGTCAGGCCAAGCTTGAGTTTCTTCCTTACCCCTTCCTCCTTTTCAGGGTGAAGATAGCCTTTACTGAAGCTGGCTCAATATTTTTTCAAGGCCATCTCCATATTCCTCTACAAGGGAGTGCACAGATATAGAAATGCAGGCATATATACATTTTCTAACAAGTCAAACATTTTCAGAGCAATTGGTTTTGAAGGGTGGCACACAAATCTGAAAAATAAGGAAATAAATAAATGGCTAGAAATTGTGGAAGTGAGAAGGAAGTCCCACAACACAGAATGTGAAAAAACTTTTCATTATTGACAATTTTTTAAATAAATGTTGTATTATCATTTTAGTTTTAATTGATATAGAGTTGTGGTTTTTTTTCCCCCTATATTATAAGTTGCATTTTAATTATTTTACTGCATTGGGGATTTTAATTAAATGAAAACAGCCTACACAATTTTAAATGAAGAACTGATACATAGCAGAGTGACATTTAGGGAAGATTATTTTTTCGTCCTGTATTATATTTTGTATGCCTGTGTGAATCAGTGCTGATTCAACTCAGATTGGAGATTTGAGATTCAAAGAGGGAGTGATTCAATTCAAGTTTGTGATTTTAAGTTCATAGTCAACCCAATTTGATTTAATTCATTTCAGGATTTGCCATTCAATTGGAAAACAAAACAAAACAAAAACACTTGTCCACAGGCTATAATGGGGAAACTTCAAAACATCTGACACTGTTTTTACTTCAAAAAAATGATTGAAACTTCCCTCCTGTTCCTCTTTCAGGGTAGAAATAGCAGGGCTGTGACGATGGGCCAGCACAATAGCTTCCAAATTCTCCAACATCTAGTAAACTCTGCAAAACCAATCCAGTGCCCTATTCTAATTTAGAAAGCTAAACTTTCAAAAATGTTTTTGTTTTTTTAACGTTCTGATCTTCTCACTTGCTTTTCTGGGGTGTCCCTGATATGTACTTTGCTATTTCTGATCCCTAGGTTTTCTAGGGTGCCAGACTGTCTGGCATAACTGATTGAAACCTTGGCCTCTCCTGTGATGGACACCTTATCACTGGATTTGGTGTAGTGCCAGGCTGGACAGAACTCATTTCTGGACAGGACTTAGAAGAAAGATCATCTACTTGTCATTGTGGAGTAGTGCAGCTTTGTTGTCTCTGAACATTGAATTTTCTTGGGTGAAGTCTGACATAATTGGTCTCTCCCAGGAAGAATCCTCTCAACGCTGTCATGACTAGGTGGTATTACAACGGTAGGTTGATGGCAATAAGTTAGCTAATTAGCAGAGGCAGCAGAATCAACTCATATAGAACAAAAGGCAGTCATAGCCTCTCCACTCCATTATTAAAAGCAGAAAATGTTTGGACCAGTGCCTGTCAATGTAAGCGTGGCACATCTTCACTTACTGTAATGTGGGGAGACTTCAACCTGCCCTAGTCATGTGCAGTATGTAAAAGAGTATGCATGTCATAAGATTTGACCAACAGTGCATACTGCTGGACTAATCAGTTCTAAGCACAATTAAGACAGCTAAAATATAAGTTGATTTCCCACTAGTATTATGACTTGTGGCTGGTAACATTAAAGCAGTTGATGAAATAATACTCAAAGCAATATTAATCTTGGCACCCAAAAAGAATTCTTTAATGAGGTGACAAAACCCATCAGCTGGCTACTCATACTCATGTTAACATAAATTAGCCCACCATTCCACTCAACTCCTCCCCACTCAGTGTTCTCCATACAGAGAATTGAAATTACAACTTTATAGATTGTCTGTAAGAATCCCAGAAGCAACAGAAAACTATCAGATCTCTGAAGCACTTTGAAATCACTTGATTAGATTATAGCTTCGAATCAGGCGATCATTTAATAATTTGGTCAAAGTTTCATTGAGACATCCATTCAAAGTTTCAAATTGTCCTAATATTTAAGGAAGTTATGTGTGATTGTTTAGTTTTAATATAGTAGGCCATTCAGTTATGTAGCGTCCACACTCACTATCAGAATGAATGGTTTATCACTCAATTGCTATTCATGTTGACTAGCCTTACTAACTAGATAAACTAGTGATCCACATCATAGAAAGTTCTGCAAACAATTAGTTCACTCAGGATAATTTATTCTTTAAAGTTACTTGTAGACCTCAAACCAAAGCTGATTTCAGAAAAGGCAGAGACATTCTCCAGCTTGAAGTATCTTCATCTCACTCTGTCAGAGGAAGAAATTTTATGTACTTATTGATTGTTAACTTCCATATTTAAGGACAAACAGTATGATCAATCAGCAAGAGTGCCAATTAGTGTTAGTTTTCATTATAGTCTTTCAGTAACAATTTCAGCCATTAGGAACTGAGCTGAAATTTCCATTCCATTTCACATATACAATGACACCAAATAATGATCAGATGGGATTGTTGACCTTTATGTAGTACAGAAGACAGTGAAATATTATTATCTGGAATTTATTTCATAAGACATGGTGATTTGCATAAACTGATATTTGCTTTACTAAGTGTTTACTTAAGCAATATAATATTTCTTTGTTCTCTTTTCTCTGAATAAGCAGTATGATACTCAGAAAGAAATCTGTATTGGAAGTAAAAATGACAACCATTATGCTAAACAAAAAATACAGTCCCAACTGTTTCACATACTTTGAAAAAGACTAAGGATGACAAACATTCTTGTACCCCACGTATGCCTGCATGCAATGTTATAAATAATTATTGGATATAAAAATCAATTAGTCCAAATATATTCTTAATTGCAAGAAATCAAGCCTCCCCATGAACTCTTGTACTAATTACTAAGCTCATCATGACTTCATCAAGATAACTGGTGCTTGTCTTTATTCTGCTAGTGCAAGGACAGGAAATGTTTGTCAACTCAAAGGCCAAATATTAATCTCAGAAAGTTCTTGGTGTCCACATCCAAGATGGAGCTAAAGACCATGTGAGTGTGATCCAAAAGTACAATTAATTCTAATTTTACATAAATATTTATAAACACTCACTATTCAGACATGCCATATCCAAAGCATTAATACAAAGTCAAGTTTGACTTCTGGTGACTGTCCCAAACGCCATGGCTGCAATCTCTTAGAAATGATTTGCCACTGCCTTTTTCTGGGATTTTTTTTTTTTTCCAACTGTCCAATCTATGCAACATGAACACCATCCTAAAATAAAATGCATTTGCAGCCCATCTACATACATTAAATACTCAATGAACAATATCTACAGTGAAACCATGTTCAGGGATACTGGGACAGAGCTCTGGGTTTATAGTTGTTTTCATCCTTATCCAAAGACTATGAAGGTCTAGATAGGGATAAACAGGCTTTGGCTCAATTCAAGCAATGTTAAGTGGCCATGGATTTTAGGCCCTGAATTTTGATGGATTTTAGGCTCCATCCTGAATTTGGAGACTTTGAATCTTTAGTTCTGGATGAGGTTGCATTCCCTCAGACAGATCTGGTGCACAGTTTGAGGATCTCCTTAGATTCATGGCTTCTGCCTGAACAGCAGGTAGCGAATAGGGCCTTTGTAAACTCTATCTTGTGTGCCAATTACACCCATTCCTAGATTGGGAGGTTCTGCTCATGGTCACTCGTTCCTTGATCACCTCCTGCTTGTACTATTGCAACGTGGTATGCACAGGACTGCTCTTAAAGACCATCCAGAAGCTATAGTTGATCCAGAATATGGCAGTTCAGGTAGTTATGAGTACACCATGCTATGCCCATGTAACACCACTATTTTGCAAGCTGCAGCAGTTTCTTATAAGCTTCTGGGTATAATACAAGGTGCTAGTTACCACCAATAAAGCCTTAATAACACAAGGCCAATCTATTTGTGGGACTGTGTTGTGAGATCTGACAAAGTGGGCATGCTTCAAGTTCTATCTATGAAGTAGTGCCATCTAATGGAACCCAGGAGGTATACCTTCTCTATCATGGTGCTTATCCTCTGGAATAATATACCTCAAGATTTGCAGGGCCTCAACCCTGTTGGCCTCCTGTAAGGAACTTGGTTTTTCCCTCAGCACTGGGCCAGGATGTTGGATAAGCCCAACTGGTAAATGGTTTGTGTTGTTGAACATATCTGAGTTCAACCTTGGTTTGTGTTGTTTTATGTTCTACTTTCAGTTATTTTATGCTCATTGTTTATTTTTTTCATGTTTTAATCCTACACTAGCAATTTACAAGTTGAGCAGCCATATAAATTCCATAAACAAGCAAATAATCCTTAACAGATTTTAAACTTCAGGAGTACACCTGAAGACTTGTAGAGCTCTGCCTTGCAAAGGAAACTTATCTGTCAAAAATGCCCCAAGAATTTCTGCTAGTTGGAGTCTTGGAAGCAGTAAGAATATGCCACTTTTATCCTATTCTACATAAATATAATGTATTCTATAATATGTAGATAGAACTATGACATGAGCAAGTTCCCATAAATATTCATCTTCAAATCTGATTTAAGAACAACATCCCAGAAAAAGGCAATCACATACTATTTCTTAATACTAATTGCCAGGTTGTATCCTTAGATTTTATAGGACTAGAATGAGTTTTCAGGGTGATTTTACAATATAAATTCTACAATGAATGAGGATTAGAAAAGACTACCTCTCCTAATCTTACTTTGGAGAAAGAAAGAAAGAAAGAAAGAAAGAAAGAAAGAAAGAAAGAAAGAAAGAAAGAAAGAAAGAAAGAAAGAAAGAAAGAAAATGAAACACTGATTTTTAAATTAGGAATAGGTACCAGTAAATAGGAACCATTTTGTTTTAAAAAGATAGACTATGTAAAAAGCACTTTAAATGCAGCAACACATGGTCTAAACAGTGTGAATCAATTTTTTTGTTTGTATTAAGTTTATATTCATGTGGATTCAGATAATTAGCCTGCTTCCCTCTGTTTTACTGATGGTAACTTGTGATATATGGCAAGAAAAATTTTCAGTACACAATTTATATTATAGTTAGGTAACCATTTCCAGCTTACTGTCCTCTCAAAAGGTAAAGATGGCAGCATGTATAGATGGGCGGCATATATGCATTTTAAAAATGAAATGAAATGAAATGAAATGAATAAATTCAGTAGAAAATAAGATGGTTAATCTGTGACAAAGCAACAAAAATGTACTGTATACCTGGACAGGAAGGCTATTGATATTGGTTACATTTAAAAACATAAGCTAATACTTCTGCCTTTTCCTCCTAGGCTGTTCTATGCTTCACTGAGCCTCTGTTTGCCCTCTTGCTTCATCAGTTAGAACAGGCCTTTTAAGGAGGGAGAGACAATGGGGGTTATGGTCTTGATGCCATTGGAAGTATTGTTGGACCATTGGAAGATGGATCAATATTTTTCATCCAAGGCAGCAAAACTCTAATTTAAAATAGAATAATAAGTTATTTCAGTAGTTGATATTTCCCAACACATCCCTGACTGCTGGGTTTTTGAGTTCAATTAACAAGAAACAGTGGAGTCCCCCCCCCAAAAAAAAACACACACACCCCCAAAAAAACCCAACAATCATTTTGTAGGAAGCAGTGAGAAAAAAGTGTGGTATTGGAGGAGCGGAAATGTTGAAATAAACATTCTGATGCTTAAAAATAAGTGCTGCTACAGAAATCTAGGCAGCATAGTATAACTTTTCATGCTTTGGACTGGATTTCTACCAGATCATGGTGATTACCGCCATGATCCTAAAAGACAATATTCTACCAGTAGCTTTTGAAACACTGAATTTGACAAAAGACATGCTTCAGAGGGCATGTGCTACCGAATACAGTAAGAATGATATGCTTTCAATTTATTCTTGCCCTAAGCACATGTAGACCAGCCTGAAGTCCATGTCAAAGAATGCATTCTCAGTCAGCCAAAGCTATTCAGATGAGTACTCCATCTAATACAAGATGAGTGGAGATAAAAATAAAAGAGGCAATACCAGAAGTGGCTGTGATCCAAACAGAGTTAATTAGGAGCACAGTTGTGGGTATAAGAAAGGAGGGGGCGGGACAGATGGTGCTGCTTTTTAAAAAGAAACACTTCTCTGACATCAGCTACTGCAGCCAAAAGCTAAACCACAAAGGGTGCATATATTGCGAGACAGAAAATGATCCCGAGAAACTGAATCATCATTGATTTTGTCTGTTTAGTTTTAGTTCTAACTTTCCACTTTTCAGCTCAGCAGCCTGGCCTTCAGCTTTGTGTGTACTTGGAACTTGTGGCTGATCTTAATAATGTTATACCTCTGGTTTCTAATTGTGTGGGGCTGCTTGGATTGTTTAAAGAGAAATGCCAGTGTCACACTTAGAATGAAGCAAATAAAGGAAGGGAAGAAGAATTGTTACACGTATTGCTTTGCTGTCTGCTTTAATGAAACTTACACTAAGTCCTTATGTAGTGAATAAACAATGTCCCATCCTCAATATATTTTACAAGGTTCCCGGCCTAAGATAATAGTGTGACTTTCTGCTTCTCACTAGGTAATAGTAAGATAGGCATATGAACCAAGGGGTTTAATGCTCTGTCACTTGGCTGCCAGATTTAACTGGCTTGGCAAAGTAGATGTATAATCCATTCCAGTACACACTGCTCTTTTTTGCTCCTCAAAGCTTATGAAAAAATGATCATTGCACAAACAACCATTTTTTTCCCCCACGGGCCAGACAGTACATACAGGCCTCTTGTAGAAGAACAGTAGTATAAAAATCAAATGAATAAAAATACAACCAATTGTATCCAAGGTTCTTGGATCACATAAAGTTATGAGTGAACCAATAGCTACAGATCACATATTACAACCATTACATCCTAATGTCTATGTAAGTGATGATATGAGGGAAGCTTAAAGCAAAGTACCCCCAAAAATGAGCTTGAAAAAGACATATTATATACAGGAAGGTTTCAGTTACTGCTGGAAGTTAACAGATACTGATCAGCTGCTCCCCTGTTCAGATCCTTCTCACTGCAGCTGAGCACTCCTCCATCTCCCTGTTCTCTGATTTTTCACATGAGGGAGCACCATTCCTGGGGGCTGGGTGGATGAGATTCTGGTTCAAGGAATCTGAAATGGAATGACCAGGATCTGGAATGGTAATACCACTTCCCCACTATTGCTAGGGCTGAGACTTTCGGTGCTTGACTCCAATTGCCTTGTCTTGGTCCTCCTCCTGACAAAGGATATCTTTCTAGCCAGGGAAATGATAATGGCATCTGAGGCTACTGCTGGCTCTTACCCAGTGTGAAAAAAACAAAAACCTGGATGGTTTGGCATAAGTAAATAAATAAATAAATGGTTCTGCTTTCTTGTTATGTTACTACACATTCTACAACAAATTAAACATATCAGTTACTCACTCTGTTATATGTGACTTATAAAATACAAGTTTCCATGTGCTTGTTGGCTGTTCCTCAGTCAGCCAGGCATCTCTTATCTTCTCCTTTTAGTAGCATTGTTAAGCATATCACATTACTGTGATGCGCCCAGGACTTTTGGAGACACAATGGTTGTGTGGTCTTTTGGACACACGGTAGAGCTTTTATGTATTTTCTGACTACTGTAGATGTGTCCTAACAGAGAAATAATTTGTGATATCATGACATAAGTAAGTCCCACTAAAGTTTACAGAATGTACTGAAAAGCTGGATGCAGCTGTGCAATGAGCATCACTTCTAGTCCAAGCATCTCAGTGACCTTACTGAGGGTTAAATAAATACTTTCCCAAATAGTATTTTGCTTTCCTTTCCTCAATGGCATCCATCACAGCTAATTGAAAGAAGCATTTTTCCCTAAGGGGGTTAAAAAAAAAAAGCCAAACCAAACCAAACCAAGAATAATAATAAAGAAAAAGCTTGACACTTTTTATCCCCAAACAAAGATTACATGCACAGCAAGTTGTAATCCTTGGCTTTGGAGTATTGCTTTACAGGATTAAGAAGATAAATGCTCATTGCTTTTAATCCTCCCCATGATTTATGAGGCTCTGGGTAGCCTCTCCCCACCCCCTGAGACTATCTACAGAGCATGTGGTTGTTCTATCTGTGGCTTAAATTATAGATACATGTGTAAAGTAAATTGCAGATTGTTGTCCTCTAACAGAGAAGCTTCCTTATGCCTCCTGCAGTAGTCCCCTGGTTGCCACAAAAGAATGTTACTTCTTTGCTTGGTTATTAAGTTCTTGGGGGAGGGGGATTCTATCAGAGTAGGTGGTGTTATGAGGCCCTGGATGATCACTTGTCATGCTAACGTGAAAGCAACATGGCTATAACAGCAGCTGCATGAGCTCATGAGATGAAACAGCTGAAAGCACTGGTTTCTATTGTTCCAGAACGTATCCAGATCTCTTGCTAACTGGTGGGGGTAATTAAAAGTTAAGCAAGATGTGCCTAATGTAAAGAAAGCATTATACATCAAGCTGTTAATCACACCATTTTATCTTGGATTAGCCCTCCATCAGTACCCATTTTGCTTCCTGTTGTAAATACATCAGGTAGAGTAAAAGCAAAAAATAAAAGCTGCATTATAGCTTGCTTTTCAAAAACAGCGACCAGCATAGGATGCACAGAATAGAGATTTCCAAGCTGGCATCTTCCGGACTACAGCTCCCAGAATTCTAAGAATTGGCTGGGAATTCTGGGAGCTGGAAATCTTGCAAAGTGCAGCAAGTTGGAGAAAGCTGACTATAGGTGTGTTGCTCTCCACCACTTGGTACTTCAACCCAATGGTGGTGCAGAACAACAGATCTATGGTGATCTTCTTTGTGAGCCTTTCATAACTCCACAAAAAAATTGAAATATTTTAGATTCATAATGGGTAGTCAAGAAGTCAGCCCTAATGAAAGGAAAGTCCAATCCATTTTACAAATATTAATACCTACTGCAACAGAAGACATACGGTTATTCCTTTATTTAGGTTTATTCCTAAAAGGATCTAACTTTAATATGCTTTTATACTTCATGTTGATGTGTCAGATGTGGGTTTGGAAGCACTCTTAGGACAACCTCATAAAGATGAGGAACACCAAAATTTGAATTTTTTATTAATAAAAAAATTGTTATCAAGAGAGTAAAGATTTTGTATACTGAAAAAGGAATCTTAGGTGTTGAAATGGGCAATGTACTATTTAAAAGTGTATTTGTGAACCTAAATTATGAGCCACCCAGAGTCACCCTCTGGGGGAGATGGGTGGCATATAAATTTAATAATGAATAAATAAAATAAAATAAAATAAAAAAATAAAATAAAAAAATAAAATAAAATAAAATAAAATAAAATAAAATAAAATAAAATAAAATAAAATAAAATAAAATAAAATAAAATAAATGCATTTAATGTGACTGCTAACCACCAACCATTTAGTTGGCTGGAAAAGATGAAGGACATAAATAGAAGGTTAAGCCAATGATATGTGACTCTTCAGTCTTATAGATATAGGGTACAATATCATCTGGGAAAATGCCATTGGGTGGTAGATGATGTTTCAGATTCTGAATCTGATGTTGTTGTTGATGATGATGATTTGTCTAGATATAGTAAAGATAATGAAAATGCTACATGCCTAGAAAACTAAACTATGGAAACCCAAAGGAAGGCTGGTCTCTCTAGTCTTCACTAAAAGAAGGGAATATATGGCAGAGCAAGCTGCCATGGCTGAAAACTGGAAGCTCCTTTATAGAAATGTTTACATCCAGAGTAAACATTCAAAGTCTGTGAATTTTATTTTTATTTTTATTATGTTTATATTTACTTGTAATATACACTTAAAAATATAGTACCTTGTTACTGTAAGCAGTGGTAAAGAAGAATAAATAGCACTGTAGTTACTTTGCTGGTTCCACGGGTATCTACAGGTATATCCTTAACCCTACCTATACCATCTACAAGTCCTGAAATTCTACTACATATTGTTTGAGATCAATTAGGCTGTAAACAAAACCAGCTAAAAAATCTTCTATCATTTCTTTAATTCTTAACAAAAAAAAGATAATATGCAAAATAATTCCTTACTAACATAATCAGTGAAGCGAAATGTATTTACAGATAGTCCTCGGCTTATGACCATTCATTCAGTGACCCTTCAAAGTTATGGTGGCACTGAATAATGGGACTTATGACCTGTGTCCAAAGTTACAGTTGTCTCAGCACCCCCTAGGTCATGTCATCAAAATTCAGGTGCTTGGTAGCCCGCCTGCACTAACAACCACAGGGGCACTTCAACTCCCCCCACCCACCTATCTCCCCCCCCATCTATGCCCTTTTGGCCCCCTGCCACCCTGTGTTCCACCACCCCAGCTGACCTTTGCTGTCTTTTTGCTCCTGCTGCCGAGAAGGTGTGCTTGGCCTGGCTGCTCAGCCAGGCTGAGGTGGGCTTCACACTGTGGAAAAGAAAATAAAAAGAAGAAAAAAGCAGCCCCGGAGCCATGGCGCTAAAAAGCCCCTTTGTGCTGTACCTCAGGGGCTGTTTTTTTCTTTTCTTTTTTCCCCGCAGTGTGAAACCCAGCCCCAGCCTGGCCTAGGGGTGAGGCCCAAAGGGGCTTTTTGGCACGCTGTGGTTCTGGGGCTGCTTTTTGCTTTTTTAAGAAAAATTGGCAGCATGAAGCCAGACCCAGCCAGACCCAGCAAGGAAGACCCAAATGTTTGTGAATTTGGGAAGACCCAAATGTTTATGAATTGACTTCATAAGGCACAGGGAAGTAATCAGTGATAAGAAGTTAATATCTTTTAAGTAATAAATAGATTGTAAGAGTCAGAAAAACCTAATAAGCAGTCGGTACATCTCTAATCCTGTTTCCTATGGAAACAACTTGTAGAGTTGTTGCTTGTTAGTATTTTGACCTATGCTGTTCCAGTTTAGACAGATATTTAGGCTCAATTTAAACAGACATTTAGTTCAGAAAGAGATCTGCATAAGGGAACCCATTTAAGGATGCAGGTTTTATAATGAATGAATGATATCTTCTCAGTGAGGGACTTCATCACTCTTATGAATAATGGTCATGCAACTGATTTGATCTCTCTAACCTTTTGAACAATGCAGGAAGAAGAAAAAAATGTCATGCATATTGGGGAAATAATATACACATTGTCAGCTGATATAAAATGCCATTTGCATGGAGCAAAGAACGTGTGTTCTTCTGAAAGCCAATTCCAACCATTCAACACTCAAAACTATTCACTAAGCCAATGCTTCTTTCTTGGCATTTTCCTTCTCTCCATTGTTATAGAATATTGGGGAAATACATCTTAAATTCATTTAAAGAGAAAAGCCAGTATTCAAAACACACAGATCTAGCATTTTTTCCAAAGAAACTTCAAATTTCTATTTTCAAGGCATATTCCTTCCAGCTCCCATGCCACGTGACAAGCTGTTTTTAAAACCAAAAGATACTTCAAACAGTTTATAGCATGTAGCGTAAACACCATTCTGCAGATTCCATCTGTTCACTGAATATATCCTGCCAAAAGGGCATGCTATAGGTTCCTTCCTTCCACGAGAAAGGAAAATGGGGTCCTGGAAGTTGGTCTTAATGGCTGTACCCCCCTCATTCTGGAAGGGCTTGCTCTTCAAGGTCAGGATGGCGTCAAAGCAATTTAAAACAAAAACAAAAATAAAACATACTTTTGTGAAGTCCTTGGGGTTCTCTGGGCTTGGTTGTTTTTCAAGCTCAAATCTTGGTCATTTTTCAAGCTCAGAGAACCCCAAGGAGTCCACGGTTCAACCCTGAGCTACATATATTCTCTTCTATTGGTAAACATGCTTTTCCATAGGGCCTTTGGAATGGAGAGAGTAACATAACAGAAAAGCACTTTCTTGGGACTGTTTGGGTTGACCAATGTGGAGGTGGCTTATATTACCATTATGCATTTATATACATATGTACATATATGCATGGAAGGTACCTGGAATCTTTTGAATAGGTGACAAATAGTTGTTTGTGAGTAAGCAAGTAAGTGAATAGTACAGAGTCAGGATCTTTCAGTGTGTAGGGAAGATGGGGGAGGATTTTAAATTCCAATGAAGAACAAGCTTGGGAACATCTAAATAAGATTTTAGACTTCAGTCATTATTTTCTACCTGAAAAAGTGCATCCACATCTTCCAAGATCTCAGCAGGGCAGTTTTAGCTTGTCATGTCCTGAAGTAACAAAAAGGATGATCTGCCAAAATAGAAGAAGGGGGACAAAAAGGACTTACTGAAAATAGTATGCTAGAGAAATAAAAGTTACAAATATCAATTAATTCACAGTAGAAGAACTTTGGAACCATGTCACAATTACTCTAAGTAAGATTATGGTGAATTTCAGAGATGTCCCCCCTCATGTTTAACAAGTTTCATATTTTGTGTCTTCCCCCCCCCCCCCCCAAGATTCATCTTCCCTAGTAGTTTCATTTAGTCCAGATAGCCTCCATTCCCTGCTCACTTGCTTCAAGTATTGAATTTCAAAAGAATAATTTGTAGATGTATGTGTAAATCACCTGCCTACTCTAAATAAGATTTTGCTAGTCTTTGTGAGGGGCATTCTTCATACTTCTTTCAACACTACTACATGAAAAAGTCCATATTTAAGATTCAGTGACAACTCCATTCTTTGTTAATTGCTTTAAGAGGCAAAATTATATACAATCACAATTTCATCTTTCTTTGATTCTTGAATTCTTGGATACTCTTTGGTACCCATGAAAGGAATACATTTTTTTTGGAACTAAATAGGGAAGAAGCAGAACATTAGTGTATTGGCATGTAATATTCTACACACTCTAGTAATTTCCAAAACCTGTGAGATGCTTTTAGCCAGCAGGTAAAATCTGTAGTAGTTTGTATTGTTTTATTTCAATTGTCTTTCATCCTGACAGGGAAGGGAAATAATAATAATTAAAAAGAAGAAGAAGTGAATTTTCTTTCAAGATCGCCTCATAATGATTTGGAATCTTTCTTCAGTCTGTGTAGAAAAATTCTGTAATATCTTCCTAGTAACCCTTAGGAAGCTTAAGGGTTTTGTTTGGTCTTCATTTCAAAGTGAACCAATCTTGTCTGCAATATTCAGCCTAATACACACTTTAGAAAGCAGCAGCGATCTTTCATGCTGTACACTTTTCAAATTGTGCAGTGCAGTTCTTACCTCCCCCACCAATTCCATAGATTAAGATAAAAATATGTTTAAGAAGCATAGAGTACTTGGAGAGAATATATATATATATATGGAGAGAGAGAAAGAGAGAGACAGAGTCAGTAAGTCAGTCATCCTTTGTTCAGGTGAAGTGCTCTGAAGTTAAAGAAGCAACAAATAGTTTTGCTGTTTTTACTGTCATGACTTCCCACATAGAAGTTTGGCATCTGAACAGAAGTATATCTTCCCAGGAAAAGGGACTGATGTTTAAACCACTTTAGGTCTGAATTGGGATATATTCTGATGTGGGATACCATTAATCTATCTGCAACTATAATAGTGACAAATGCAGCAATTACCTCTTTGTCTGATTTTTCTGTGCCAAAGTTCCTATTTTTGAGTTTTTGAGGGAGAGGAGTGAGTTGGTAGAAAGGTCCTTTTTTTTCCTTTTTTTTTAACGATCGGTTAGCTATTATATACCACCGTGGATGGCATATAATTTTAATAAATAAAAAAAGTAATCCAATCTCTTCTTAAATAACCATTGTATGACTTGTGCTTTCCACCCTTCATTATACAAACCAACAGCTCCATCCTTCTCCAAAACAACAATGTCCAGCTATTCAACAAAAAGAGTAAGATAAATACAAGCAGAAAAATCAGGGGTGCATAATCCTGGGGTGGGGGGGGAGGAGCATGAAATCTGCATTTACTCTTTGAGTGGCATGTTGGGAAAACTCACCCACCATGCCACTCAATTGCCACATGCCACTCACCCCACCCTAACTGAAATTAAATCAGATATTAGCTCAAACAAGATAGAGTTAATATGATTACTCTTATATTAAATAGTTTCCACTTTCTGTGATATTGAAAAATACATAATTCAGTGGAAACATTTGGAGGGGTTCTGGTGTAGCCCAGAAGGCTTTAGGGTGAGAGATTATTCATCGCTGGGGCACCAGTTCATGGGCTCTCTGTTTGTTGTGCTTCCATGAATCACATAAATGCCTTCATTTGAAGTGAATGGTTACAGGGATATAAAATAAATCTGCTAAGTATTTCTGTGGAAGCAGATTTGTGTGACCTGCTGAAGCAAAGATGGCCATACTGAACAAAGTCCTCTAGCATCCATCTTTCTCTGAAAGGGAGAAAAAAAATCTGCACAAAAAGGATTGTGAGAAATACTTGTGGAAAAAAAGAGCACATGTTAAAGTTGCATACACAATATGCAACTTTAAAAAAAAGGGGGGGGCTGTTCTTTTTTTTTTTTTAGAAGTAGATAATGCAATACATATTTAAATCAGGAAAATTCATGTTAAAAAAATTGAACATAGGAAATAGGCATATTTAAAAGGTATCCTGGGGGATCAGTGTTAAAATCTAGGAGTGTTATACGCCTTGTGAACAAAAAGATCTGTATACTAAGGAAAATTACCAAAATGAGAAAATGAATTTGGTGTAAGTGTGTGCATATACACATGCACGGATACAGGACCAGAATTCAATCTTACTAGTGCAAGATTGGAGAGATATTCTGATCCATAAAATCCTACTCACAATTGTGGGTTGTTTTTTGTTTTTTTGTGGGGTTTTTTGGTTTGGTTCCTTAAGCTAAGCTGCTGTACAATTTTCCTTTTACTCCTGAAAGAGCCAAAATTGTAGCTCTGCTCTGCTCTGCTCTGCTCTGCTCTGCTCTGCTCTGCTGTGCTCTGCTCTCCATAATGCTGAAATACCCTTGTTATTTTTAGTAGTCTTAGCCTGGAGCCCTGGAGCCTTGCTGATTTTTACTTGGGATCTTGGGCGGTTTCCCTTGTCTCATATTGACTTCAGAGAAATAGAAGTGATTTGTTATGCCTTATAAGGAGAGTGTTTGCATAACTGCAAAACAAATCAATTCATTAATTGCTTTGCCTTAATTCTGTTTGCAGCCAGCTAGTTTGCTTAGTTGCAGAGAAGATTAAAGTTTACACAAAACCTGACTTTGTAAAAGAAGCAACTATTTTAAAGTGCCCTGAATCCATGGATAACTCAGGAGGGTTACAAAAGAAAAAATATGAAAGAAAGCTGATCAATCAGGTATTCATTAGACTCAGATACAATCAGGATACGATTGTTTAGGATTCCATTCAACTGATTTATTCATGGTTGCTGCCCAAAACAGGGGCCATGTGTCAAGCCTCCCCATTCCTGATAATATTTATTACAACTGCAGTTGGTTCTGATATATCCATGCGATCTAATGCAGCAGGGCTAAAGAATTGCACAATAATATAAGAGCAAAGAAAGGGAGAAGATAAGAATTTGCTGGGCTTCTTTCATTCTGAAAGAACATCTACTCCCATATATGAGCCTGCCCAGGCTTTCAGATGCTTGAAAAAGGTCATGTTCCCTCTCCAGCCATGGTGGACATACATTTGGAGAACCTTCAGGATAGTGACTCCCAGGCTGCTGCCTTTCAGCCTGGTGAAGGTATTTTATTCAAACAGGCTAAGACCTGAAATGTGTTTTAACTATTGAGTGTTGGGTATTCTTCTTCTTCTTCTTCTTCTTCTTCTTCTTCTTCTTCTTCTTCTTCTTCTTCTTCTTCTTCTTCTTCTTCTTCTTCTTCTTCTTCTCCTCCTCCTCCTCCTCCTCCCCCTCCTCCTCCCCCTTCTCCTTCTCCTTCTCCTTCTCCTTCTCCTCCTCCTTCTCCTCCTCCTCCTCCTCATATGCAGCCCCCAGCCTCCTAGTGTCATTCAGTAATGCCTATTGTGGTGCTAGAATTTCTGACTGATTTGGGGCTTTGAGAAACATTTACTTTAGCAATGGTAGTGGTCTACTTCTTAGGGCCTTCCTTCTCCCATTCCCACCCTTAAACCTTGAATGCCCCTAAAATGGGCTGGACTTTTTGGGGGGCACAGCCAATCCAATGATCAACACTAGATTGTCTCTGGTGGCCATCCAGAAGATTGGGAGGCTGAATTATGGTCACAGACTGCTTAAAGTTTGCCCTGGATTCCTTTGTAAACTCCAATTCTGTTTTATCTACTTTTTAAAATCATTAGCAGCCTTGATGGCTACTTTGAGGGGAAAGGTAGGATAAAATAATAAATGTATTCACGCTCTCTTTATATGTTGAATAAGCATATGCAACTTGGGAAAGCAGAGACAACGGCACCCATGTCATATTGTATGCAAGTATATAAGGCATTTTCACTGCAATGCAATGACTCATGTTTTGTCACATGCCCCCCTTTCCCCCTATGCAGAAGGCTATGTCTGCCTGCAAATAAAGTAGAAAATTTCTCTGCCTGTATGGTAGCACACAGCTCTTAAAGTGAAATCAGAAGGAAATTGGAGAAGTTAGAGAAATGTTATGGAGGATCATGAAAGAGATATCCCTAATTCCAACACAAGCTCCATATAAACACTTATGTTACTGTAAAGCCTTTCTAATAGGCTGGGCTCCCTTCCTGAATAATGTGGGTTGTAGGGGGACTTTGAAGGAATGAGCGCTTGAGATAGTTCATAACAGAATCCACTAAAGTTGACTAATTTAATCTACAACTCTTAAATTAATTTGCTAATTCCAACTTAATTATCCACTAGAGATTGCACTGAATGTTCTTACACAGTTCTCAGCTGAAACAGCACCCAAAAGTAATATTTAAAGAGAAGTTGTTTGGAAAAAATGGCACACCGAGACACACATACAGTATATGGATAATTTTGTATGGAATGGATTCAAATTTACATTAATGTGGAAATTCAACTGAAAGTTTTATTTAAGTCCATAGTATTAGGATGGAAAGACTCCTCTATAAAGTTGAACTGCACGCACTTCAAATTTAGCTAGAAAATTGGTTGGAAAAGTGATGGCAGGGAGCAAACTAGGAGTTCATTAAAAAATACAAAAGCAAGGTCACCTTAGATGCAAATCTAATTAGAACTCTGATTGCCTAGCAACCAGGTGGAGTCTAGGAAGTTTGTTCTTTTTTGTGTTAAGTTTACAGTGAGTGGTCCAGGTTGAATTGTTCATTCAGGTTTTCTTGTGAAGCAAGTAACGTTTGTGAAGTTCTTTACTTAATGGATTCAGCCAGCTCATTCAGAGACTCTGCTAACATTTTCTGTTTCAAAAGCATGTTTGTTAGTGCTGAGCTGGTTCTATTAATATTAGAACTAAATAAATAAACAAACAAATAAATAAATAAAACATTGCAATCACCTGTAATCAGTCCATAGCACAGTGCTCCATGAATATAAATTTTGTATTTCTGCATCTAATAGCCCCTAGTACGATTCACTTATTAGAAATAGCCGTTTATTTATCAGTTTGCCTAACCCAACAGAAACACTACTATTAGGAAGTTTAGTGGAATAAATGACTATGTTTAAAAAGGCCCACTGCCAACTGTGCTTTAATGACCAATTTCATCTGCAATGATAGAATAGGAGTAAACTGCTCAGTCTGGGAATGAATGACCCAGTTTCAGCTTGAAACATCTAAGTATTTGGAGAAAAAAAAACATACTTGGAGCTCCTGTAGATTATCATGACTACTGACAAATAATTGCCAAGAATAAATACTTGTACTTTTAAAAACAATTTGGAAATTGGTGTTTAAACTGACGATTCAGTGCAGAACCATCAATACCAACTTTATCAACTGTAAATATTCAGTAATGTACTTTGTCAAGTTTTTAAAATTTCCCCAAAGTGTTAACCAACCAAACAAGTTATTTCATGGGTATGAAATATAGCTACAGTATTGTTATTTCCAAGTGGCAGACTTTCTTGGATACCTTTTCAGACTTAAAACAACAACAACCATAAGCCAGATCCTTATTGGTGATAAAACAAAATAGCACTTTAAAAAATTGATTTATTTCTTAGCCTCTTTGTTTCATTTTTATCAGGGGTGTCTACAGTGACAGTCACTGTCTTCAAAATAATGGGCATAACTGGATGAACAAAGCCCACTCCTTTTTATGTATGTGAGATGCATCAAACAGATCTTTAAAAATGGGTGGGGGAAGGTTGGCCACCCCACTGCACTCATCATTTTGAAGACAGTGGCCATTGCTGCAGACATCCCTGCCTTTAAGAACTATAATTGTTATTGTTTGGTCTTAAAATATTGTTAGGATGAATTAAATAAAGCTAGGCAGGGACACAGTGAAAATAATTTTTTAAAAAACTATGATGGCTGAGAGGAAAATTGAACTCATGCCCTCCTAACTCAATATAATCATCTAATGTTGGCAAATGTAATATTAGACTTATTATATCAACAATTATTTTATATGTATAACCTAACTCAATTTACTAACTCTTAACTCAATACAATAATCCAGTGGTTGCAACTGTAAAATTAAACTTACTATATTATTTCAACATGCATTTTCTATATAATCTAGCTCAATTTAGTGATGCTTAATGAAATAATTATATGTTTGTGACTGTAATATTATGTTCATTATATTTTATGTATAAGTATTACATATGCAATCTGGAGAAGAAATTTACATATGGATTTTGTTGATATCCATTTTAGACTAATCCTGAGATTTTTGGAGTTTTGTACAATAATGTACAACCTCTTTAGAGAAAATAAAACCAGAATGATTAGTATTCCAACAACAACAACAGTCACAACAGGGAATTATTAAAGATTTTGTCAATTTTGTCTCATTGGAATTTTGAATGGGGCTTCCATATCTAGGCTACAGAAATGTGGACAACCAGTAGATGCTTAGAGGTTTCTGCTCCTCTTTGCTAGTCATCTGGATGTTTGCAGCCCAGTTTACAGTGGCCAATGCTAGCTATACTTCCCTGAGAAAAGCCAGTATAGCCCCAGTTCCCTTGTCCCAGCAAACTGCATTTAATTATAAACAGAAGAAAAAGCTCCTGAATCCTTTGTGATTTCACTGGAGGAGAAGAGAGGATCACCTGGAGGGAAGACCTGCAATTTTACAAGCCTTATTTACTGAGGCCAATGTCACTGGTTTATTTCAACATATTATGAAGTTTGTATAGGGCCTTATAATAGTGTTTTACATAAATGCATGATTATATCACAGTCTACTCAGTTCTGATCAAATATAATTATTATATCACACTGTCTCTGGAAGCGTGTTTGTGCAGCCATTTTGCTAACCCACCACCAATCAACTCCTGTCTTTCCCTTCAGTTGTGCCTTTTGTATTGGTCATATCATCTCCATCCACCAAAATGTTTCCTTCATGGTGCAGAATACAGGATGGATCAACTGGTGTCCTACTTTCCACCTCTATTTGGCACATAAAAGGGTTAAAACTAGAATAACCCAAGATCAGTCCTTTTCAGACTACCATACTAATTACCCACAGGTTGTTTCAGTAGCTCTGAAAAGTTCTGTATCTTTTGATAGATAGAGACAGATACACAGATAATGTAATTTTTCCAACATAGTGCATACTTCAAAAATGATCCAGAAAGGTTTTGGATCTTTTGCATGAGCACACCTTTTTGCTGTTCATTGAAGCAATCTGACTTTTTTCAGGCTTCTGCATTAGCCTCAGGAGGGGAAAAAAGGTGATGCTTTAAGGAAACCATTTATTAAAGTTAATATAGCTCTTAAAGTGACACCACCACCTTATTTCCAGCTACACTTCTATCTCCTATCAGTCTCTCAAAATATAGGAGGGAGACCTTATAGAAGCTTCCAACAAACTGTCAGCAACACATCACTATACTGTATGTATAATTTTGCATTCAGATATGTCAACATATCAACAAATTTTGAATTAATTGCATGCCTTGCCAGCATCCAGAAATTCTAATGAATGTGATTTGCCATAGAAAAGGGGAAAGACAGTATTAATTTTGCTTTCTCATTTGATACAAGAAAAATAGAATCAGAATTTGAGATAACAGACTGATGTTATATAATGTTATTCAGAAGAAACTAACTGTAACCAAGCAGAAGAAACTATTCAGCAAAAATAATGCTCTGTTTTAGATTAAATGTTATTTTAATATTTAAACTAGGAAAGATACTATGAAGGGCCTTAGTTCACACATTTTCCCTCTCGTTACAGACATGGAAGCCTATAATACTGCAACAGGATTCATACAGTGGAGTAGATTTTAGGCATGGGAAAAGAGGGAAGAAAACTAAAATAAAGTTCTGTAAAACAAGCAGAACTCCAGTTACCCCCCCCCCCAAATGTATATAGTCCAATATTTTTTTTAGGAAAATGCCTCTGTCTTTAGCACTTTGGAATAATAATTTTGAAAAAAAAAAGTGTGAAATCATGTTATTTCTTCCATATGCCAATACATGACTAAACCACAACACACACCCTTTAAATCTTTCCAGATTGGTTGTTTCTCCATAATGGAGAAAGCAACATCTATAGGTGACAGTGAGGCACGTAGGAAAAGCTGATGTCATATTCTTCCAGTACAAAACTTCTTCTCTCAAACCTCAGAGGGAAAAATATAGCTAATATGGTAGTCTAGGCCCAGAAGATTACAGCTTTTATGTTTTTACCCTTTGTCTTTTTCATTACCATTTGCATTATTCTTCTCATTAGCCCTATCTACATTATTGTTTTAATATATTTTACAATACAATTAATTTTAATTAATAACAGTGGTAATAGTTTTGGAAAACAAATATCTAGAATATATGACCTTGATTATACAAAACCAAGAATGATAGAATCTGTGCTGGAAGGGATAATTTAAGCCATCAAATCCTCATTCACTACAAGAATCTTGAAGCATCTCTAACACATGGCTGTTCAACCTCTGCTTCAACAACCTCTCTGCCAGTAAAGGGGAGCCCATGGCTCCCTTGGTCATTTATTCCAGTGTTGAACTACTCTTACTATTAGATGTTCTATTACTATTAGACTCAATTTCTAGTCCCCTGACCATTTTCTTTGCTTTTCTTTGCACTTGTTCCATTTTCTCTGAATCTTTCTTCAGGTGGAGGTCCCAGAAGTGGACACAGTTTTTCAGCTTCAGCTTGACTAGCCAATGTAGAATATGGTAGAACTAGCCTTTCCTATGATTTGAAAACTATCTTTCTATAAGTGGAGCCTAAATCATATTTGCCCTTTTAGTAGCCATGTCATCCTACTAATTCATATTTAGCTAGTTAGAAACTACAATTTCAATATGCTTTTCACACATACTATTATCAAGCAGGGAATTGCCTATCATATCCCTGTACTCTTAATTTATTTCTCCTAAGTGAAGAATCATGCATTTGCCTCTATTTTTAATTCCATTATTTTCCTCACACTTCCCTAACTTTCCAATATCATTTTGAATTCTACATTTGTCTCCTACAATATTAGCTACCTAGCTCATTTTGGGTCTTATGAAAATTGGATAAGCATTCTCTCCATCTCTATATCATTGTCACTGACAAAAGAGTACTCAGCCCAAAACTTAATCCTGTAGCATCATATTTAATTCCTCACTCTATTTTGATGAGAAATATCTGAGGAACATGGATCCACTTAAAAGCTATGTCATCCAGTTCATGCTACTTTTTTTTTTTAAGGTTAAGGATACCTTGGAGTCAAGCTTGACTACTGGTGATAGCATCTATTTATTTCTTACTTAATCAGTTCATTTATACCCAGCACACTCACAGTCATGAAGTCAGCCATTTTCCGGGCAACAATAAGGCACTGGTTTGCCACTGCCTTCTTCTGGGATGATGGTGATGGTTATGATTAACTTTCCAATATAGCCAATGCCCTGAAGTTCCCAGGCAGTCACCTTGCCACCTATTGAAGTTTGGCCCACATTCTACTGCCATGCTAATCAGAATGACATAGGATTCTTTGTTAAATGCTTTGGTAAAATCTATGTCTATAGCATTCCCATCAATCTAGTGTAGAAATGACTTGAATAAAAACATGAAGTAAGGAGTTTGACAAGAGTTGTTCTTTATCAATCCATGACACCTTCTAGTAATCACTACGTTGTTTTTAAGGTGTTTTACAGAATGATCTCATGGTGAAAATCTATCTACGTGATTGCTAGCGAAAATGACTTGATGACACATCATCACCATCACCATCGTCGTCGTCGTCATCATCATCATCATCATCATCATCATCATCTTCTTCATCATCATCTCATCACTTTATAATCTGTTCCAGAATTTTTTTAGATATTGATGTTAGTCTGATTGGTCTAAAGCTCCCTGGACTTCTTCATTTAAAGATGGGAATAATCTGGAAATTTAAGAACACAATGGAAACTACGCTGAGTGCAGATTCCCCTAATTCTCCGCAGTTTATTCTGGCCCTGTTCTCTGAGGAAAGAATGACATGAATCCTAATATGGATTCTGCATTTTGTTCATTGGTGTGTTACCCTGCTTTGTTAAAATGCTTTGTTAAAAGGAAATGGGAAATCACACTTGCAGAAAGAAGTAACATTGTTGTTGTTTTAATCTTTCCAATTCTGAAATCCTTAGGCAATTGCCGCTAATAGAAATAATTAATTTGCTATGTATTAATTCTGGAGTACATAAAAAAACAATGTTCCATACCTACAAACAAGAGAAAGAGAGAGGAAAAGAGAGAGACAGAGAAGGAGGGAGACTGAGTTTTATTAAGATTTATCTGATGGGCTTTCAAAATTGCTAATATGTTATCTAACTGGGCCACACATGGACCTCAATGATGCTGGTCTAATTAATTCCCTTTGGCATTATTCTGTAGACTCAAATATAATAATATAACGCTTGTTATTTTTACCCCCCTGGAGCTAACCAGCACACTGACAAGAAAGTAAATCTAATGTAGTAATTTCTCTCCCACATCTAACATCTACATTTCTTTTCTAATAAGTCACTCATTTCAATATATAGCCCTGAAGCAAAGATAATCTGTCACCTGGCATTATAGAATAGCTTTGTGATAAAGGTGCAGCAAATATATAATTAAAATGAAGGAAAGGTGAACCAATAGAAATATCAGGCATCTTAAAAATAATTTTACTTATGCAGGAGAATGTGAGTTATTTGGTTCTAATAGGGCATATGCATTCACATATGTTTAGGTTATATGAAAACAAAATTGATGTTTTGGGTTAGGCATTGAAGAATTACATACTGCACATCTTTGGGAATAATGTGTGTTTTTGCCCCTTATTCAGTGAGTTTCCTTGTTCCATTCTCAGAGCCACCCCAAATGCAGAGAAGCTCAGAGGTGCATCCTGTACTGCAACTGATAGACAATGCAAACCTTCTGGATTGCATATAATGAGATATGCATTGTGATTTGCACATCTTTTGTCTGCTCAAAAGATGAACACCTTCTTTGATTTTTGGTAATCCTGGCTAGAGAGTCTAGACGTTCTGTAGAGAGATCCACAATTCTGAATTTGATCTGATAGTCCATTACATTGCTAGAAAGACTTTTCATATACAGCCCATTGGATGGAAATAAGAAAAAGAGGACAGGTGTGTTGATACAGGAATGCACCCACAGATGGGTCATTACATATAATATTCTACCTCCTGTGAAACAGCATTTGTACACAAAGACAGTCTAGTGCTCTATCTAGTTTACCTGTCTGTCAGTGGGGCATATGAACAAGAATTGAAAAAAAAAAAAGTTAGCCAACATTCCAAATTTGTAAACATTTCATATTTTATATATATATATATATATATATATATATATATATATGAAATATGAAAATACACACACACACACACACGGGGAAATATATATATATATATATATATATATATATATATATATATATATATATATTCCCATATAACAACAACTTTAAAAATAGTAGTAATTATAGTAATATATCAGGTATGTCTAATGATCTTTCTGTCATCTATTTAGGAACTATAGTCTGAATGTTAAGAAATGGAGGAGTGGCCTGAGAATGGATTATAAGGAAAAAAAATAAACATTAATGTTGTCTTTCTGAATCAGATCTCAGGGTCTCTTTCACATGTCATCCATCCATCAGTACCAGTGTCCCGCTGGATATGAAAAATAACCTTTAGAAAACTCTTCAAAACTATAAAGTATAGTGTTAGCTTTCATGAACGGAACATAAGTGGTGAAAGATCAGAATAACTACTTGCTAGTGTTTCCATTCTTTACAACAATAATTGCCAAATCTGTTTTTATTTTTTAACAATTCTTTGTCTTTGTTTACTTAAAATTCAAATTCAGAAATTAGACCTTATGTTCCAGCTTCAGATGAAAATTATTATGGAATTTTATCTAGAACTGGTAAAGGGGAATAAAATCATTAATTGGTTTCTCATTTTAATGTGAACACATTGAAATTGCAGTTTCTGAATTTTTGCATAAATTAGAAAGCAGATACAAGGAGCCTGATTTGCTCTGGGAATGCAAGAGACAAAAGCTAAGAATGATACCCATGAGAACTGCAACAACAACCCACATCTTTGAAATAACACACAGTTTGGCCTTAGATTGTAAAGCCCTTGTAGCCATCATGTTACATTACCTTGGTGCTTATAGATGGTAAGAAATGGGTTGTTTTGTCAAATATGACATCTAATTTAATCCCCAGAATATTAACCCTTGGAATCGGTGGATATATATACTACAGTCAAACAAAATTACTAACCAGTCTGAAGATAAAGCAGAAAATCAAAAATCAGACTACCACCATAGACACCTAGAAGGCAAGAATTCAATTAAGCATAACATACAGAAAAAAGTCAGCATACTATACCATGCTACTATAAACTATAAACCATAGTATAAAGTTACTCATTTGTCCTATCAAAATAGATAATAGTTAATGGCAGTTTACAAGTTCAAATACACGATCACTTAATTTATCTTTCCTAAAAGTTACATTATGAAATTCAAAATATACAGCATGCATCTTGGGTTGTCTTAATCTTCACATACCCTACTAGAAGTGAATCTCAGCCTTCCATTCCAGCAATTGAATTATTTTATTTTATTGAAAATGTGCATACTGTCACAAACATAGATTCCCATTAAAAAATCTCAAATATGGGTTGCCAGAAGCTTTGAGTCTGTGAACTAATTTGTGAGGAAGGAAGTTATGCCTTCCCAGTATTTCACATTAAATAGGCACTATTTCGAATACCTTTAATCTTTAAGAACAAAAATCAGAAATAACCAGCAGTACTGATCCTTTCTGGTACTGGAACATTAGATATAACATTCTTGCCCATCTCTTAAATATAATTACAAATTATTGCAGTGGTATTTTAGTTATCTTAAAGCAGCCTGTCTCTGCCCTACACTGATTGAAAAGTCAAAATAATATTTCTTCTGTTGGTTAAACACTTACTAAGAAAATTTAAGTGCCCTATAAAATATAATTAACACATCAGAATAGTCATCAGCAGATGTAGCCTGTGAAAGGATGGAATTTATAGTGTTAGGATAGTGTTGAGATGAACGCTTACAAGGAGGGACTTTTTACACTAGAAAAAGAGGACACAGATGTCAACATCCTAATTCATAAGTATAGGTAGATATCTAGATTTGGGGGGGGGGGGAGTGGGTTCCTTTGAGACAGTTATTTTATTCCCGGTGACTGCCTGGACAAGTCCCTGCAGTTTTCTTGGAAAGGTTTTTTGGAAGTGGTTGTCATTGCCTCCTTCCTAGGGCTGAGAGTGACTGGCCCAAAGTCACCCAGCTGGCTTCGTGCTTAAGGCAGGACTAGAACTTCCGGTCTCCCGGTTTCTGGCCTGATGCCTTAACCACTCCATCAAACAGGCTATTAGACATAATTATATAATATATGCATAAATAAAAAGCTCAAAAGATGACTTTCCCACTTCCCAAAATATCCAGAATCACTTTCCATAAATTGCAGAATATCTAATGGGCTTATACACACCTCCACCTTTTCAGAATTTATTTATTCTTTTTCACTGACATTCACTTCTTCCCTTATATTCTTGTTCAACAAGTACACACATACACCAGACATAATATACAAAATGTTGTCTTTGGAAAGACATGTTATATTTTCCTGTGAGCTCTTGCTCCTTTCTGGGGAGAAATTGCAAAATCAGAAGATAGGAAGATAACTGTTTATAGGTGGCAAACCTATACTTAAAACTAAAGTGCCATTAAGTACAGAAGATATAAATTTGACTTGGTTTGCCTATGCACGAATAAAGGCACCATTTGAAAATGATGCGAAACAAAGAGGTATAGGAAGGAGTAAGAATGAATTTGAAATAGAATTATGCAATGATGACAAACATGTAATCACAAGAATGTACAAATTGCTATTAAAATATGATAAAGAAGCTGAACACGTTAAAGAATGTAATATTAGTGGATGCTAAATTTTGGGCACAGTATGACATGGCTATCTGGGAAAAATGTGGACTAAAAATATTAAATTTGCTCTGTGCAATAGTTTAAGAGGAAAAAAATTATAAAATGATGTAGAGATGGCATTTGACACTTGTGAAACTATAAGAAATATATAAAAATGTTTCAAGTAAACGTTGGAAATGTGAAAAAGAGAATGGAACCTATTATCTTATGTGGTGGACTTGTGGAATGGCCAAAAATTTTTGGTCGGTGATCCACGGGACATTGGTGAAAATAATGGGAATCCCTTTTCAGATGAAACCAGAATTGTATTTTTTAGGGCTTATGGAAGAAGAACTGAGTAAAAAGCATGGTGTCTTATAGTTGTATATGATCACAGAGGCAAGATTATTATACACATAGAAAGTAAATAAGCTCCAAATGTTGAAAATTGGATATTTAAAGTTATGGATTTGGTGGGGATGGCAAGACTGTCTAGTGAGGGAGAAATCTACAGAGGCTTTTATTAAAGACTGGAGTCTGTTTATGGATTATATTATATTAGCTTGATGATAAAGGGTTTTATGAATTAAATAAGGGGAGATAATGGAAAATTGAATAGTGACTACAGAGATATAAAACAATAAGAAATGGTCAATAGATGTGTGAGGAAAGTGAAGCGCAAAAGTAGATTGTGTGTGTGTGTGTATGTGTGTGTTAGATGTTTAGTTTTGTATTTGTAGGTTTATCTTTTTGTATATGTTTATGTATTGTGGTTTTAATGTTTATTTTATGTGTAGAATTTTAATAAAGTTTATATAGGGGAAAAAGAGGAAGGAGAAGAAGGAGAAGATAGAAAGATAACCACTCAGTCAAGTCAAACATATCCATGTAGTTTTCTTGGCAGCAATACAGAAAGTGTGTTCCATTATTACTATTTTTTTTTTCAACTTCCACTGAAATCTACAATCCTGGATTTCCTGGTAGTCCCCCATCCATGTACTAATCAGATCTGCCTCTGTTCAGCTTTTTCCTGCCGCTGTAAGGTAAAGCTTAATTCCTGGCTACTACATGGATACAAGTAGTTTTCTTGACAATGGTATTTAAAGTTATTTAAGTGGTTTGCCACTGCGATCTTTCAAGGTAATTTCTTTCTTTCTTTTTTCTTTTTTTAACTTTCTAGATCCTGTCTTAATATCATTACACTGCTTTCCCACCCTTTGGTCCCTGCTCATCCCTGGGATAAAACAACTTTTTTTCACTAAAATAACTTTTTAAAATAACTTTTTTTAAAAAGTTGTTTAAAATAGCTTTTTTTTTTTTCCGTTAGTCAAACAGTCACACTAACAGGCTGTGTTTTTTAAGCACAGGTCTATTTGCTTTTAAAATAGTAAGGAGGAGCTTCTGCTCAGCCATTTCAGGTAGAGACAAAAGAAAGGTGAGATAAATCACACTAGCAGCAGATTGCTTTGAAGTCTGACTCCTATTCCGTGTCATTTCTAATCTCTCGGAAAGAAGGCCAGACAACTCTAAATAGAGCAAGTGGGGCCTAAAAATTCCTTTATTGCACTTCTGTATGTGCAACTGGAATTGCAGCGTTTTACTTCAGCTAAAACCATCTGAACTCAGTGCTGAAGGAAGGTAAAAAGAAGCCTATCTGTATAAACAAAGACATCTGGTTATGATACCTGCTGTCACAGCGGCTGTGCATGTGTAAGTTAATGGGATAGATGATGCATCTCATCTTTTCTTTAAAAGATTTGAACATGAAAATTGGCAATTAAGCTCCATAATCTCTCCAGAAGGCAAAGTAATGGCAAATAGCTGCCCAGCTCTTCTGTAGGGTGAAGTAACCTGTTTGTGGTAGCAACTGTAAAGCGAATAAGGATAGATAATGCAAGGATTCATATCTAAATGGCATGTCAAGGCTTTTGGTCCTTATCTTTGCTTTTGGGGTGAAAAGCAAAGACTTCCTTGAGTCAGGATTAACTCCTCATGACTTCTTGGATACATCCATGTAGGTTTCTTGGCAACAATACGGAGTGATTTGCCAGTGCCATCTTCCAGTCTAACCTAAACTTCTGGGATTTTTTGGTGATCTCTCATCCAAATACTGAGTCCAACCCTGCTTAGCTCCTTGAAGATCAACCAATGTCAGCAAGATACTGCTACCCGCTGAGGTCTTTTCATCCAGCAGAATGGGAGTGGGGGACAATTCAGCTTGAGCTGTTTAGAGTTTTACCAGAGAAAAAGTGATACAGATGGAGCAACTGGAGTGCATAGGACATAACAAATAAAAATTATACATTTTTCTCTCTGTGTGTGCCTGTATTAGTATCCTACAGTTAGTAATCCTGTAGTATCCTACAGATACTACGGATACTAGTACCAGGAAAGCAGGGATTCTCAAACTTTGTGGTGTGGTGACCTCCTAAATGATAAAGGAATTTCTATGAACTCCACACAAATTAATGTGCACATTAATTACTCTGTCCATTAAGGAGATTTGTTGGCTGCAAGGATGTGGGATGTATCTGTGGCAAGACAAGGGTGCCCTTGTAGTGGAAAGGCATAATGCAAACTTGTGTTTAAGAAGGTATATCAAGGGCACTTCCCAAAGGCCCAGTGGGATTCACTTCAGATTAGTAATTGTTAAACTTATGCTTTATCTTCTCTTTCAAAAGCATATGCTAAGGGAATGAAGCAAACATTAAGGGCTTGTCCTTGTACTTGCAGCATCCTATGATAGCCAAGGGTAAACAGCAAATTAACCTTTTTTTTTTTTTTGGAGCAACTTGGAAGAGGAGGAGGAGGAGGAGTTGGGGGTGGGGAGAAGAACTAACATTATCTGGGACCTGCAACTTATCTTCTGATAATAGATAATTCCTCTTTGGGGACCACAGCTTTTTTTTTGCATCTCCATGTCTCAACACAGGAGGCAAAAGAAAGCTAACTCTAGATCTGGGGCATTTACCTTGGACATCTGGAGAAGTGGATGGACCATGAGCTTTGCACATGTAAAGCAGCAAGTGTCCTGTAATAACTCACTCTGAGCTTTGCTTACATAAGCTTTGCATGCACAAGCTCCATCAAAAATGTGATCTCCACCCTTCAATGTGCTGATGACTCTCTGTTTTAGAACCCCTGAAGTAATGAATTCAATTAATACTAGTATATATTATTTCGGTTATAGATCAGTCATGATTTTGGAGTTAGCTACAGCACAATCTGTCTTTCAGAATTATCTACCCAAATCAATTTAATTGATGACAAACAGGAGAATCCCTTGTGTTATTAAAACAAAACAAATAAGACTGTATGCCAAAACAATGAGACACTTGTCTTATATAAAAATTCTTGATTGTTAGACATAACAAAAGAATGGCACACCTTTGAGATTCCAGTGTTATTGTAGAAGAAAGTGAGGAAAGATTAAATGATTAAGGGGGATACGATTTATTATTAAGAAGAGATTAAAAAACAAAAATGTTGTCCACACAGAATAAGTCTGCATTTCCTCCATTTCATCTAATGGTAGTTTTGTAATATAAGCAAAATATAGCACAAGTTATGAAAACTACCACAGTATTTGGTAAATAAGAGTTTTCAAAGGAGAAGCATTGTCCCACCTCACGTGGAGAAGGGTTCATCTGAATTATAAATCATATTTGAAATGGTCAGATGGATCAATATTTTTCATCTATAGCAGCAAAATTACTCAAATTTTAATGCAGAGTTATTTCAATATTTTTCCACACATTCCTGATTACTGAATTACTGGTTACTGAACTGTATCTGGGGGACAAAGGAATTGTGCTCAAAGGAGTGTTCTCAGAGGTTTAAAAAGGTCCTGGCAAAGACCAAAAAAAAATCATTTTTTTGAAAAGGTAAAGACTGACTTTAATGAAGCTTGACTCCTGATAACCTCATAGACACAGGCATGAAATGATCCTGACAACAATATGGAAGGTTGCCACTGAATTCTTCCCATTTTTTTCCCCCCAGTTTCCCAATCTGACCTACATTCCTGGAATATTTTGGTGCTCATCATCCAAGATTAACCAGATCCAACCCTGTTTAGAGTGGTTTTGTATTTTCTGAGAGCGGTCAAAGTCAGATAAATGCGATTACTTGCTAAGCTAATGATTTAATATTGAACACTAAATCAGTTTTATATAAATTCCAACATTTTAGAGATCAAGCACTCCGAAATAAAAATAAATGTTAAGAACAATAGAAGTCTGGAAACATTTTGTGGTTTCATGTCCAAGGTCTCACATGTTCTTACTAACATCCTGTGAGAACATAGATTTGACAGTTTAAAAATTAGCTTTTTATTTTTTTTTTAAACTCAAGGTTTCATAGACACCACTCTTGCATTACAACTACATTAAACTCTATTTAAACAACTGAAAGACATTTTTTTTTTTTTTGCATAATGTTACTTCTACTTAAATTTATGGATCTCAGATGAATATCATCTCCCTTAATGCGACAGGGCAAAGGCATTTAAACATCTATAGGAAATTTTTACAGTGAGTCCGGCTGCTAACTTTTCATTTCACTAGGAGCAAAGAAGAAATGTCTTCACTCTGAAGTTGTATGCAAAGCATCTGATTCACACCTTTCAAGCGTGCATGAACTTGTGAACCAAAATTGGCATTCTGTAGAACTTTCCAGTGCAGTTCACAGCTCAGGCAATGAACACCAAAGCCATATGCAAGGCAAATGGAGAAAGTGAGCATATGCAAAAGCAACAGATTCATCCACCCTCCTTTCACAGATGCAAGTACAAAGAGGATTTTTCCCCCCCTCTTCTGGGGGACTTGGCATTTTAGCAGATTTCATGAAGCACTAAGAGGTTTCTCTCCCTACTGCACCATTTTTTCAATATTTTAAACATACCCTTGTTTCCATTATGGTAGTTGCATTCTTGTTTTTAAAGGCTTCTAATGGAGACACTATTTTGGGGGGACAAAACCCCCTGATGCTTTATTCACGGACAATCTCATGGGTGATGAAAGGCGGAGGAACAGCTGATGTAGGAGTAACAACTCTGTTGCTGCTACCACTACAGCCAGCAGATGAGTAGGAGACAGCCCCCACTAACTAGCAACTGTTTATTCACCCCATTTTGCTTTTATTTGTGTATTTATATAATTTTGCATTTGGGATATATCTTTTGTCAGTTATTTGCTTTTCAGGTCTAACGAAGTGCTGCATTAATGAGTGCATATGTGGCGAAAACTCAAATAAGGCTCCTTCCATCCAAATCCTGCATTTCACAATGGTAGTTATTGTTTGTAATCTGAAGGGACGGGTGACTGCCGAAAGGATACAAAAGGTGATTTAATAAGAATGCAGAATGAAAGATCATTGTCTTTGACAAGACTGATTTCTGTCTGCCTTACAAAAATAATAAACTTCATTTACCAAAAGGAGATATATTCAGATGAAATACTTTCTGACTAAATTGGCTATATTTGCATGCTGAATATAAGTTGTCCATGGATTATCTGTGTCCCAACCTCACACTAAACCACATACTCATCAAGTGGATTTAACAGCCAGCATACTAATATATGGTTTAGTGTGTTGGGTGAATACAGCCAACATGAAGCTCCTTTAGAAACTAATTAATAACATGGCAGACATTTAGAAATGGGAGTAAGCCAATGGAAGCAAATTATCCTTTTGATAGTAGAATATAATGCAGCCAATATTAGTTTTCTAGGCACAATTTGCTGGTTTTGACCTCTAAAACCCCACAGCAATGTTTTCAACCTTGTCATGTATATTAAAAAAAAAAAAAATCCATCTTCACTGAAAGCTTTTGTCAACTACTACATATATTTGTAATGTGACACCTGTTGGCACTGTGATACATGTTTCCTTCTTTAGGTTACATCTACAGGGCCACAATATTAAATAAAACTTGTCAACATTACATTAAAACAATTTAAAATTATCTAAATATCATAAGGTAGTCAAATCCTGTAATATTATAAATTTTGGATGAGAATTCTAAAATTTTATGAAAGAACTTGACCTTTTTTTCTAAATAAATACTCACTGAGTTCCCATTCTCATTTACTGCATGATTTCCAAATGTCTAATTACTTTTTCTGTACTCTCTCATCTCATTCCCATGCATCCTCTCATGAACAGATTTTTTTTTTCCCCCTGAATTGCATTTATTTCACAAAACTCATCACAGATTATTCCATTATCACCGTTCTCTGGAACATAACATGCAACTGTCACCAATCATTGGATTCCTAATTTTATATATACCCACAATAGCCTGCTTGCATGTGTGTGTTGACTCCTAATGACTGCCTGGACAAGTCCCTGTAGTTTTCTTGGAAAGATTTCAGAAGTGGTTTGCCATTGCCTCCTTCTGAAGCTGACAGAGAGTGACTGGCCCAAGGTCACTCAGCTGGCTTTGTGCCTAAGGTGGGACTAGAACTCTCAGTCTCCTTTTTTCTAGCCTAGTGCCTTAACTACTATACCAACTCACAATAGCTTAGAAGGTACCAATTCCTCCTTTCTTATATATATTTGAACCCTTCCATTTCACTTCCCTGAATGTATTCATTACCTTCAGCCCATAAGATTAGATTCTTTCATTCAGATGTATTGTACTCTTCCCTTTTCTCTTAGTTTCACAGATGTATACCATACTTTTTTCTTTCCATTCATTAATTTATGATCATGATTTCTATGATTTACTCTTCTAAACTACAATCTTCTATATGCAACTGTCATCACCAGATGAGCCCAAAGATATTGACATGCCCTACTCATCATCGCTTTGGTCAACTGAGGCTTTCACATAACATTTTTTTTAAGAAGATAAAGAACATGTAGACCAAGTTACCAGCCTTAGTAGTACCCATATCATATGCAGATGTCCTGTTAATGGTATGAATCATAATGGTCAGTGTTGGCACATTTTGACCAGTATGCCACAAGCACAACCAAAGCTCAGTTTTTCCCAAAGAAGGCTCCCATGATTCTATGCATATTAGGATTTTCAATCTAGAAATGACCTTCCAAGCTAACATACTATTGCCATATCCTACCACCAAGGATTGTTATACTGTTAAATTTATTTATTTATTTATTTATTTATTTATTCATTCATTCATTCATTCATTCATTCATTCATTTCTCTCCTTCCTTCCTTCCTTCCTTCCTTCCTTCCTTCCTTCCTTCCTTCCTCCCTCCCTCCCTTCCTTCCTTCCTTCCTTCCTTCCTTCCTTCCTTCCTTCCTTCCTTCCTTCCTCTCTCTCTTTCTCTCTCCTTCTCCTTCTCCTTCTCCTTCTCCTTCTCCTTCTCCTTCTCCTTCTCCTTCTCCTTCTCCTTCTCCTTCTCCTTCTCCTTCTCCTTTTTTGAAGAGAAAGTTGTATTAGTTCAAATAAATAACTTCATTCATAAAGAAAAACAAAGAGAGAAATAGTGTTTCCTGAGGCTGGAGTTGAGGGCAGGCAAATTTGATAGGATGACACTATTCTAGAATTGTGATGTGAGCAGAAGGAAGGATATGCAAACTCTTGCAGCATTAACTAACCCAATTGTTTTAGCAGGAGGTTGTCTAGATGAAATTTGATCTTGATAACCTGTTTTAGTAAAATTTATATTGTGCTTGAAGGCCCTTTCAAATAAACAAATAAATACAACTTTAATTTCACTAAGATGATTCTTGTTTTTATTTCATATGCAGCTGTTTTGTCCCAATACTGTGTCGGTTGGGTTGTTTTGATTTTTTATTTTCTTATTGTGTATACTGCCTTCATCTGTTTTGGGATTACTTGTATGGATTGTTTCCTAACTACAATGATGACCAAATACAAAATGCACATCTTGGAATCGCAATACGAGCTCTGTTTTTTCATACTTGCATCACAACATGGCAAAAACCATTTCACCACTTGCCCCCTTCCTGTGGACAACTATGGAACTTTGACATAGGGTGGCATGTATCAGCAAACACCATTAACAATCTAACCCTGGGTCCAATAATTGCAGTAAAATGTGCTCTTAGTTCTAACAAATCTATTATATCTTTTTTCATTCCCTTCCATCCCCTTCCCACTAGCTCCTGTTATGCCAATAATAATTCTGAAGTCACCAAACATGCAGTGTTTAGGGGAAGACACTCCTCAAACAAGTTTTTGTATATTATCTTTTGCAAAGCCTGAAATTTTCCCCAGGTTGCTGGTAACCTCACCACAAAGGAATGATCTTTGAAGAATGAGTTCAATATACAACACAGGTAGGACACCAGCAACCCTTGGCCTTACATATGAGCTTCAGCATTATTTGAAAAGCCCTTTGCAATTGATTAATGCAGACTTCCAGAAAGAGCAATGAATCTACTTTTGTGGCAGAAAGAAAAAGAAAAGTAAGCACTAAGGGGGTGGGGGGAAAGTTGGTCAGTTTAGTCCATTTTTAGTATTGACTTCAATCGTAGTTTTCTTCAACTGTGCCTAACTTTGGATTGAAATGCAATCCTAACAGATTATTCCTGGAATAATATGACCATAAGATTATATCAAACTAGGAGAGGGGGTAACCTGTTTACCCGCTATTACAAAGGTTCCTTATATAAATGGATGTCACCATTCAAAGTTAAAATAACAGTCGAAGAAGTCTGTCTGTTATGTAAAGAATTACTGTGTTTGCACCTCCTTCTTCTGCTTTGGAGATTTCAGTAGAGGTCAGGAAATAGGTATCCAATTATTTATATTGCAGCACTCTTCCTGTTCCTCCAGCTTTGAAGATTGCAACCCCTTTTCTGTATATCTGTGCAATCCCATGCTTGACTTGATATATTAAACCTTTATTTTCTTCCCAAGGTTCTTTATATGTGGTAGATGCTGCAGTTATCTGCCAAGTTAGATTTTTGGATGTAAATATTTCTCTTGGGTTGATGTGCATAAATTATTTTAAACTCAAAGAGTGACAGAATATGAAAACTCAGTGTGACAAGAGTGATCTTTCCTAGGCCTTTCTTATATACATTTCACCTTGAGAGGAATTGTGTATGTGTGTGTGTATGTTTCTCTCTCTGTGTGTGCAATTTGTACCTGGATATGCTAATGGAGTAAGAGATCAAGATGTGCAGAATATTAATAATCAGTAAGCAAGACTTCTTTTAAAGGAAAGTTACTTTTAAGCCCTTCTCAAAATTTGCATAGATATCAAAGCAAGGCAGCAAAATGGAAGTGAAATTGATGCATAAACAGCAATACTGCATAGGCATTTGTGTCCATCAGGCATCAACATATATACATGAATCAGCCACTACAATGCACATCCGTTTGTGAAACTGTTTCCCCCCCCCTCCCCAAATGGGAGGAAATGAGAACATGCTATGGGTAGAAACTATTTGGAAAAAAAAAGGGGGGGCATCTGAGACATTTGATGGGTACTCTGGGTATATCTGGAAACATGGAGATAAAACCAAAAGCTCTGAAAAAAATAAAGAAACAGGTTTTTGCCAACACATATATTTGCAAAACTCACCAACACCCAATTTACCGAAAAGTCTAACTTTTAAATTCATTTAATTCAATTGTGTTTTGCAGCAGCTTTCTCCAGTTCAGTGACTACCAAGCTGAGCTAAGCACTAAAAATGTGGCTTCAAGTTCATGCTATTAACCAAGACAAAAGAAAGAGGAAGTAAATGCTTAAAAAGCAAAATGTTTCTTATGCCCTTATCCTCAAACATGATATGAAGTAAAAAATAGCAGCTGTAATGAACTTTCCAGAAATAAATATTTGAAGACTGCAACTTTGCAGTTGGCTCCTACAATCAGTTCTTTGCTGTCACTAGAAGGAAGAAATAGCCAGACTAGTCTTAGGAACAAGGCTAGTGTTGTGCTGTAAATGAATCATATTCCACCTGGCCTGCTACAACCAATCTACTTCAGTTTGGTGGGAAGTTGCTCCCCGGCTTATCCTTCAAAGAACATATCAGTGCAATTTGTGTGCGTTAGATGTGGGGAACATGCATTCACCTTACCTACCTTTCTAATTGTACCATCATCTCTAGAGCCTTCCTGCTTCAATTAAAACCCAAAGGGAGACATTATGAAAGAAAGCCTCCCAAGTGAGTTTTCGTTGTTGTTGTTGTTGTTGTTTAGGTAGATTTGTCAGCCAGGAAGTTCTGCAGAGTGATGGAGAGATCTATTAAGGGTTTGGGTATGAGTATTTGTCTCGTAACTACAAAGTCAGCTAAAAAAATACAACCAATGTGTGTATTTAAAAACAAAACAACCTGAAAGAATCCTGGGAATGAGATAGAAAAAGAGCAGCAAGCAAACAAGACGAACCAATCCTTGTTTATCTATATCTAGTCTATTTGTGCTGTTTTTTTGCCAGTTATCTCAAGTTTGAATGGAATTATTACTTTTAAAAGAAGTTAAAGCTGGCTGCCTGGCTGGAAGAGCATATCCCAGTGAAACATTTCATTGCAGACATCATAGAACCAAAGACTTTCAAAAGCATCAGGCTTAGAACAGAAAGACCATTTTACATGTGAGTCCATAAAAATGTGTGAGTAGAAAACAAAGGATGCAATACTGACACAGTCGTACCCTAGAACGAGTGAGAGAAGCCACATTCTATTGTAATGAAAAAAGCATTTGAAGTAATATGGCTTTTTTTTTTTTTAATAATCATTTAGCACTGACAGCATGTAGTGTGATTATGGTTGAATTTGAGTCAGGCCCCAATCCTGAATGCAGAAAAAGAGATTTGCTTTAAGTTGGTCTGTTTCAGTGTTTTGATAAGGCAGGGCAAATCTTATTGTCTACAAACTCCAAAGGGTTCAGTACGACTGATGCCAACATCCTCCAGTCCACACCCCCAATTTTAGTGTTAAATGAGAAAAGCCTGAACACATTGGGACTTTATGGATGGAACTTGTACCTGTATTCCACACACACACACGCACACCCCACACACACATTCCCATGAACAAACATCTGCATGTAACTTGAACACATCCTCCATTCTATTTTAGACCCATTCAGTATATCTGGAGGAAGAAAACTGTTTATTTATGAGACTGGTTTATGGTTCCCCTCAAACCATTTGTAGCTAGGGGATCTATGGGAAAACCTGGCTAGTTTAAAACAAGCCTCTATCTTGCACTTCAAACAAAACTAGGAGGAAAAAAAATTGAAGACTGCCTCTGGTTAAATCATCTTGAACAAACAAGAACTTAGCACAAGCATGAAAAGGAAAGAGAGCTATTTTGAAACAAGTGGAACTGGGCAGATTTTGTGTGTGTGTGTGTGTTTGCATTTTCCTGAAAAAACAAACAAACAAAATCTGTTTTGTAGAACACTTTGGTATCCCTCTCCTCTTTCTTAGGTTTAAGGGAAGTTTCCTTCAAGGAAATGTTACCTCTGCTAGTATTGCATTCTGAGGAGACGACCTGCTTTCCAATATAGATAGATAGATAGATAGATAGATAGATAGATAGATAGATAGATAGATAGATAGATAGATAGATAGATAGATAGATAGATAGATATAGAGATAGATAGATAGATAGATAGATAGATAGATAGATAGATAGATAGAGATAATCTCCAATCTATCTTGCTCTTATCTCAAGCACCTGCAAAATAAATAAGCTAATAATCCACAGAACAAGCAAAGCAAAAAATGTGCTTCCAAACCACGTTAGCTAGCCCTCTGCTGATGGAACAGCACCCGAGCCCTCCAGCTTCTATATAAATCTTTTTCCATGGCATTTTTCAAATGTACAATTTGTCATTGGATACATTTAATGAAATCCACCAAACATACATGGCAGCACATTTTTTAAGCGTTGATATCAGATAAGAGGTTTCATCAAGTAAAACAATCAGTTACACGGTGTGGTGCAGGGAATCTGGAAATATAGAAGCACAACTGCATCTTTTTTCTTACAATGCCCCATGATGCTTCAAAAAGAGAAAATGCCTTGCTACTTCTGGAAAAATAATTTAGGAGTCACAAAAGTGTTGTATCCATACTAATGTATTTTTCATTTTTTTAAAGCCCTGCAGAATTTCATATATCATTTTATATGCAACAGTCAATCAGCCATAACTGTATGATGACAACATTTTTTTCCCCAGAAGAATGAATCTTAAAACATACTGCATATCTTACCACTTTTTACTATTCTGTAAAATCTATTCCATGTGATTTTTCTGAAAGGACAGTTTTGGCCAAAGGGATGATCTCTGAATGGGTATGAATGTGGCCAAAGCCTTGGAAAATGGGATTTGTTTACTGCTCTCATTGATATTTTAATTTATATCACACCTTTGAAGACATTCAAGGTAGCTCATAATAAAACATAAAATATAAACTCTGAAGCAGAAAACCCTATGTGCTTCAAATAGCATTTAGGCTTTAGAAAGACTGAAACCTATCAGTCACGAGTTGTAGGTTAGGGAATTTGCACTGGACTACCAGAGGAGGAAAATCTCTTTTTTAAAAAGGGAAACTTTTCTTCAGGGCATGAGGGCTTCAAACAAGCCACCAGGTGTATTTTTCTTACTTTCAACCGGCCTGGTTTTTTTTTTTTTTTTTTGTGCTTCTATCTACATAATAGTTCTGAAAGTCATCTAGGACAAAAAGGGAAGTCTCCAGTCATAGTGCATCCTGCGTTCCTGAGGTGCTGAGCATTTCAAAGTGAGAGACATTTTTACCTCAAGGGTGAGTAGATATGCTTAGTTAGCATGATGAGGATTGTGTTGGCCATTTGTCTGTCCACTTTGCATTTTTAGTAGATCAAGCCTACACCAATTACCTTCCTATGTGCCTGAAAAGAAATTGGACTCCAGAAAAGGATGCTTTATGCTGAGTGAAATTCGAGAAAGACAATTTACTCTAACACTTGGCTTCAATGTCATTCTGCCCCTTCACTGTTACACTGTGCAGCGCCACTGAGGCCACCTACTATATGCTTCTTCATGTGGTGTGGGTTTGGGGGGGGGGGGTCTTAACCAGAAGACAATGGGATGCTTAACCAGAATGTCTCCTTCAAACATTTGGATCATGGAAGTAGCTTAAAACATCTCTGCCAAGATTTATAACAAAAGGAAGAGGAATATTGTCATCACAGTGTTCAGAATTTGACATGCATGCATCCCACAGAACCAAATTAGAGGCAGCTGAAAGTCAGTTCAAGCAAATAATAAATAAGATGTTAAAAATCATTCCTGGATTGTGCTGCACCACTTGTTGTGGCAGATGGTGGCATTCAGATTTGGAACTGCTTTGAACTTGGATGAGAGACCACCAGGAACTTGTATGGATGTAGGCTAGACTGAGAAGATTTCATAAGAAGGTAATGGTAAACTCCTTGTTGCCAAGAAAAATGCATGGATATTTCCATAGAGTCAAAAGGAGATGAGCTCAAATCAAGGGAGACTTGATTTTTAATTTATTTACCACATTAGGTTATAGCTGATATAATGCTCCTCATACTTTATTTCTTCTCCCTCTCTCTCTCCATGCCCTGAATATAGAACACTAGATACTAAGGGGAAGAATTCTAACCTAGAGTAGGCTTATACAAATGCCTCTGTGGAGGGTAGGTAAAAAAAGGAAACATATCCAAACTAGCAATATGTTGGCATATCCCTTGGCATAAAGTCAAGCCTTTCCAATGGAAAAGCACTATTTGTCACGAAGGCAAAGTCACGAAAAACTGGGCATAGACTAAGAACCCCATTGAAAATGGCTAGGAGTGCCACGGTGCCTATCAGAGGTGAAGGCATAAAGACTTTAGTAGTTCTTTCTCCATTTGTAGTTTCTATACAGCTGGCCAGCTGGTTGAAGTTGCAGTCTTCTTCTCAAAAATACCTTCCTAAGGAAAAGCACTGAATTAACTGGTTCACCATCTGTGCCTAGAATGGTATTTTGGTTGTCTCTTTTACTGTTTTCTGGAAATGACATCTGACTAGATATTGTCGCAAACTCAAAAGTAGCCAACATGTTTCAAGTTCTCTCCTCTCCTCCCACCCAGCAACAGTTATTGGGGCTTATGTTCTGACCTGTTGTAAATTTCCTTGTGCCCCCCAGCTATCAGAAAGTTTTTTAAAAGTACATAATAAAATATGGTAAGTCCTTCAAGATATTATGGAAGGGGAGAAGGGAGACACACATCATGGCGATTTTCAGCCTTCAGCAACACAGGGGAGCTAGCTCTGATTTCAGAAAACCCTTGTTCCAGTTATATGATGTGAAAGACATAGTATTTTCCCCACAGAATACTGTTAACAGTACCCTCCATCTGCATGATGCTTGTGTGCATTTAATTAGCTTTTCTGTTGTCATCAACACCAGTAACATCAAGAAATGTAGCCTCCTTGGGAAACCTAAATCTCTTAAGCACATGTCTGAATAAGAAAAGAAAGATAAAGCAAGACAGAACATTTCCATCAAACTGAGAAAAAGTACTCAGGAAGTCTCCTGACAGATAACAAGATGATAAATTTACTGGAATTTACAACTTGGGTAGCAGGAACATGGAAAGGAAGAAAGGCCACCAACTTCCTGCCCTTGTAACAATCCCCTTGAAAAACAGCAAGGAGAAAAAATGCTACAATGGTGCACAGGAAGTGGTGCTTTAAACATTTTTGTTGCTTATGGGGATTATTTTTCCAAAGGCAAGAATATTATGTTATGTCACAGAGAAAGACTGATTCTTAACTATAAGAAGTTTCCAGATTGTTGGTAAACACAGGGACATAGAACTGGAAAGGACCATTTACACCATTGAGAACAAGCCCTGCTCAGGGCAACAATCCAAATTAAAACATCCCTAATAGATGGCTACTTGAAAGGGATTCCCTCACCTCTTTGAGTAAGTGATTCTACCATCAAATTGTTCTTACCAGTAAGAAGGGTCTGATCATTTGAGGGTCCTCCTATCTTCCTTAGTGTTTGGCTGGCTGATATGAGCTCACAGTGGTCCCTTCTATCAAACAGTGTCATCTTTTGGGTTTCAGGAAGTGTACATTCTCTGTTGCAGTGCCTGTCCTCTGGAATGAGATTCCCCCGAGATCTGGATGGCTCCCTCCCTGATAGCATTCTGGAGGACCCCAAAGCCCTGGCTGTTCTCTGACCTTGACTAGGGTTGCTGGAGCCCCTTGATGGATGTGTCTGTATATGTTTTCTGTTTTGCTGGCCAGATTTGCCATTTTGTTCTCTATTTTTTACTTGTTCTCTGTTTAGCTTCCCCCCCCCCCTTTCCATGTTCATATTGTATTTGATTCTGTTATGTGGTAAGCTGCCCAGAATCATTTTGGAGATAGGCGGCATCTAAATCAATTTAATTTAATTTAATTCTCCTCAGTCCCCCAACAGTCAATTGGAATGTGCTTTCCAGTAACTTAAATCCCTTATCAAATGTCTGGAACAAGAGAGAACAAGTCATAAAAAGTACTATCATATCCCTCCTCATTCATGTCCACCATTCTGTACTCATTCATTTTATTTTTTATTTCCTAAATGAAACACTTTTCATTTGTCTTGGTTAAATTTGATTCTATAATTTTTCAGCACATTTCTTGAACCTATCAAAATCTTTCTGAATATTATTTCTGTTCCACCCAAAATTGTGCTATCAGGATATTTGATAAATATTCCATTCACCTCATCATCTAGGTCCTTAATAAAAGTTTTAAAGGGTATAGAATCCAGGACCAAATTTTGTGATGCATTGTTTTTCTCTGATGAGGAACTCTTGATGAGGACTTTCTGATAAATTTTTGAGCTACCTATGTATCCACTTAATTGTCATATCATCCAGCCCACACTTAAGTAGTTTGCTAATCAGAATGTCTGGTGGTACATTTTCAAATGCTTTACTGAAAGCAAGGTATATTACATTTACAGAGTTCCCACAATCTACTAAGGAAGTTATTTTAGACAATACAGCTAGACAAAAATTAGATATGAGTAGTCTTTGAATCCATGCTGATATCTAGCAATTATTATCTTGTGGGTTGTTGTTTTTTTTTTTTGGTGATGCTCACAGATCTGTTCTTTATTATCTGTTGTAGAGTCTTCCCAGGTTATTATGTCAGATTAACAGTTTATAGTTCTCCAGATCCTTTTGGTTTCCTTATTTTGAAAACAGGGATAGTATTTGCCTTTTCCAGCCATCTAGCACTTCACCTATTCTCCAGGATAATACATAAAGATTCAGTCAGACCATGGGGACTTTTTTCATTACCTTGGGATGTAGGTATATGTGTGTGTGTGTGTATAACCTTTATTATTTTTATAAATAAGGTGGCAAATATACCTAATACTCCTTCCCCCTCCTATTTTCCCCACAACAACAACCATGTGAGTTGAGTTGGGTTGAGAGAGAGTGACTGGTCCAGAGTCACCCAGCTTTCATGCTTAAGGTGGGACTGGAACTCACAGCCTTCTGCTTCTTAGCCTTAACCACTAGACCAAACTGGCTCTCAGTTTGAATGAGTTTTACACTAATTCAGTCTAAATAGTTATTCCCTGACAATGCCTCTGTTAAGTTTCACTCCTACCCTTTCATCCTGCTTTTCACAATTGTCTGTTGGAGTACATGTCCTCTTATAAGAGAAAAATTAGTCAAAATAGGGGTTAAATAGTTTTGCCTTTCTGTTGGAGTTAACTCATTTTGAGCTATAGTCTTTGTGACACAATTTCTACAGTCCCAGGCTATTGTACACACTCTTCCTTGATAACATCTCCCATCACTTCTTATGTACATCATTTCAGTTTTCAGATCTTCACTAAGCTTTTTGTCCAGCCACATGGATTTCTTATACTGTCCTCCATTTAGGATGGAAACTGGTAAAGTCAGTTCATTTCAGATTTCCTGTATAGTTCCAATCCACTGTTTTTAGTAGGGCTTAAACTGGAGATAATGCCTGTTGACAATCTATTTCTATTGTGATTTAATCAGAAGAATATATCAGCCTGGGATTCTGAACCTTAAGCAAGGAAGCTACTATATAGTATTTATTGGCAAACTACAGTTGGAAAGTTTTTTTTTTTTATTTTTTCTAAAATATAAAGAATCTTTTTATATTGTGAGGGGTTTTTTTTCCCCCTCCCCCACATGGTTATGTGTTTTCCAGACAACTAAGGATCTTTTCATTCCTTTATTCTGCACTATGAAAGAGCCTACAAAAGTAAGACTTGAAAAATATTAGCTTGATAGGTAGCTCAAGGTTAGCTACAACCCATTCACATCTTGTTTTTGGATTCTCTTCAGCTGTGCCAGAAGCCTTTGCTGTTCTCTTCCAGGATGGAATACTAAATAAAGCCTGATTTTATATGGATTTTCTGGAATTGAAGTGGGGAAGTGAATGACAGAGATGAATGTTTTGCACTTTATAGAATATTTAAATGAGCTAACAGGTCAAAATCAGGGCAGCTATAAATGTCCTACCCATTTATCTCTAATGGATAAAACAACATTTAGCTTTGTTCCATGTTGTCAGAGTCATCAATCTACTGTAAACATGCCTCCCTGAAGTAAATGAAATAAGGCATAGCCTCAAGCAGCCAGTCTTCTTCCATCACAGGATCACATTCATATTTGATCACCTCATCATGAAAATTTCATGGGCCTCATGGATCACCTTAGTCCAAGATAACACTACAAATGTCTGTCATCATAACACATTCTGAATTGTCATTTTGCAATGTCCACAATTAACTTTGTATAATTATAGCTGTGTGCCAAGATGTGAAAGAGGATCACTAAAATATTTAGATCATACTGTCCATATAGCTAGATTTTCCCTAGATTTTCTCACAACAGGCCTATTTTTCCAATATGAGAAGATTGTAGTCATGCATCAACCAATTATGCTTTTACATGGTGAATATAAGATACATATGACTGGATGGACAATTTGATAACCAATTATTCTATGGTAAACAATATAGGAACTACAAAGTCAATTTACTACAGCAATATCATGCCACTTCACTGTTCATCAATCTGTGGTAAACTCTATTCATAACCCACCGGCTTCTATCCTAATTTGCCATATTGTATACTGTGTCTTTAATTCACTTATTTAAGTGAGTTCCCTTTTCATAATTCATTTTGTTAATTCTCTTCTCATACTTCATTTGTTTTTGATGGAACCTAGATTTGTTTCTTAGTCAAATGTAATGCCAATTTAAGATACATTTCTTAATTGTCAGTTCTCTGAACGTTATATTTTGCTTTATATTGTCAGTTCTCTGAAATTTATATTTCTTGTTACATAAAGAATCTTGAAAAGTGAATTTGTTGGTTTTCTAATAACTACAGTACATATATCTAGATTGGCCTTTCTACCAAAGAACTGAAAAGTAGATAATGCAATATAAGTTTTAAAAGAAAGGATCCAAGGACATCTAGAAAATTGCAGGCAGGTTGAGGTCCTAGGTAAACTGTTGGAAAGTATTATTAAAAATAAAATTAGAGGGACATCCCTTGCTGCTGAAGAATATATATGCTGAAGAATGTATGTATGTATGTGTGTATACACACACACACACACAGAGTATATATTTTACAAAAAATAAGTATAGCTTTTACTGACCTTTTAGAATTATTTTTAGTATGTCAACAAGCACCTGTATAGGGATAATGCAGCATATATTGTGGATTTAGACTTTCCAAAACCTTTTGATAAGGTTATTGAACAAAATAAACAATTGTGGGATAAACTCAGATGTCCTCTAGTGGAATGGTAACTGGTTAAAGAACTGTGAATAGGAACAAATGGACAGTTATATCAATGGACAGTGGAGCCCGTAATGTTCTGTCCTGGTATCCAGTGTTTTTACTTTGTACAGCAACAATCCAGAGTTACGGTGAACAGTGAGAAGTTGCTGATAACATGACATCATTTAAATAAGAGAGTTCATAAAGAACTACAAAAGAATATCTCCAAACTGAGAAAAGGGATATTAAAACAGCAAATTAGGCTTAATATGAGTTAATTTTCCCAGTTGAATCTTTTCCCAGTTGTTAGTACCCCCCAATCCAATCTGACAGAATGGGCATTTTTGGGCCCTGTTGACCAGGGAATGCCAGCTAGTGGGGCCCAGGAGGCGTGCCTTTTCTGCCATAGTGCCCATCCTATGGAACATCCTCCCTCCAGAGATTAGGATGGCCCTGACCCTGCTGGCTTTTCATAAGGCCCTTAAGATCTGGTTATGTGCCTGGGCCTGGGGCCCTGAGTTTGTGAAGGGTTCCATCTTCTGTTTGTGTTAACAACCATGGATTGTAACATTCTCCTCAACTGCTGGGTACATTTTAATTTTTGCAGTATGATGGGAATTTGTTTTTAATTTATTTTATGATTGTTTGCTGCCCAGAATCACTTGTTGAGATGGGCCCCCATACAAACTGAATGAATGAATGAATGAATGAATGAATGAATGAATGAATGAATGAATGAATGAATGATGCTAAGTGGAGACATTTTGCAAATAATCTAAGGTCCAATATATGCTGAGGGTGTATGAGCAAAACCAAATTCTTGGTTTGTAATGGTTTAACTCCATCTACCTACAGCATCTTTCAATTTTCTGACTAAAGTTTTCACAGCCAGGTTTTAGCTGATTAATTCCTGAATGAATATTTTGAACCTTTAAAATCAGTCTTCCTCTCTGTCACACAATTGCCTAGCAATAACTCATATTGCAAATTATTCAGATTATTGAGGCTATTCACATTAGATTCCTGAATTATAAACCTCTGCTTTAAAACAGTCTGGAGAGAGAGAAAAGAAATGCACAGGATTTACAGGTAATACTCACATAGGAGATAAATAGCATACATATAGCATGAGTATATGCATTTCAATTTCCCAAGCTACCTTTAAAGGAAATTGAAGTGACTGGGGAATATTTTTACAACAGAGGAACAAATCATGCATCAGAGTCTTGCAGGTTTAAAATTGAAAAATGCTACAATTATGGCAGTTAAGTTGTACACAGATGTAATGCCACTATCTGCTCACAAATCCTAGGTATAAGAGAAAGATTATGGAAAGGTTCATGAGGATATGCTCTGTATGATATCCAGTCTTAATTAAATCCAAATCTCTAAAGTAGTCTCTATTCATAGCATCTTGGGTTCAGGATGGCACAGGATGGAATGTGGGGACTTCACTTGAAATGTCCTGTGTAGGATCATACTCTCCATGCGGTCAGAGATGATAGAGGCCATGTGGCAGGGTAAACCAGACAGATCAAGGCTTCTTTCAGTACTTGCTTTTTTGGAAATAATTTCCCGTCCCCTGTAATCCTTGCCCTTTGAAATCTGCTCCAGAGGGTTTGTGACCCACCAAAACAGTGTGGGAAATGATGAGAAATTTCTTTCATATTTTTTTTCTCAACACTGGATTATCGCCAAAAAGACCTCTACTCGGACAATAATCCTGCTGGAATAAAAATACCCTTAAAGAAGCCAGTATTTATTTCACGTCTGATGACTTGAAACTAGGATTATTCCCATAATGCAGTGAAGGTGGAAATAGTGCCTTGTTTTGCCTCAAGCCATTCACTGAATTAAGTACTTAGTATTTTGTGCTTTGGGGCTCTCATTTTAATAGTTCAAAGTTGAGCATAGCTTCTTAGGAATATGATGCTTTTAGTTCACTGGGTTTACTCTCAAGTAAGCCTGCTTCACATTGCAACTTAATTGCCATTAAGCATCACTACTGTACCATTTAAGAGACAAAAGCAAAACAAGTCCCAAATAATAATCATGGTAAATATAATTATAATGTCAACATTGGAATAATAGTGCATCCTTAAACACACTGGATTATTTCTGTCAGCAAACTCAGTGAACTGGTCCATTTGCTGACAAAATCAATGTTTATGCTCCAAAAGCTCTGGACCTAGTTGTGAAGGAGAATAGTAAGGATCTGTAGATCCATGTAAAAGGTTATTAATTCTGGCAGGAAGACAGAAAATTACATCAGATATTGTAATGTTAGGGCATGTACAATTATAGCAAGCAGATTTATTCTGTAAATCCTTTGAAGCTATGTGCATCAATTAGTAATTGAATTTCAGGCTTATGGATATCACAAGATGATGCAAATTAATAGTTCAAGTCAGCATATTTTTGAGAATCAGATTTGAGGAAAGTGCAGACCTCCCCTCCCCATATTTTTCAATGAACCTTTTTCCACAAATCTGTTCCATGAATGCTTAATATCTCATGGTGTCTGATAGCAAGATCTGTGGCCAGCTATGTTTTATCCAATCAATTAGTTACAGTGAAGTGAGCCAACCTAGGCCCTTCAACAGTTCCCAAATGCCTTAATTATGCAGATGAAATAAAAAGTTTCTAGCATGCTTGGATCAGCAATTATCTTTTTTTTTTTTTTTCTCATGAGGATCTTTTTGATGTTGATCCATCTGCTATGGAAGCCTATCAGGTTGGGAAAGATAGTGGGGAGTATACTAAATCAGTCACAAGCCCTATTCAGAAATTGTAGAAACTGGAATTATAAATGGAAGGAGTTTAACTAGACTGTAGTTACTAGAGCCTCCATTTTCTATAAAACTTGAACAGGACTACAGATTATGCTGAAAGCTGTCATGTCATCGATGGCAAATGGTTTAGTAACCTCATGCCAGCATATTATTTTGTGCTATTGACCACAAGTTTCATGATGTGACTTCTCATTCATTTTGAAGCTAGTTTTAAGGCATGGTGTGAGAGTGTATATATGAAGTAGTAAGGATCAAAAAATGTTCAGCATCAACTTTTAACAGCTAGCCCCAGAACTAACTGAAAAGAACAGATTGTGTCCCAGATAAAGACAACCACTCCTATTAAAAGTCTGGACTTGTTGGATATTACTAACCCTAGAAAAGATACTTGAGTTCCAGGAATATGATATGCCTTCTATGCATGAGAAAAGGATCCATCTAGATCCTTTGGAGTAATGCTATAAAGCAAAAAGAATCTACTGATAGCAGTACAGTGGTTCACCTGCTTCATTTCAATCTGAGAAGAGTGGCTTCTCATCCTGGTCCCCATCAGATGGAGTTAGTTAACTAGCAATTAGTGATTGACATGCCAGACTGGGGAGACCCAGGTTCAAGTCCACTCTCAACAGTCACCTTCTCGCAGCCCAATCTACTTCACAGGGTGATTTTGGGGAGAAATGGGAGGAGGAAGTTCTATATATGCCATTTTGAACTCACTTGAAAAGTTGAGGTATAAATGTAACAAATAATTTAAGGGTCATTAAGCCAGCAGGTAAAACTGCTACACATCAGGAATCTTCTCTTCCAAGGGTAGATGGGTAACTCAAGTTCATCTGGCAATGTAATACTCATCATTAGAGTCAAGCAAGAATCAAGGATTCCAAGAAAGCTTCGTGCCCAGAGTTAGTTAGTTTATACTGAAGCACAAAGCAAAGCAGCAAGTATTATTCCAGTGTTAAACTACACTCAGCTGGGACCTTAAATAGAGGAAGTTATAGGCATTGCTTGAGCATAACTGGCATTGGTCACTCCTGAGTTCAGTACCAGGCTGCTCCCAAGTGCCATGCCTGGGCCAGATGCTTCTCTTTCAGTGAAGCTTTCCTCTGCTTTCTTACTCATTGCATAGGAATGATAGTGTTCTCCTGAGAGACATGGATGAGACTTCAAAGTTCAAGATCTGAATTATCTAAGAGTCAGGATCAGAAATTGTGGGGTTTGCCTAATGCTCTGTTCCCACTGATGTTGAAAACTGGATTATCTGTGCCTGCCTCCCTTATTGCCTTGTCTTGGACCTTTTTTAATCTAAGAATGACTTTTCTACTATATGTATGATACTTCTGTCCATCTACATCAGCTACTCTTATTGAATTATGCCTCAATAATTTGAGATGCAAAGCATGTCATCTGGTGAGGTAAAGCAATAGTAGGCAAATGCCTACTATTTAAGATTTTGAGATCTTACAGAGGTTCAGTATTTATTTGATGCCTAATTCTTCATCTCCTCTATTACAATGAACATTTTCTTAATTTTTATAAGGTCCTTTTGTATGTGAAATATAAACTTCTGCAAACTGTGTTTTCAAACTGTTGTTTACTGTTCTACAACAAACAATGATTTATTCATTGACCTCAGTTCACACATTATCCTAAATGTACTTCCTCCCCCAAAAATTATAATTGAACAAGATATGCAATCCCAAATATGGTAATAATAAGCTCAGGGATGGTTCTTATCTGGGTTTATAGTACCTTGACTTCCATGATGCCATAAAACAAACCCTTGGGATTCCCCATAATCCAACTTGAAGGCTACAGTATAGATTATAAGAAATCTAAAAATAATTATAGTGAAATGAAGAGAGAATATATGTCTCATTTGGAAATTGCAATGCCATTTGTAGTCATATTGCCTCCAGCTATCCAGATCTATCTGGCCTAATTAGTTGCATCACTGCCAGTTCATTAGGCTTTTCCAGCAGCTGCCTGGATGTGGGTGAGCAAATCTGACCATTTATTATGACAAACTGCTCATTTAACCTCTCCTTCCCTCAAGAATGGATACTCTATTCTTCTCAACTCTTATAACCATGATTTTCTTTGATAGTAGGAAGAGATTTATGGAGAGGACAGTGCTTAAGAAATGGTTCATGTTATGACTGCAGCAAAGGGAGAGTAAGGAAGGGGAGAAAGTTCATTCATGTGGTATTTTGGAATGAACTTTTGTAAACTGCATTACCAGAAACAGTACATATACTGAAATGGAGTTCTACTTCAGTATTCACCCTTTTATGACTATTGTATGCATTCTCTGGAAAATAAAATGTACTTTGGGGAGCAATGCACTTTAAAATGTGTGTCTTAGCAGCACTTAGTAGTGATCTATGAACACAAAAGCTATGCTAAAAATAAATGAAAAAGCCAGACAGGAAGTGGTGGAGTAATGGCTCAAGCATGTGTGAATCCCAGGGTTAGGGTTAGTTCTGCATAAGGAATTGTTAGATATACTCTGCAAACAAAGGTAGAAGGAGTATACTAAAATTCCGTATAGCGGGGATGTCAACTTCCAAGATACTTTACAACAGGGCTCTTCAAACAGTGTTTCTGTGGAACCCTGGGGTTCCATGAGAATCAGATAGGGTTCCATGAGAGGCTAAGGGTAAAAAAAAAAAAAATCACTTGAATGTACCCAGGGATGTTCATTGGATAACCAGAAAACAAACAAATGAATCAGAAAACAAATCAATCCAAAGTTCTCACTGGGGTGTTGATAGCAGTTTTTCTAAGGAAAAGCAATCACATCTCAATCATTGAACAACAGTTTGTTTGGTTAAAACATTAACCTCCCAAGTAATTGTGAAATTCAACTTTTAATTTTTCTACAATGGGAATTTTATTTTATTTTATTTTATTTATAACGAACAGTTATTATTAAAATAATAACAGTTATTATTAGAATGTGCATATTATCACATTCTGGCAAAATATGTTTAGCATAATCCAATGCAGATTAAAACCCTGCATAGAAAGGGAAATGCCAGATGTTCAAGGTGGTTTTAGAAAAGGCCAAGGAACAAGAGACATTATTACTGATACACTGGGCAACTGAGAAAGCAGAGGGAGAAGGAGAAGGAGAAGGAGAAGGAGAAGGAGAAGGAGAAGGAGAAGGAGAAGGAGAAGGAGAAGGAGAAGGAGAAGGAGAAGGAGAAGGAGAAGGAGAAGGAGAAGGAGAAGGAGAAGGAGAAGGAGTCAATATGAACTTCACTGACTATAGAAAGGCTTTTGATTGTATTGAACATGTCAAACTGTCAAATGTACTTGGGGAAAATGGAATCTCAGAACATCGTATTGTTCACATAAAAAACCTGTACAGAGGACAGGAAGCCACAGTCCAACAGGAACATGGCAAAACATGTACTTGCCAGATTGGCACAGAGTGAGACAAGGCCATATATTCTTTCCTTATTAATTCAACCTACAGTATATCCTGAATAGATACAGAGGGATGGTGGGTTAGAAGAAGAGGGTGTTTTTAAAACTGAAAGAAGAAACATCAATAACCTGCACTATACTGATTATACTACTTTGATAGCTGAAAATGCAAATGATCTGCAAGCTGTAGTAATGAAAGTCAAGGAGCACAATGAAAACAATGGGACTATGATTAAATATCAGGAAGACCAAATTAATAACAACAGGTACAGCAATCATCTTGAAACTGAAAGTGAAGATATTGAAGTGGTGGATAAAAGATACTGAAGTGGTGGATAAAAGGCTTCTGCCTTTTAGGTGGGACTATCAGTAGTAAAAGAACTAGCAGTCAAGAAATGCAGCACATACTAGCACTTGTTGAATAACAATGAAGTCCTTGGAAAAGATATTCAGCTGTGTTACATTACTATACCTACAAAGGTAAAAACTGTGCAGGTACTGGTTTTCCCTGTGACAGGGATAGAAAGATTATTGATGGTTTTGAATTCTGATGCTGGAGAAGACTTCTGAGAATACCCTGGGTAACCAGAAAACAAACCAATGAATCAGAAAAGAAATCAATCCAAAGTTCTCACTTGAGGCACAAATAACCAGGCTCAAATTATCATATTTTAGACACATGCAAAGACCCAGTTCCCTTGAAAAGTTCATCATGCTGGGAAAGATGGAAGGAAAGAAAAGAAGAGGATGACCAGCAGTGTGGTGCATAGGCTCAATTACAGCAGTGATGGGTGCACTGTTAGGAGACCTGAAGGGCCAGTCTGGGGATAAATAATCCTGGAGAGGTCTATCTACATGGTCACTAAGGGTCAATACCAACTTGATGGACAAGATCAATTAAAATGTACATCTTGTAGGTACTGAGGCGACATATATGAACTGTCTAATTTCTTAGATTTTAATGGGTTACTGCCAATTGTGGAAAACTATATTGATCTAACCTTCAGTAGTGGATAGTCATATCAATGAAACTCAGTCAATCCATACTGATATTATATTGGAAATATGATGGAAAAATAAAATGCAAATTCAGATCCAGAAGCCTAGCATCAGTTGAAGTATATTGCTGAGGAGGCTAAGCTATGACAAACATAATAGCAGGCCTTATTGGGCTCCTGGCAGCTGTGTTTTAGATTAAAACCTTTTCATAAAGCAAGACTTTGTCATAATGCAACAGAACACATCTGCCAGAGAACTAAGCAACTGAGCTATATAATAAAATATGTATTATTATTATTTTTTTCCTCATGTAAGCCAAGAAGAGAATCAGATGAAGAAGGGAAAATGGTGGCTTGCAATACTTTCTGAAGCACTCTGTGCTAAAGGCGTGTCATCTCATGGAACTTTATGTAGTCTGTTTTTATAACTTGCAGAAAAGATTTCAGATGTGAGAAGACAGAAATGAACAGTTATTTTCTATGAATCTAATATTCCCCCTCTCAAGCAGCAAGCTCCTGGGAGAAATAGGCAAGAAGGATTTTAACTTGCTACATTTTATGCAAATGAAGAAAACTGACATGCCTTTTCCAAAATGTAGCAGAATGTGGGAGGAAGTGGGGAGAGAGAGACACCATTTTCTGAGTGGTGCTATTTGTAAAATGAAGAGATATCAGTGGCTTGTTTTAAGGTTGCAGTATAGCCCATATATAGTAGCAGAAGTATCTAGCCACATTCAGAAATCAGTGGATGAGACGTGCTTTATTCATTAGTATGCAGGGCAAACTCCTTCTGGCTTCTATTATAATGCATAACAATCAGGAACATTATACTCAGGAACATTATACATTATACTCTTGTAAGAAGCTGATGCTAAGAAAGATCATGTTGATGCAACGCTGAAGAGCATCAATAGACAGTAAACAAGTGCTGTGTGGAGGCTGACCGTGCTGTGAAGAAAGGGAATGTCTAAGGAGGCAAACTGATGCAGACAAGAAGCTGAGCAATCCATCATTTCAAAAAGGACAAGATCTTACATACACTAAGCCCTAGACCTAGACAAACTATGGACAATGCATTTCTGTGTATGTACACTGGAACTATTTATCATAGGATCCAGCTACAGAAAGACATTACAGGTAGTCTTCACTTAATGACTGCCTTGTTTAGTGACCATTCAAAGTTATAATGGCACTGAAAAAGTAACTTTATGATCAGTCCTCACTCTTACAACTTTTGCAGTGTCCCTGCGGTCATGTGATCTAGATTCCAGCCCTTCACAACTGGCAGGTGTTTGTGACCATTGCAGCATCCTGCAGTCATGTGATCAGCATTTGCGTGCTTCACAGCCAGCTTCTAACAAGCAGAGTCAATGGAGAAGCTGGAGGTAAAATTGCAAGACATGGTCATGTGATATCTTGTTTAACAACCATGGATGATTTAATTAACGATCACAGCAGAAGTGAGGTCGTAAGCCCATCATAGTCACATGAAGTCTTGATTAACAACCACATCGCTTAGTTGCTGGTCCCAATTGTGATCATTAATGGAGGAGTTCCTATGTACCTTTAAGGCAGAGAGCCCAACATGTTTTCTGGCATTGGCATCTAAGTTGCACACTGGGGACCAAAATAAAGAAGTGGGCAGGGCCAGGATTACTTATTTACCAAATTACTTATGATTTATAATACCATTCCCCAAGAATAAGAAAAGAAATATCATCATCATCATCATCATCATCTTTTTCTGCAGGGAAAAAAAAAGAATTAAAGGCATTTGAAATTACAATTCCACACAACTTTTGAGAAGTTTTGAGTGGGCATTAAGATTTCAAAGAGAATGACCCACCTCTTCAGGAGTAAGTTTTATCTTACAGCTTTTATCTCCCATTTTACAGACCATTGTAATATTATTTCCTAAACCCAGACAAAGGTATTCTCATAGTGGGGTATGGACAGGGGGGCTAAATCTACCATTAGTGTTGGTAAATTGAACCCAGAACTAAACTCAAACAGGCAAGAGGTGACCCGTCTTCTTGTCCTACACAAGGAACCTTATCTTTGTTTCAAATACTATTCCTTCACTCTTTTTGGTTGACCCTTCTAATTTGGTTCTGTACTTCTGAACTTGACACATGAACCAAACTACTTGTAGTACTCCTTTGTTTTATCATCATGGATGGGTAAGAGTTATGTCATTAGGGCTAAGATTGACTGTTTTTCTCCTTTTCTCCTTCTCTGAGGCTACAGGATAGAACACAGGGAGGGGTGTCTATGGCAGGGAGTATATCAAAAAGTCAAGATGGTGGCCACAAACATTCAATCAAAGTCCTATCCCTTTATGTGATGCATGTAAAAAAAAGGGGGGAGGTCAATTGTGTAGTCTTGGCCCCCATTTTGACATTTTTTGGTGACTCCTCCAATAAATGCCCCTGAGCACAAGGCCTTTCTAGTGTTCTTAAAATTATAAACTGCTACCTATTGTTAAACCATACCTAGTTTGATATTTCAAGGCAAGGTTTTCCTCAGTGGCTTCAAAAGACTTAACTTCCATACTATAATATAAATAGTTTGCAATATATCTCATGTTTCTTTCTACTCAGTATCTCTATACATACAGAAAGCAATGAATTTATGAGTACCACTTTTAAGTGAATACCATTATTAAGTATTAATTAGACCTAGTCTCATTTAACTGAGCAATTGTTTCAGTTCTAACTATTTACTAGCAATCTGAATATAACTGCATAATTGCAAATAGGGCAAATTAAGCTGAAATTCTCTCTCTCTCTTTTTTTTTTTCATATCCTTTATTTCCTAGCAAGAAACACATTCCTATGCCTAAGAAAATGTGCAACACTTGCTCACTTTAACAACCAAACAGTTAATGGGAGAGCTTAGCTCTCAACATTCTGCCTACATTTTTTCCAAAGCATCATATGTTATCTAATACTTTAACCAGAAAGAAGAACATTACACTAAAGAATTGTGCATGGAAACTGCTTACTTACTCTCTTCACTATATGGTAAGTTCCCTTCCTCCCAGGTTCACCCTGATCAGATTATGTTTTTCACACTATCAAAAACTCTGTAAACATGCAGCTACTGAGATTCAACATTGCCTTTATTTCGACTATAAAAAGGACAACTGAAAAGCCCACCTACTCTTTTGAGATTTGGAGGCAAAACTATCAATTGTTGGGATATAGGTGGGAAAAAAATATTTTGTGACTGTCTTTAAGCTGTGGTGTTCCCTGAAAAGGCAGATCCATTTGGCTTTTTCTTTCATAGTCCTGGCATTTCCCCTCTCCTTCTCCCTTTCCCTCTCTCCCCATCCATTCCAGGAATGTAGGGTTTTTTAAAATCATGTTTCAAAATTTCTTCTTTATCAGAATTCATCAGGGCAAATTACAAGCATAAAAGAAATCCTGCAGATTTCAGTGCAAAGGTAGTGTGAACCACCTCAAGAGAGGTCATTAGCAAAGATTCCCTTTGGGTCTGGCCCTTTCCTATTAACTCATCAACAAATGATTTCAGGAACAGGCCACCTTCGTGCAGAGCTGCACCAATTTGTTCTGAGATAAAGATAACTTTTCTGGTGTTGGTGTCGCCAGGATAAGATTGCCAACAAGAAGATTGAGAATGCTCCTTGTCAACAGAGGGAGTTTGGGATGCTGATATAAAATTCCCTTTGTACTCCCAAATGTAAGGTTTCTCCATCCCCTCTTTGTGAAAATTAGACGTCTGTTTTCCATCTTTTGAATACAGTAATCACATTAATAGAAAGCATGCTCATTTTGTTAGAGAGCGTGTTCTAAAGAACTTGAGCAACCTGGGATTTCCAGATACTTTGGATTCAAAGTCTATTCTTCTCATGCTATTGGCCATGCTGCCTGGGAGCCAAAGTCCAATCCATAGTCAGCAAGTTAAAAATATTTTGATGGGGCATAATGTAACATTACGTTACACTTGAAGGAACAAGGTCTTCTAGGCAATGTTGTTATTTTTGCTATTGAACTGACTCATTGTTGTCCTTTAGCCTTTAAACTGTTGAACTGCCTCTTGTTTTATTGTATTTATGCCTTTTGGGTAATTTAAATTTTGTTTTTAACCTACTATATGCCATTCTGAGGACAATGAATACAGTGAAAAGGAAAGATCCAAACTTACACAAATAAATTTGATGGTTCGTGCAGATTACTGCTAAATGGTCTATTTTGTATTTATGTGATAACATGCAACAAAGAAACAATTCCAAGAATTAGTTGAGTAGAAACCCTTGGTTCACACCTAGTTTAATTAATCATGCTACCTGTCCAGCTGTTAGGCAAATCTCAGCCAACATGTCAAGAAGTCTAGCCAGAAAAATAGAAAAGTAAACAAACCCCAAAGGAGAAGGACCTGGATAGTAAGGAACACCAGAGCTGGGTTTCGTCAAAATACTGAAGGCATCCTGTTCCAGATCTCTGGATGATTTCCACTAGTAGTTTATATAATGCTGAACTGTGTGGTGACAAGAAGGTATATTGGGGAACATTGTAGGTCAACTGCCTTGGGGTTGAAGACTGGGAATAGAAATCACAGGATTTGAGGACCCCATGTACTTCCTGAGTCAGATGTGTGGGCAACCTACTTTCCCAGAGAGGCATGTTGACCTTGCACCCACTCTTTGCATCATAGGAATGTGGGAAGCTGCCTTGAGCCAGGACAGTCCATTTTACATTTATCTTTGTATTGTATGCTATATTAGCAACAATTTTGTGAAATTTGAGATAAGAGATCTTTCTTATCCCTTATTTTCTGATCATTTTAAACACAGGATAGCATGCAAAGCTATCATTCTTCCACAGACTACTCAGCTGAATGCCTAAGACCATGAATTGTTGCACATGATTAGTTCCCACCTTTACAGGGCCATTGCAGTAGCTCAGAGTCAGTAACCATAAATACTAAACTACTTACAGATACACACACATACTTTAGGATTTAGCTTCTTTTCTTAGATGCATTAATACTAAGAAATACAACTCTTCAATGGCAGCTGATCTGGATTTTTTTTTTTTAATAGAGCAAGAACCCTGTAGTTAAACTTTATGATCCTCATCTTCCATACATAATGAAAAAAGAAAATACAGCAGAAATCAGACCTCCATTTGTCAGGCTGATAGATGTATTTTAAAAACCTTGATAAAGCAAAGATAGCCATCAAAGCAGAATGTTTTTGGATTTTTCAGGAGCTGCTATAAGTTATTTTTGACATCTGCTGTTGATTCAAGAATATTTATTGTGGATCAGCCCAAAATACAGAGTAGGAGAGAATACTAATATCTTTCTAAGGTCAAAGGTAGATGTGCAAGACTTTGTGACTCTTCCTGTTCTTCCTTCTAATGTCTAGTTAACCCAATCCATGTCAATCCACTGTATATTTTCTGTTGTCTGAAAGCATTTTGTTAAGCTTTTTTCAGGTATTATTCATATAGAATAAGCATGTATTGGTAGGAACATTATGGCAACACGTTCTACCAGCCTACTGACCTCATGTTTATTGTAACATCTTTAGGTGGCTCCTATCTGTACTTCTGTGAATACGTGAGCTTCCTTTAGGTGTTCTAATTAATGGAAGTAGGCTAGATTGCTTCCCACATGTTTTCATTCTATGCTGATGAACTCTTGGGGGGGGGGAAGACATATTAAGCAGAAGTTACTTTGAAGTTGTAGTTAAAAAGTAAACTAGAAGCATAATATACTGAGTGGCAATAAGTCACAATTCAGAGTCAACATGTCACTAAAAAAATGCTCACTTAAACCATGGCAGGAGAGGACAATTACCATAATATCCTGCTTATGGGATTTCTGGAAATGTTCAATGAAGCAGAATGTTAGACTGGATGGGACCTTTGCTGTATCAGCAGGACTATTTTTTCCCCAGGCTCATAATGTGTAGTTTGCCCTAATTATCCTTAAAATGGAACCAAACAAAACCCTGGATATTATCTCATATGGAACAATTCCCAATACCTCTTTGTACAGGTTTCCCTCTACTTGTGAGGGTTCAAACTGCATACAGTAATGTGGAGGATTGCATACAGTAATCTTTTCTCAAATATCTTTGTCTATGCTTGGATCCATCTCTTCATTTTTTGGCCTTGCTGCATTGAATGACAAGGTCTTAGCAAGAATCTGATTTATCTGAATATGAATGTAGATCTTTATGTGAACCAGTGTTCACATAAAGAACACATATGTAAAACCAGCTTTATCAGCATTTCTTTTTTGCTAACTATACTCAGAATCTGACAATGCTTTCTTCATTTTCCACAAAATTCCATATCTAGCATCATGCTGTGGTATTTTCATTTATTTTGTTATTTACCATTAAAGGCCACCTTCTTTCCAGTAGCCATCACAGTAAGTAAATAAAAATTTAAAGAAAGTTCTGAGAAAAGTTGGCACTTTTCTAGGATGATTTGAAAAAGGAAAATCTCAGAATATTTTTTTTCAAAATCTTCAGTTCACAGTTTTTAGAGTTGTGCAAAGCTTCAAAGCAGTGCTTCAGACTGATGAAGCAAGGCAAATTTGCTAACTGAAGGAGATTTCCTTCAAATCAGCAAATCAAATCAGGTAGCTTTGAATTGCTTTGTATTTTTCTGAAGTATTCCACAGATTCAGGGGCTTTTCTGCTGTTTCTGGGGTGTCACAGGCAACATACATTGTTTGAACTCTACCTCTATATATGGAAATGTTGAGAAGAGTTGAGCACCATGATGAATTCTCTGATGCTGACATTAGAGCTCTTTTGGGATGGTGTCAGCCTTAACTTTGCTATCTCTTCCTGTGCTGGTGGAAGGCAATTACTATGCTGGTACTGTCACTACAGCTGGGAGCTCAGAGTAGTTCAGCTTCCTCAAAATGGACTAAAGGCTGAACTCACTCTTGGTTCAACCTTACATGTTACATTCTATATGACTGGGCAAATGTAAGTCTCTTGTCAGGGAATGAATGAGATCAAGGCCAGGACTTAGAGGGAATTAGCCTAAATGTTTATTATTTTTAAGAAAAGGGGAAGGATATGTGTTTGTGTGTATGTGTGTGAAGGCCTCCAATGTTACTTTATCTATTCCAGCTTCTTTCTCTGTGGACTGCCTATCTCCATGGCATTGTATTTCACTGTGTTAGACTAGCTGAGATGCCTCTGCTAATTAAATAAAATAGAATATTGCCAGCAAGTCCCTTTCTTGGCAGACTCAAGTCCTGTTTTTGAGAAAGGTTTTCATGAGAGGATAGATCAAGCTTATCAACTAGTTATGCCAACTTTCTTTTCACCTGGTAAAACCTAGTGATCAGAGGCAGCAAATGACATCACTCCATAAGGGAAAGGCTCAGCGATCATTCTTCTGTGTTATGTCCAGAAGATGCAAAGTTTTTCAGTGTTCTCTGCCAACTTAGCATGCCACAAAGCCAGGACTGAGGTGTTTTTTTCCCAGAAAGGGCCAAATTTGCCAGCTAGACACCCTAAAAAACCCAATGAGCATCCTTGAAAAAACAGCAAAAGAAGAACAAGTCAATGGTTGTTTTTCAGTATCATGCCAAGCTTAGCACCTTAGAAAAGTAAGTGGAAAATTTAAAAAACAATGTAAATTTTTGCTGGACAGTTTGGAAGCTGCTGTGTTGTCCTTTTCTCATTTCAATCATCTCTGCAGGTGCAGGGAGAATATTTCAACAATTTATTTTGGTGAAACCCTTGAAAATAAAGAGTTCAAACTTGAAAGGCAGTCTGTCATCCCTGCTATTTTCATTGCATTTGGTTTCAAATGAAGCAGATGTAGGCATTTCAATGCTTCCCTGTTAACATATATGGATATATTTTTTTTCCAAATTAAATCTCAAAACAGGTCAAATCAAATTGATTTTTCCTTAAATCTCAAATTGCCAGCTCAAGTTGAATCATGCCCTTTTCTTATTATGAATTTCTAATTTGAATAGAGTCGGGGTTGATTCACAAGACATATTCATTTTAATCCTAGCCAAAGTATTCATATTCCTTGAGAAAAACCTTCAGAGGAGGTGCTTTGGAAGATAAAGACTGCTATAGAGGCTTTTCCTGGCTGTCTTCACATGCACCTGCATGCATAGCCTGTTTCCTTGCAAAAAAAAATGTTAAACAGAGTGGCTACATACACAGGTGCAGAATAGTTTTCAAAGCTATAGAAGCCTGGAAAAAGATGTGGCCTCTTGAATAATTTGGAGAGAGGTACTTCATACATGCTTCTACCCCTTCTGAAGAACTTGCACAGACTTAATCTCAATTGCAAATTTCATACCATTATTCAACCATTCAAGTCCACAGGGTTCATCACTCAAAACATAAAACAGTATATATCTGTGTTGTTCAAAAGAGTCTCTGATTTTAGTGGCAGGTCTTATTTTAGTGGCAGAACTGAGCTAAATATTCTGCTGTATGTTCCTTACAGCCAGAATTCTGGACCTACACAGGGGGAAAAAAAAATCTGTCCAAATTCTCCTGGCCTAAGCATTTTTTTTCTTTATTTCATGCATTGCAAGGATGGACAAATGTTAGTTCTCTGGATGATCTGCAATAAATTACCAACCATTTGTAAAGTCCTGATTGTTGAGAAAATAGCAGCAGTTGAAATGTTCCTTCCATCTAAATTAAGATGGTGAAAAAGAATGCTTATGAGAAAACTAGGAGTTTATTTTTTGTGTGAAAGGACTTGGGCTTTTGGTTCTGGTACTGATTACCCTTTTCTTTAATTCTTAGCATATGCCCACCTACCTGAGCCACAATGTTATACCTGCTTCCCATTAATGGATATCAGAATATGTAATCTAGTACTGAATTAAAAGAAAATCCCATGACTGGATGCTCCCATCAGTTTTGTAGTGGTTAGTCTCCAGGACAAAACACTGGGTAATCCATCTGTCTCTCCAGTTCTGGTGAATTCAGTACCCTTATTTTCTTCTGGTCGTGCCTCTCCTGGAGAATCTGTCATCTGAAGGAGAAGATGAGGATTGGGACCAGAACGTGTCTACAGTTTTGTAACAGCATGGCATGTAAGCCAACTCTCCTATCTTGAAGCCAGCACACTCTGGATATTAATGTAATCCCTTTGGTTTGGTAACAGGAATTTGTTTTGCTTTCCTGATTCTTCAACCCTGACTTTGGAAATAGCCTCTCATCATGGGTTTGTAAGGTCTTGAATTTTGTTATGTCCTGCTCTAACAGTTCCTTGAAGTTGTTTATAGCTGAGTTTAGGTGATAAACAAGATACTCTGAGCCCTGGTTTGGAAACTGAGAATTTGAGAGAAGTAACTTGTTCATCTTCCCCTCCTTTCCCCAAAGATGCATTGAATGTCCGCACAAATCAATATTTCCCCCCTTAAAACCTCTAGCAACTGGCAGGAAAAGATATTTCCAAAAGACATAGGATGCACCTTCTGGGGGAGCCTATTTTCTAAAAATGCAGAATTTATAGAACATCTAGCTGATTTAATTCCTTATTAGTTATTTTATCTTCTTCCATCCATTTGACAGCTGATGTCATTGAGCTTTTCCTGCCAACCCTGTATTGCCTTTGGAACAACCAGCAAATGTTGAGTCCTTTAATAGAGCACTAAGACTGTTTATTAGAGCTGCAAGCTTTAATTGGCTAAAACAGTAGATTAATTAACTCAAGCTTTTGTTGATTATTTGGTGAGGGCAAATGCTAATCAGCAGAACTGCAAGTTAAGACACATTTGTTTGTTTTTTGAAGTTATTTTGATTCTCATATGCATCCAGAAAATTGAATGAAAAAGAAACAATTAAAGGTGGCTTTGTCTTGGAACAATGTGCTATGATTATTAAATTGCATATTACCTTATCCTTTCTTCTGCATACTCAGAAGGATTTTGGTAAAACACACAAATATTGAAATGCAGTTGATTAAATCACTCATAAAGCAGATCATTAATCAGCTAAGGCTGAAATCATAACTCTTAAGGAATAAAGGTAGAACATTGCACAAAGTTCAGAAAATCCCAAATCTCTGCCTTTAGGTTCTCTGTAATAGGTCATCATATCAACATACTATGCATTAACTTGTTCTTATTATAAAGCATGAGTTGCAACTGATTAGGGCAGGAGAATGCACAAGATGATGATAGCATGTCAATGGAAGTTAGAGTGGGCAACCAAAGCTCATGAAGTCAAGTCCCCAAAATTCAATGAAAATCAGCAACCTTGGGCACTGCATTAAAAAAAGAAGAAGAAGAAGTATCAAAATGCATGTGCTGAATCTCTGTTAAAACTAAACTAAACTAAACACAACCAGCAACTGAAAACCGGGGGGGGGGGGGGGGGAAATAGGACAATATTTCTGGATCACTCCTCTGTTTATAACACTATGTCACTGCCGTGCTCCCTGTGACCCTTGAAAGAGTAATTTTAAAAATAAAGAACCGTAAAAAAGTTTCTTACCCTTTAGATAAATGAGACTATAGGCAAGAAAAAGATAACCTGACATGTACAGTAGATTGTACAATAAACTAGCATACTGTTGTTGCAAACTGCAGTGAGTCTGTATTTGTTTCAGTGGGACATAAGCTAAATAAATAAATAAACAAGTAAATAAATAAGCTATTTTCAGCTGCATTGCTAAATTGCACTTAATATTATGGTCTACTTTAAGTAAATTAGTGAGACTTATTTCTTGATAAACATTGTTAGTATTGTGATATAGAATTTTTAAATACCTTTCTATCCCAGTTAATGTTAGTAATAGGAGCTTTACAACTATGTCTTATGATGATTGACAATATCTCTTAGTAAACATCTCAATTCAAATGCTAGAGACAAATGTCTTATTTGCCCTTGCATCTGAAGAACCCTGTTCTGGTTATTGCTACAGAAAAACACTGGGCTTGATGACTCTGATGCAGAATGACAGAGTTTATTTCCTAGTGAGACTAAAAGAGAAAACATTACTTAGAAACAGTAATTGAAATGCGTGTCTTGTCCAGAGGAACTTAAGACTTAATCTTTCCCATTGCACTAACTATTGCAACAAGAAGATGTATGGTAAAGTTTGGTGTTACATAAATATATAAAGCAGATCAAAGCACCTCATTCTACATAGCACTCCTACAGAAATGCATGTATATCATGATGATGGCAATACGAATTGATCATCTCAAATCCCGCCCCCCAACACAACTCTTATAAATGAGGAATGTTGATTATATATGGACCACCATTAAGTGAGGATCATTCTCCCCATCCCTCATTTCCTATCAATCTCATCTTAATATTAACAGGAATGTTCAAACCCTTCATTCATTTGCTTGAATAGTTTCAATAAATTATTTTAGCATCCTTCAAAATTGTTTTATTCTTCAAAACAACATCAGGTTTTGTTACAGGTGAAAGCTGATAACAACACAAAAATTTGCAGAAAGCTTGAGAAATTACAATTATTATAACTGTATTATTATATTTTAGGCAATTATATAATAATAATAATAATAATAATAATAATAATAATAATAATAATAATAAATACAGAGGCTTACAAAATTAGAATAAAATACAAGATAGTAAAAGAAAAACAACCATTTAAAGTAGTGCTATAAAACAACAACCATCAAAATATCTCTTGACCAACTGGCAAAATGTCCATGATGATAATGATTTTTTAGGGTAGGTAGTTCCAGCAAAGGCAAAACAATTAAGAAGGCCAAAAATCAGATAATATTGTTTTTGTAAGAACCATCCAAAGCTTTAAAGAACAGGCTACTTACCAAGAAAGACATTCCAGAAAATACTGGGCAAATCAAAATTCACTTGTTAAATCTCAAGTATTTTATCTCTTGAGGAATCTTAAATTTCATATTTAATCTGGAAAACAAAATTTCATATAGAATCTGGAAAACATCTCTCATCAAACATGTCATGATGGAAGGAACATTATTGTGAAGCAAAGCTCCAAAATAAATTCAAATGGACCAAGACAAATAAGTATGTTGAGAGGATTCCAGCCCCAAAGCCTCTCCCTTGATGGGAAGAACATTAATAGCATCTGGTTTCTGAAATCTGAAGTCCCAGAATCACTTCCTTTCAGGAAAAAAACATTAATAAAATAAAATAAAATAAAATAAAATAAAATAAAATAAAATAAAAATGTTCTGCATGTACATAGGAAATGTCCTTCACTTTCTCCATTGCTGCCTTCTGTTTCCATATTATCTTCTCATGAAGAGATGGTATTTCTTTAAGTATCTGTGAGGCTTTGGAGAACATGCACAAAACCTTTAAACAATTGCAAATATTAAACTCTTGCAGTAATTCACTTTTATTTATGATTAGCTACACAAGCAATCATCTCAGCAGATGGCAGCACTTGGCTGATCTTGCCTGGATTTCAAAGCCAAGCAGTCTAATTAGTTCTTGAATGGGAGGCTATCAGAAATTGCAGGGCTGTAGATTCACTAGCCCGGGAAATAAAAAGGAAACAGTAATGGTAAATGTACTGTCACCAAGAAAAGTACATGGTTTTCTTGAAGTCGCCCTAAATCAAACTTGAGGGTGTTTTTACCATTTTATATAAGTGGTCTCTATATTAATGGAAATGTACCAGGCTTCTCACACCTAGTATTCTATCTATGGGATCTGTCTGCCCTCCTCACTTACAATTCATAAACTGTTTCTCACTGCTTGATGTTTTGCTTGCTCTGGATGTCCGATTGAGGATGAGATTCTCTGAAACGTCAAACACTATTTGGTCTTGACTTTGAAATTTGTCAATAGGCATTCCTGAGACATCTCACTTGACCATAAAGGGCCTAAGGGTATCATACTGCTTTGTTGTGTCCCGTTAATGTATCATGTCTGAAAATCAATACAACTGTCATCCTTGAAGACTATTCTCAAGCATTTAAGTAGTATCTATTAGATGTATTGCTACTTATAAAACAGCATATAAAACACCTATTTACTTTGGCTTCCTCTTCCCCCAGTCCCAACCCATGGGTTCATTGCTTGGGTGGGGGGGATGTAGAATAAAATGTGAAATAATACATTCTCATTTATAATCTCTACAAGTATCTGAAATGTAATGAAAAAAAAAAAAAAAGCCTGACAGCCTAGGAATGACAGATAACCCACTTTGTATGCTATCTAAACAAATGTGGCACAAAAATTTCTACAGCTAAACCAATACAAAGAGAGATAGAAATAGAGAGAGTATGCAATGGTTATGTAAGCATGCTAGAATTTGGTGCATATTCAGTCTAAAAACCCCAACCAGCCCACTCAGAGTATTCAGACATATATAGTTAGTAAACCAAACATACTGGAGGAAGTTGGAAATGAAAGAATTCAAATATTAATTCATGCATGTGAGGCCTTGGTAAAGAGTCTGTTCCCTTTTAGTCCGTTATAACCTTCAATAAAGCTTCTTTGAGCATGAAATCATCCAATTCACTTAGCAAAGGCAAGTACCATAGATATCATACTATATACATGCTATATAATTGTAGAACTTTCTCCTCCCTGAAGTCCATTAGAGTTTTGAGTGTCTTCTAGTTGTTAAACTCCTCAGATATAACTAAATAATTTTCAAATGATGCTTAGACCACTAAAGCTATGTGTTGGGGTGGGACTGTATTTTTAAGGTAAATTAACATCTTCAATGAAAATGTTCAGGAAGGATGTGGTGGAATATCCTGCAAAACAATACATGTGCACACACACACACACACACACACACAAATAAATAAATAAATAAATAAAATATTGGGCTATTCATTCATATATATAAAAAAATTCTCCTCTCACCCCTATAGGTGGTATGTATCTTCTTCAATCTCCAGTCCTCTACCAGAGGCCTGGGAGTTTGAGGGTTCTGCGCAGTACCTTAGCTGTTCCTAGAACTGCACTCTTCTGGACAGAGAGCTCAGATGTTGTTCCTGGGATCTGTTGGAGCCACTCTCCCAGCTTAGGAGTCACGGCCCCAAGTGCTCCTACCACCACTGGGACCTCTTTAGCCTTTACTTTCCACATCCTCTCTGGTTCCTCCTTCAGGCCCTGGTCAGCTTCTTATGCTCCTTCTTCCTGATGTTGCTGTCACTTGGCACTGCTACATCTATCACTACCACTGTCTTCTGGTCTTTGTCTACTGCCATGATGTCTGGTTGATTGGCCAATACCTGCCTGTCTGTCTGGATCCGGAAGTCCCACAGGATCTTAGCCCTCCGTGAACTTCTGTGGAATCTCCCATTCAGACCTGGGGGGGGGGGGGTTAGACCATACAGCGTGCAGATGTTCCTGTACACAATGCCAGCTACTTGGTTGTGCCGTTCAGTATATGCGGTTCCTGCCTGCATCTTACACCATGCCACTATGTGTTGGACTGTCCATGAGACCTCTTTGGACAATCTGCACCTTGGGTCCTATCTAGTGTGGTAGACCCTTGCTTCTATGGATCTGGTGCTTAGTGCCTATTCTTGTGCTGCTATGATCAGTGCCTCAGTGCTGTCTTTTAGCCCTTTCCAGCCATTGATAGGATTTCCCAATGTCAGCCACCTCAGCTATCTGTCGATGGTACATCCCATGCAGGGGCTTGTCTTGCCATGGTACTTCCTCCACTTGAACTTCCTCCCATGTCTGCCACTGCCTGAGGCATTCTCTCAGCAGCTTATCTTTGGGAACCATCTTACTTGCATGCTCTGGGTTTCATCCACGATGGTGGCTTTGACACTCAGCAGACCCCACCCGCCCTCTGTTTGGCTAGTATACAATCTCTGGGTGTTGGACTTGGGGTGGAAACCTCCGTACATTGTGAGGAGCTTCCGGGTCTTCACATCGGCAGCCTCCATGTCTTCCTTTGGCCAGCTCACTATACCAGCAGGGTATCTGATGACTGGCAGGCATACGTGTTGATGGCATGGATCTTGTTCTTCCCATTGAGCTGGCTCTTCAGGACTTGTCTTATCCTTTGGTGGTACTTGGATGTTGCTGTCTTCCTTGCCTCCTCATCATGGTTCCCATATGACTGTGGGATACCAAGGTATTTATAGCTGGTCTCTATGTCTGCTATGTGGCCCACTGGTAGTTCCAGTCCATCGGTCTTAATTACCTCCCCCCCCCCCCATATTTATAGAGCTATTTTTCACAATGTATTATCAGCACTTGTTCTGTACTTCTCCCTCATTTTAAAGCTATACATGTCCAGAAAATATTGTATACTCCAAAGTACATGTTGCAGGTTCCCAAGGAATGCAGACTGCAAGCCTGATAGACCTGTGTTTCTTTCACTGAATACTTCCATGTCTAGCATAATGGAAGACATAAGTTCCACTGATCCAATATTGTAAAACCATAAGAAGGATCTCCTTATTGTAAGGCAGGTATGAATCCTTAAGCAATGCCATATGATCACAGTTACTGCAAGCCCCCAACTAAATTGTTCATTTGCTGGGATTTTTACTTTGTAACAATTGTTGACATTAACCAAGCAATAATTTCACTGTGAAACAGCGGCTGCCTTGTCAGAATCACTTGTCAGTGAAGGAAATATTACACAATCTGCTTCATAGTCTAAACGATAGACAGATAAGTAGAAATAAAATATTGACAAAGAATGTCTCATTCCTCATTCCAGCATTTGTCTTTCAAATCCAAGGACATCTTGCCAGCTATTCTCACACGTCCCTGTAGCAGCTTTTAGAATCTCCAAAAAGGGTGGATTCATCACACAATCTCACAAAGAATATTACAAAATATATTTTCCAGCTTTATACAAAAAGTACACATTTATTTGCTGTCCTGAAATATCTCAAATAGTAGCTTATTTGACAATATTTTCACAGCTCAGAATGGGTGAATAGGCTATGTGCAATTAAAGGAAGCAGCAGTGATTCTGTTCTGAATTATGGGCTTTTGAATGAAGGTCGTGAAGGGACGTGCGCTTTTTAAAATGCAGATTTGCATCAAGAACAGTGCATCGAATACCTGGGCAAATCTGCATCAAGAAAAGCACCTGCATGTTCCAAATCAGCAGGTGAGGAAATCAATATCTGTGGAAATAAAGGGATAGCTTTCACAGTTGCAATCCTATGTCATTTGTCTCAGAGTAAACTCACGGTGCTCAGTGGGATCTAGTTCTGAGTAAATATGTATGAAATGAGATTTCTTTATTACATTCTTTGACCAGCATTACAAATAGCAAAAAATAAAAAGAAAGAAAGAAAGAAAGAAAGAAAGAAAGAAAGAAAGAAAGAAAGAAAGAAAGAGAGAAAGAGAAAGAGAAAAAGAAAAAGAAAAAGAAAAAGAAAAAGAAAAAGAAAAAGAAAAAGAAAAAGAAAAAGGTAGATTGATACAGCAAACTCATTACCAAAAAAAAAAAAAAATCATAAAACAATTGAACAACATGTCTAAGTCAAAGTTTTGCACAGTAGTAAGGGTTGAAATGGCATCTGGCAAGCTGGACTGTAAGTGAAGCATTAACATCCTTTAAAAAAATAATGAACATGACATTTATCTGTAGAACCCTCAAATTTGTAAATAATTGGGGAGAGCAAAACATGTCTTAGGATATCATATAATGGATGCTGTAGGAAGACATGGGCAAAAGATTCTACCTCCCTAGAGCCCCAAGGCCAAAGTCTTGGAGGATAAAGAGTCTCATGAAGTCTACCCACCAACAGTGCAGAAGGAAGAACATTAAAATGGGCTCTAGGAAAAAAAAATTCTGTATTTACTCAGGGTCAGATTGTATAAATACCCCACGATAGAGGGAAATAAATATGTTATAGAATCAGGTCATAACCTTTAAATCTAAATGGCAAAGAGGATCAGATATGGGGGACAGAGTAAAGAGAGAGAAATCACAAGGAGAAAAGAACCCCCCAATAGTCTGGAAGTGAATGTGTTCTGAATCAAATCTCATTATTTTCAAGGGAACTGGGTACGATAGTATCCAAAATCAGTAATTATACAACACAACAAATGGTAAGCAGACTTGTCACTCAACTGAAATAATTATGACATTTGTCATCTCTAAAACACTGCCTCCCTTTGGGGTTACTAGATACCTCATTAGGAGAGTGAGTGGAATTTGGATTCCATGTCAGATTTATTCCTTCTGGCAACTGAAGTGGAAAAGCACTCTTTACTGACTAACACAGGTCTTCACTGACTAAAGAAGGGACATGGGGTATCCCACTAACCCCATTAAAATGTATCTTGATCTTAAAAATAAAACTATAAACACTAGATCAATAACTTGAATATGTTTATATGTATATTATTCTGTATGGTCAATTTCAGTTGGTCAGTTTCACAAGTAACTGTAAGGTTGTTTGATCAACACTGCGACTTTCAGCAGGCTGTATCTGATAGCAATTATTTTTTTCTCAAGAATGATCTACTGTATGAAAATTTCCTAAAGGCTATGTTATGGTTTCCCAAAAGCTCACTTTCAGTTAGATGACAACATGACTGTTTTATTTAAGTGTCATTTTTTTTTCTAAGTAAATAAAACTTTCATTATTCAATATCAGTAATAAGTGTGTTCAAAGAAACTTGATGGGTTATTGAAGTTTCTTGTGGAATGTCTTACATTATTCATTATTCAGAAGAATGCCACACATTATTTATGAAAGGAAAGTTGTGTAGGGAAATGAGTTAGTTTGGGTCTTTAAGGAGAAGGAATCATAGTAATTGACATGCTCTTACATGCTGTAATATTATTAGTGCTCTTGAGGGGATTTAATGGAGCTGGGAGAATGCCAACTCCACTATTTGAAAAGTTTGAGAACCAACTGAAAGATACTCCTACCTGGAAAAGAAGTTTGGCCTACTTTAAATGGTTGTAAACAATTATTGGATAATGCATATGACTCAGTCTGAATCCCATGAGATGCCTTAACACTACATAATGTTCCTCATCTTCTCTTACGTAGCATGATTGTGATGGAAGAAATGACTTTCAGATGCCCATATCTAAGATGTGACCAAGACTATTCAGATCAACCTACAAGTATTTCTTTTCCTCTTGTTTCATGTGGGGAAGAATAGCAAGATCACAAGAGGCCTTGAAAGATTCTCTGGAGACTAGAAGGCCTTGGGCAGGAAGATAAAGGCAAGCGGGATAGTTTTTAATGAACTCCAAAGGAACATAGGATAGATCCAATGGTTTGAAATTCTGAAGGAGAAAAGTGTAGAGGAAAGGTGAGGATCCTACAAAATGAGACACTAAAGGTACAATCACAAACAGTTCCTATGAGAAGGAAAAATGGGAGCTCTGAAGAGTCCAGCATAAATATATTCAGAGCTCCCTATCATGCTGAAGAGAAACATGGACATACAGTATATAAAAATTGGAAGGAGAGGCACACACCCAAAAATAATACAAGGTAGTCTCTGGAAACAGTAGGAACTATGTCAAAAAGCTAAATGAAGCTTATGAGAGACACTAAAGCAACAACAAAAGTGGTTCATTGGTTATGTTAGAAACAAAAGGAATCCCAAGAAGGTGCAGGTCCTTTGAAGGAGAAAGTGGTGTATTGGTAATGGGTGATAGTCCCTTAGGGACTGTCTTTTCCCAGTTGTTTCTACCAGTCCAATCTGGTCTGGCAGGTTGGGCATGCTCCGGGTCCCATCAGCCAAGGAATGTCAGCTGGCGGGGACCAGGAGATGTGCCTTTTCTGCTGTGGCACCTGCCCTCTGGAACATCCTCCCTCTTGAGATTATGATGGCCCCGACCCTTTTGGCTTTTCGGAAGGGCTTGAAGACCTGGCTTTATGCCTGGGCCTGGGGCCCCGAGAGTGTAAAAGGCCCCATTTCATGGTTGTGCTGATACTGACATTTTTTAAAAATCTCTTGGCTGCATTTATATTTATATTTAATTTTTTTGTACTGTTTTAAATGTTGACTGTTTTTATTGTTGTTAGCCACCCAGAGTCACTGGTCTGAGATGGGTGGCTATATAAAATGAATGAATGAATGAATGAATGAATGAATGAATGAATGAATGAATGAATGAATGAATGAATGACTGACTGACTGACTGACTGACTGACTGACTGACTGACTGACTGACTGACTGAATGAATGAATAGTGACAAGACAGAACTTCTTAACTCCTCTTTTGCATCTCTCTTCATCATCATTATACCACTGGGGGAAGGAGGGAACTGTAGTTTAGGATGGATGAGGACAGGTTAAGAAACTTAGCTAATTCAAAGTAATTCAAGTATCCAGGGCCAGATGAATTACATCCTAAGATACTGAAAATACTAATTGAGATGATCGTAGAACAACTCTCAGTAATCTTTAAGATTCCCAGAGGACTGGCAAGATCCAAGAAAGCCAAGCCACAAAGCTGGTTGTCCCCAACACCCATCTGTTGAACTGACTTTTGTTCAACCTACTGTTGAACCTACTTGGAAAAATAGATATAGTTGAATACACCTATACATTCCTTGATGGTACACATATTGATGGGGTGGCCACATCTGGGCTACAAAACATAGAAATGAATCAATGGCAGCAAAGAGTTTTCTATACCTCCTTGCTTCAAGCTAGTAGTTGTCTAGCTTTTTGCTGTCCAGATGGTATTCCACAAGTACACTCCCAAAAGAAGCAGCATATATCACACTACCTTTCTTAAATATAGAAACACCTCTTTCCTATGTTAAATGTTAGTCTTGCTCATATTTTCAATTTTTAAAAGAAAATACTATATGAGAATTAAATTGTTCTGTTTGTCCTGGGTGCCAAATATGGCTGTCCCACTACCTAGAGACATCCACACATTTTTCACCAGAGTACAGGTAACAACAAGAATAATAAAAAAAACTTATAAAAAAATATCTTGCTTTTCCAGGGCATTTCCAGCCCTTCAGATACTAACAGTCTAATCAAATCTTGCACAAACCTTGCTCTATTTATATATCAATATAAAATATAGCCATGGAGGGTGGAATTCACATCATTTTGATGGTAAATCAGAAATTGTCTTATAAAAGTTCCTTCCATTATAGTTTTCTGATGGCCTTCTGAAACAAGGAGCTACACCTCCTGATCCAGATTCTCCCATAGGACTGTTCTCCTTACCATGTGAGGTAACATGCTTCACAGTGCTTCCTGGCCAGTGTATGCAATGCAAAAAAATGGAAATAAAACTGAGAGAGCATTTAATGTCAAGCAATATCTGCAAACAGCCAAAATTGAATAAATTTAAAAAGAAAAGGAATAAAAATATAAAAAGGCTAAGACATCCATGACAGAGGGTTATCTAGTCTCTCTCTGAATACATCCAGTGCAGCCACCACTTCCCTTGGTGTAGAGTTCCATTTCCAGATTGCTCTTAGTATTAAGGAATTTTTCCACACTGGAATCAACCATTCTGTACCTTCCTGTACCTTCAGTCCAGTACTTTGTGTCCTGCCCTCTGTGGTAATAGAGAATAGCCTTGTCCTTCTTCTGTGTGATAACCTTTCAGGTGCTTAAAGATTGTTATCATATCCCCCCTCAGTTTTCCCAAAGTTAAATATTCCCAATTTTTTTCACTTTCTTCATCAGTTTTAATTGCTACCCCCCTGAAGTTCTCAGAATTAAACACAATATCTAGGTAGAGTCTGAAGAATAAAGTGGAATGTTTACTGCCTGACTTGAGGATTATACTTCTGCCTAAAATTGGATTTGCCTTTTTGCAGCTTTATCCCTCTGCTGACTTGTATTCAGTGTGCTATCAACTGTTCTTCTAAAATACATTTCACAAGTAATATGGCCAAATCCTTCATTTTATACCTACATATTTCATTTCTGCTTCCTAACTGCATAAGTTTGCATTTGATTCTGTTAAATTTCATTCAATTATTTTCAGGCCATTTTTTTAACCAGTCAAGATGGTTTTGAATTGGTTGTACCCAGTTAGCTATCCCACCCAATTCTGTATCATCTACAGTTATGATAAGTATTCTTTCCACCTTCTTATCCAAGTCATTAATAAAAAAGTTTAAGAATAAAGAAGTCAAGAATGAACTTTATGACATGTCGTATGATACCTTTCTCCAGTTTGATGAGAAACCAGTGATGGATGGCTATTGGATGATAAAGAAAGTTTGATAAATTTTTGAGACAGCTATGCATCAACTTCATTGTCATGCCATCTTTACTGGCATGCTATTCATAATACTGAAATCAAACTATGTTATGCTTGTAACATTTTCACAGTTTATAAAAGAAGTTAGTTACCAGCTCCAGATAAGAGAAGGTTAGTTTAACATTGTTTTTGACAAATCCATGTAATCTTCTAGTATTCTCTGCATCGTTTTCAAACAAATATACACATTTCTATTAATCTCCACCTTCAGTGTGTCCCCTTCATTCTGTTCTTCACCATTATGCAGTGCAACATATACCCTCTTTTTGGAGAACTGAGACAAAATATGAATTAAGTATCCTAGACTTTCCTAACTGGTCTCACCGAGCAGTTGGTATCCTGATTCTTTTCATTCCTTTTTATTCTTTTCAACATATCTGAAGAAGCCCCTGTTGTTGCCCTTAGCAACCTTTTGTCAACCTCAGTTCATTCTGAGCTTTAGCCTTTCTAACACCATCTTTGTCTGTCTATGTTCTTCCTTGGAGAGCTGCCCTTCTTTCTAGCTCTTTTTTGTATTTTATTTTCTTGTTGGTATTTTCAGATTTTCACTAAGCTTTTGGGGAATCTAAATTTCTAACATTGCCTACATTTTCCCCCTCATTGGGGAAATTGTTTGCAAGTGTGCTTTTAGTATTTCCAGTATATCCTGACTTCATCTTCCTTTCTAATTGTGAACTAATGTCAAAAAGTCTGGAGCCAAAGGACAGCTGCTGAGGAATGAGAGTTCCAAGCTTGCAGAACTAAAAAAAGAAATACATAAACAAGCAAAACCTTAGGTTGCTGGGGGGAGTGGGGAACTGACACAGTCCAATGAAGACATGGAATACTAATTGTCTGTTTTGGTGACAACATAAAGCTAAGGGAACAGGTGAGATGGAAGAGTATCTAGAAAGAGTCAAATTGTATGAGTTTGTGAAGAAAAGTAACACAGATTGCAACACCTTGTTGCAGGTCCCACACTGTTAATATGCACCAACTGAGAATATTAACAGAACTACCTGTCCTATTTAAAAAGCTGTTGCTTCATTCCTCAAGTGACAATATTGTTCTTTCTATCTGCCTCCCATCATTGGATGCTTCATTTGAAATCAGCAGTAGAGGAGAAGGTGAGGAAAAATGTCCTTCCAGCAAATCCAAATACTTCAAATTACTGCACCAGCACCATGTGCAAGCTATTCTTTTTTTTTTTTTCCAGAAAGAAAATAAATGAGAATAAATTGCCTTGCATGGATATCAAACCGACCCAAATTGCAGCATCTCTCGCATGACCATCTCATGATTAAAAAGCATTTTCTCATTAAAACCACCCACAATGACTCATACTTTCCCTTGCCTTTTGTTTGCTTGTTAGATTACAAAAAATGTTTCTCTGTTCCTCATTGCAACTCTTTATAAGTATATGGATCTTAAGAGCTTTAGCAAAAATTAAAAGGGTTGGGTTTCCTCTGAAATAAACCTATTGTCATGGATACAGGCCTCCATCATTTGAAGCACAGGCTGATTCAAGATGGACAGATGTTTCTGGAAAAGTACTGGAATGTACTACATGGCTACCAGAACTAGGCTAAAATAAAATCTTGATACCCTCTAGATGGCATCAAAGAGATACCCTTTGCTGATATCTAGTAATCATTCAGATTTTTGCAACCCAGATCTCGGAGCCCCAAGGTACCCATTTAAAGTAACAACCCAATCTTTTAAAACAGGAAGGAGTGGGGAGAGAACTCAACCCACTACAGGTAGAAGGCAGTATAGCCCATGATTTACTGCCAATGATTGTGTAGCATTCCAATGATAAGGTCATTGCATGATACCTCATTTAATTAATCTGACCCATTTCTTATCTACCTGTTTTGGGGATAATGGAGGTAGCTGTTCCAATGGTTACTGCTTAACTGTAAGAAGAATATTTTATCAACAAGCAGTCGGCTGCCACAAGAAGCCTGTTTATCTCCATATAGTTATTACATAAATTAAAACCATCCCCCTTTTTTTCTCATAGACCCATATTACAGTTTTAGAAAGCTGCAGTTGTGGTGGGTCAAGAGGTAGAGCTTACACACGCAAACACATACACCATACCCTTAGCATGCAAAGCACAGAAAGGAGAAAAAAATTGTAAGCCAAAGAACAAAAAGGAACCGACAATATAGCTAAATCTAGTTTACACTAATTCTGATCACTATGCCTCTCTATAACTTTTTATTCATGCAAAGCATCCGTGCTTTCACCACAACCATATACCATTTCAGCATTGCCTTTTGTTCTTTAAACTTCTCACCTCTCTTTTTCTGAGGACCTTATCAACTACATACAATTGGTTTTCCTGGTTCCTATTTCCTCCTGACTCATTCAAATATCCTTCACATATTGATTTTACCATTCAGTTCTCATTCTCTCTATATAGCCAAAGCACTTCAAGGTACTTTTGTATACAATTCATATTCATTCAGCACCCAATCATTCTTGTTCCCCATCTCTTCTTGCTTTAATGCACACAATTCTTAAGTACTTCATTTCTACTATATCCAACTTATTTATCAGTTTCTCCTGCCATATCCATCTCTCATGCAATTACACACAGCCATTTTTGTTTATTTTACAAAAAGACATTCCTCACAACAGGCCACAGGTACAACCCACCAACTTCCCCATCATTTGCATATCTTGAAATGTCTACATCCCCTTTCCCACCTTAGTACACATTCCACCAAGATACATAGATTCACCCAGTTTCTAGTTCTCTAGTTTTCCACGATGTGTAACTTGCAATCATTCACTCCATTTTCACTGTCAAATCCATTTACCTTGGTTTTGATATATTAATTTTCAGATCCACATTCCTCATTGCAACACACAACCTATCTTATATTTGCTGAAAATAATTTGCATTCTTAGTCAACAAAATGGCTAAGACATGGTGTATATATATATCTGCATATATTATACACTTTCATTTTCCCAAACAGCACACCTCTACTATCACCATAAGCAATGTATCCATTAATACTGTACATTCACAACCAAGGGGACAATACATACCCTTGTCTTATTCTCTGCTAAGTAATGAATAATTTGCTAAGCATGCAGTTGATTCTCACACATGCCTTACTTCTACCATGCATCACTCTTGTCACATTTAGCAACAAACTTTCAGTATTCATACAGTGTGTTCCATAATTCAAGCCTATAAAATTTATGATGTGCTTTCTCTAGATCTACAAACACACAATACTTTATCATATTCCTATATTTCTTAGTGATCTGCTAAAAAAACAAAAATCTGGTCTGCATCTCCGTGCTGGCAAAAAAATTCTACTGCACTGCTGAAATTTTTCTGACTGTCACTTCTTATACTGTTTTAATACGAATTCTGCCAAACAACTTCACAAGGATGCTTAATAAATTATTGTTGCTGTTGTTGTTTTTGTTGTTGTCTTTGAGTCACTGATGACTCCTGGTGACTGCCCAGAAAAAATTCTGCAGTTTTCTTGGCAAGGTTTTTCAGAAGTGGCTTGCCCTTGCCTTCTTCCCAAGGCTGAGAGAGAATGACTGGCCCAGGATCCTTCAGCTGACTTTGTGACTAAGGAAGGACCAGAACTCCTGGTCTCCCAGTTTCTAGCCTAGCACACCTGCAACCTGATCATCTTTCACTATTCCCAGAGTTTTGACTTCCTTTTCATCTTTTTGGGGGGGGGAGGGGTGGAAATTAACATTTATAACATTTGCTTAATTTCCATTTTTCAGTATCATTAATCTCTAAAATGCTCTTTCAATATTCCCCATTATAGTTTCATCCCAAATAATGTTGCCACTTTTATTATCCTGGAGAGTTCTGGTTTAGCCCTTTTCATGTCTTTCAAAACATTTTTTCCATCAAAATTATTCTGCATCTTTCTTCCTTTTTTAATCTTAATTGTTCCTCTTTCACTGCATTCAACTATTTTTTCTGTACATATTATGCAATATTTCTCTCACCTTCATTTTTTTTATAGCAATCATTCTCCTCTATGCATTTTTCTCAGTCATGTCAACATTCCATCAAACATATTTTTCATACTACATTATTGTAAATCCATGCATTTTTGTGGCAACCTGTGACTTAACTTTTTCATTCTGTTTCAGATAACTTCCACATTTTCTTTCCTTACATGCACTTTCCATTCATTCTGTTAGGAGATTAATCCATCTTCTAATACTTTTTCATACTGGACTCATAATTTTCTGTTCCTGCAGTTCTACTTTCATTCTATATTCTTTCCTTTTCTTTCCATGATCATTGTTTTTCCAACTGTTCTTGAGTCTTCCAATTGCCCAATTACCTTTTCTATATTCTCTTACCTTGTTTCCACCTATCTATCCATGTTACCTAACAGATTTTTTTTCTTTGAGTTGCATGCATTCAGAAAATTGCACAATTTTCCCCAAAACCAATCCCTAGTTCTTCTATTATCACTAGTCACTGGAGTATAATACAAACTATCATCTATGTATGGATTCCTAATTTCATACACACGCAGAAAAGCCAACATGACTGTAACCCATAGTTCTAACATATATTTTAGTCCTTTCATTCATAATTAAATCTACACTTCCTGTATATATTTATCATCAGGAGTCCACAAGTTCAGACCTTCATTCAGATCTATTACTGCCTTCCGCTTTCTCTTAGTTTCACAGACCCACAACATATCTTTTTAAATTATTATTATTATTTTATTCATTTCATTTAGTACTTCATGTACTTTGCTATTCATTCGTCTAACATTTGAACTTGCAATCTTCAGTGCTGTTGTTCTCACTAGATGGATGCATAGATATTGATTTACACCACCCGTCATGATTTTGGCCAACTGAGCCTTTCACTCTTCACTTCGTAAGGTGAAGAAGTTGTAGACTATGTTACTAACCTTAGTTGAACCCATGCCACATGCTGCATGCCCTGCTAATGGTAAGGGCACTGGGGTCAGTGCTGGTACATTTTGGCCAGTAAGCCACAAGCATGGCCAAAGCCCAGTTTTACCCAAAGCATACTCAAACTATTTGATATGAACTAAGTTCTTTACTCTAGAAAGAACCCGTCAAACCAACGTTCAGTTGCTGGCATCCTACCAACTAAGAGGTATGTTAATATACCAGCATACACAGACTTCATAAAGAGATCTTTCATCTTTCCATTTATAAATGAAGCACTGCTGGAGATGACGGTCATTTGCAAAAGCTGAGGGGCTCTGTGGAACATATTTGTCTTTGCTACCTGGGAAACAGATGCTTTTATGACTATATTAGGCAGGGAATGGTAATTGGATTCAAAGCAACTAGGTGGATGTTGATGGGTAATTAGCATTGCTTGTGGACATTGTTGCATGGCCAGGATTTGAGCAAATGAAAGATAAGGTACCTCTAGCAGTGTAAATCTACAGGTTCGCACTGCATCAGCAGCATGTCCATATTTAAACAGTAGATTAGAAGATCATCCTTCTTTGTAAGCTGATCATTTCTCCTTGAGGGAAAAAACAATGGCAAGGAAGGTTTTTGTCTCTGAATCTTCCTGGGTTCAGAATTGATGGGGGAAAGGGGCAGAGCCCTTTCAGCACTACGTAATGTATCTTTTCTAAAATCAGACAAAACAAAACAAAATGAAAGGGCCCTTCTGGTGTAGATGTAAGGCAAATTCAGTGTTTTATTTAATTTCATCTATTTTGTTTACATTCAAATCCTTGCCCAATATCTTTCATAGCTATTTTTCCTGAGACTCAGTCTTCATTATGAAGGGATCTACCCATCCTCCCTTTGTTTAGCTGTGCCCCCTTTTTAAAGCACAGTATATCTCCCAGGTTCTCTTTGTTCTTGAATATTTTATTTTCATGACCGTTTGTGTCTTAGTTGACGATGTGGTAACGTGTCTCAGAAGGTTTAGGCTTCTGAAAATTGACTACTCATTATTGGACTTCAACTTGTGTTTTTCACTTAATAGGAAGGAGAAGACATTTCCTTCCTTTTGGCCTTGCTCCTTAATGTCCTAAATTCCAGGTTAAAGGGGAAGAAAAGGCGGTGGTGGTGGCAGTAAATATCTGTGAAAGTAATTCTTCCTGTATTCATTCTAAGCTGTTTTGATTGGTTATATTTGGCTTCCCTTCCATCTTTATAGTTTACTAGAACTTGGACATTTGGATCCTATACACATTTCCTTTTTCAGTCAACTCTTCCCTGCTCCCTGTATATGGAATAGTGAATCAGTTCTGCACAAACATCTGAATTTTCCCAATACCTATAAAGGAATAAAAGGTGACATGTTTCATGGAACAAAGTAGTGTATGTGTATGCATGCTTATACAGTATGTGTGAATAGACACACAGTACCATGTTTCCCCAGACAGCTTGGGGGACCTTTGGGAGAAATACTGGTGAAGGACAGCCCAGAGCCTGGCGGTAGAGTACCTGCATTGGCAAGCAGGATGTTCCAGGTTCAATCCCTAATATTGGCAACCAAAGGACTCCAAAGTAGTAAGATTGTAAAAGGTTGCTGCTTGAGACCTGGAAGAGCTGTGGCCTGCAATATCTAGCTATAAAAGTAAATGGTGATGCAAAAATCAATTTATGTGAATATTCAACTCAGCCCAAGGAAGAAGACATCCAAACCCAGATGTGCATATTTATACAGCTGTGTTCCACCAAGCTTAAAGGGCAATTCTTACCACATCATAGTGTGCCAAGCGTAACAACAGGAAAATGTATATCCCCCAAAGAATTCATTAGAAAAAATAATAATGAACAATCACTTCTCCAAACTAATAAATACTTTTTAATTTGCAGATGTTATGGGAAGTAAAGCTTTGTATAATTAACAAGAAGTTTTACTATGCTATGGTAAGATTTCTTTTTCATAAATGATAACTGAAACCAGCCCCATCCCCCCAAAATTCCCTTGTGCATTAATTATTATCAATCTCTGTATAATAACTGAATTCTGGGAACTTTGTGAGAGCCAATAGTCTGGACTTGGTATGAAAGCTAATTAAGAATAATGAAATAAAGCTATAGTGAACCTATCTCTTTTGTGTGGTGATGTGATTGAGAAATGTCTCAGAGGTAATTATAATTAGTAATCATCTGGAAAAAAAAGAGATATTTTTAAAATAAATGGATGACAGTTCCTGACAGCAAGCAAATTTCTCCATGTCCTTTTTAAAGTTAATGAATACTAGATAAGGTTCAATAAATACACAGAAACAACACGTAGAGTCTTGCGGCGCACTGGAAAAATCACATCACAATTGAATATACCTTCATGATCCAACTGAATATTTTGTCATTAATTCTTGTCTTCTGTATGACAAGGAACCTTAGGGAATCATTAAAATAGCAACTTGATAGAGGTACCTTATTTGTTTTGAAAGATGCTCAGAACATTCATGAAATTTACAGAAATTTACAGAAAATGTGTAAATAATTAGTGGGAAAGCTAAAGAGTAAAGGTTACACAATAAGGGACAAAAACCCAATATTTATAAGCCAGCTTTGAATATCTAGGTTTTCTTAAATTGTATTCCATTTCAAACTATAAAGGCTTGACATGCATAACCACTCCATTGGTAGACTATATCCCATAGATTCTTTCAACATAAGGATGTCCAAGTCATTTATCTTTTCCATGATATCTAGTTTGGCCTTCCAATTTAAATAAGTTCTCATAAATAAATGAATGACTTTTCTTTTTCATTCAGAGATAGCAGTACATATCATATCTAGGTATTGTTCCTGCTTATGAGCAAAATCCAGCTAATTTTTTTTCACAGAATTGTGACAAATAAGAATTTGAGGTGAAGGGATTTCCAGTGACATGTTTGAGGAACTTTTAGAAAATCCAAACTCAATGAGGCTAGCAAAATTTTTCAGGGTTGTCACTGGATCATGTTGAAACTGAACTTTAATGGAAGACCCCCCTCAAGAAAGTTAAGAAACTTGAGAAAGAGTTGAGACATCTGAAACATGAAAAAAAAAAAATCAAAGGAAGGTATTTATTAAAAATATTGTGTTATCATTAAGGCAAAGTGATAAGAGTTTGTGACTTATTGTGACAAGAATTTGCATAAATGACAGTGGTTGGGCCAACTTTCATACATAAAGGAGAAATCCTATATTAAGACTGATTTTGCGCAGTAGTAGAAGATTTTTTTTTAAAAAAATGAATCAATAGGACTGTTATCACCTATGATATACAGTATATGCAAATCACCAAATAAGTGCACACACTCTGAAAAGAAAAGAAAGTTAAAGAATTTTAATTAGTTCATATACTTTTGGAATCCATGTGGGTTGTATCAAGTATGGCACACTACCTTTGAGTACAATGACTCATAGCATCTGGCAAGGAGAAAAGATCTATTGCACTGTCATATCTTTATTATCAAGCATCACATGGCCTATAGACATTTTATGGCAGCTGCACTTATGGGAAACATATGGCTTAATTCTAAGCCTTTGCACTGAAAATTCATAGTCTTCAAGAATGTGTGATTTCTTAAATTATTCTTGCAATTTGGTGGAAGCAATAATGTATGAATAAATTTCTCTGCAGAAATTTTGAATATATTCATTCTACAGGTTATTGTGCTTTAAACAGTTTATCTACTTGTTTCTTTGTTTACTGAGATCTCTTTCATTCTACTCATACTGAAAGGTGGTTCAGAGCAACGCAAAGGAGTGAGATCCCTAGAAAGCTTTTCCCCCATACCCTTGGTTAGCACTATATGAAGCAGCAGTATATGCTATTGAACTCTCCTGTTAGCTAATACCAACATTTGATCAAATGACACTGAGTAAATCAGTGAAAGATGTTTAGGTGTGAACCGTACATTAAATCTTTATAAGGATTGCTGATAACTTATAGTGGGGATGGACAATATTTGCAGGGGAGTTGGGCTACAAGTCCCAATTTTCAGGGCAGAGGTCTGTGGGAGGCCACCTGATGATATGATGATTGGGTAGGATAGATCCAATTTGAGGGTCTTTGGGGATGGTGGAAGGTAGAGGGTAGGAATGGGAACAGGAAGCATCTGGGAAGCAAACCACTCCCATCCTTTTTGTCTGAAGCCCCTCAGTTAAAAGATACCATCAAAATTTGATCACTTTTCCACTGAATTGGATAACCTAAGTTGGAGGCTGCAAATGAGTATTAGGAGGATTGCCCATCCGTAATGTAAATAAATAAGAATTTCGTAGTGCTACAAGATGTTTTAGAAATTAAAGTTGAGCTCTTGACTTTTGAGAAAAGAAGATGAGGATGATTCTCATTAGCTTATAATGGAACATTAACCTGGCAGTTGAAAATAACCTACTGAGAATCATTCTGCTTTTATAAGTTTGGATCCAGTTGTATTTAGAATACAAGGCATAGTTTTGGTCACCTCATTTTAAAATAGCAAGAGAGAAAGAGAGGGGGAGGGGGAGAGAGAGAGAGAGAGAGAGAGAGAACCAAAATAAGCATGTAGTAAGAGTATTTCATTTGGGGAGTATTCAAAACAGCTTCCTTTTGAAGTTTTCATTTGTACACAATTCAGTCAACTCACTCTTTCAAATGCAGTCAGTGAATCAATTTGACATGTTGAACTGGGTACCTTTGCATCGATTGAAACATTCTGTGAACCTATAACTAAATCAACTCAGCCAATCACAAACTCAAATCAAATCTATAATTCAGCTTGGATTGCAAATTGAAATAAGATCTTGGGTAATCTGCACAGTCTGACTATTAAGTTTTGAAATAATACCACAATGAATATTTTTGAAAATATGAATAGGATAGACAGGACTAACAGAAAGAATTAAAAACTCAGAGACACACCTTGACAGACAGATTCAGAAGAAGCAAATAAATACAAGATATTGAAGAAAATACAGTAGCTGGTGAGGCTTGCTGATAGATAGATAGATAGATAGATAGATAGATAGATAGATAGATAGATAGGGAGAGAGACAGACAGACAGACAGACAGACAGACAGATATCATTGAAGTAAACAGGACATAGATGTGAACTTTTTATGAGAATTTCTACACTGATCATCCATACTTTATTTTCTAAACTGAGCATTAAACGTAAATGACAAATTTATAATTAAATTTGAACATAAAATAAGTAAATAACATGTTCTATAGATGGACTCTCTGAGGCCCAGATTATTTGATAACTGCATAAAGTTTTATTTGCAAAGTCTTACAGACAGCTTGATGGAGAAGGATGTTTTCTTAGGAGAAAAATAAAATGACAAAACACTTCAGCTTTATCTGTCATATAGATAAAATAGTAAAATAAACACCTAACCAATTTTCAGAATGAATATATTGCCAATGGGAATGGTGTAGAACAATGCACCAAAGGGCAGTTTAAGCTCATTAATTATACCACATATTTTAAAAGTTTGCACATAAAGTTGCATGGCTGTAATCTAGTATTGAAAATATTCTGGGTAGTGGACAATGGTAAGTGGATTTATTGCAACTTTCCATTGGGGCTCAGGATTTTATTTTCCACATGCAGGTTTTTTTAATTATTTTATTCTGCTTTCCAAAGAGGTTTGAAATTTCAAGACTGCTAGATATTTAATTGGAAATCAAGCTGTTCCTCTCAATTAGAATAAGGGTAATGGGGAAAGAAAGCTCTTAGAAGCTCAAAGACTATTTAGTTATTTAATGAGATTCCTTAAAAATATTTAATATAAATTTAGCAGAAATTGTGGCTAAATACAAGATATTTAAACAAACTTGTTTTATCTTCTGAATTATTGAGCACAATTATGTCAAAAATTCTTTTTATGCTCTGGAAAAGTTGGAGGGAACTTTGGAATTGTTTTTGAGAATGCAAAATCTGATGATGCAATCCCTCAAATGAACATGTGAACATGTGTATTTGGAAACCTAGAGGAAAGAAAAATGTAGTCCTTAAAAAGGATACACGGAGACTTGGACATATTGGAAAAAGAACACAGGAACTCAAGCTCAATTTCTAATCAGACTGAAATCATGGCAACCCTTCTAAAAAAGATGCCGTATTAATTTCCAAGGGAGGGAAAAAGACAAAACCAAACTTGGTTCTAAAGAGATGTCCACCAGGAATGATCTTTTTATAAATAAATAAAGATAATATCTGCTCATAGCCCAAAAGTGGCTTGTTCACCATCTATTGTTTAGTAAATTGAACTGTGAGACTAAGATGTGTATTTACTGTAAAAGGATAACAAAGGAAAATTCTAAGCACATGGTCTAAATACATACATACATACATACATACATACATACATCTCAGCATGTCTTGAGAATTCCAGGTGGGACTAAAAAGTCTGGGCTGGACTGGCTTTGAGAAAAGATAATAAAACCCATTGCCTCTTGAGATATTACTCTCTCATACTCTGTTCTCTGCTCCTGTTGCTGCTCTGGCATTTCTAGGCAAAGTCCCTTTCCTCTTTGCTGGCCTCCATTAGACTGCTGGAAGATCCTGATCCATCGTTTCTCTCTGAAGATTCAAGAAATGTATATTTCTAATCCCTTTTACCCCTTCATGGATCACTGCCTTGTCGTGGCGAAGGGGCTTGTGTAACTCAGTGAAGCCATGAGCTATACCGTGCAGGGCCACCCAAGACGGACAGGTCATGACAGAGAGTTCTGACAAAATGTGGTCCACTGGAGAAGGAAATGGCAACCCACTCCAGTATCCTTGCCAAGAAAACCCCATGGACAATGTTAAAAGGCTAAAAGATATGACGCCGGAAGATGAGCCCCTCAGGTCGGAAGGTGTCCAATATGCTACCGGGGAAGAGCGGAGGGCAATTCCAAGTAGCTCCAGAAAGAGTGAAGCGGCTGGGCCAAAGCCGAAAGGACGTTCAGCTGTGGATGTATCTGGAAGCGAAAAGAAGGTCCGATGCTGTAAAGAACAATATTGTATAGGTACCTGGAATGTAAGATCTATGAACCAAGGCAAGCTGGATGTGGTCAAACATGAGATGACAAGATTGAACATCGACATCTTGGGAATAAGCGAACTGAAATGGACGGGAATGGGTGAATTTAATTCGGGTGACCATTATATCTACTACTGTGGGCAAGAAACCCTTAGAAGAAATGGAGTTGCACTCATAGTCAATAAGAGAGTGGGAAAGGCAGTAATGGGGTACAACCTCAAAAACGACAGAATGATCTCAGTGCGTATCCAAGGCAAACCATTCAATATCACAGTCATCCAAGTCTATGCCCCAACCACTGATGCTGAAGAAGCTGAAGTTGACCGCTTCTATGAAGACCTACAACACCTTCTAGAACTAGCACCAAAAAACGATGTCCTTTTTATCATAGGGGATTGGAATGCTAAAGTAGGAAGTCAAGGAGTAATCGGAATAACAGGCAAGTTTGGCCTTGGAGTACAAAATGAAGCAGGGCAAAGGCTAATAAAGTTCTGTCAAGAGAACAAGCTAGTCATAGCAAACACTCTTTTCCAACAACACAAGAGACGACTCTACACATGGACATCACCAGATGGTCAATACCGAAACCAGATTGATTATATACTTTGCAGCCAAAGATGGAGAAGCTCTATACAGACAGCAAAAACAAGACCAGGAGCTGACTGTGGCTCAGATCATGAGCTTCTTACTGCAAAATTTAGGCTTAAATTGAAGAATGTAGGGAAAACCACTAGACCACTCAGGTATGACTTGGATCATATTCCTTGTGAGTACACAGTGAAGGTGATGAATAGATTTAGAGGATTAGATTTGGTAGACAGAGTGCCTGAAGAACTATGGACGGAGGTCCGTAACATTGTACAGGAGGCAGCAACTAAAACCATCCCAAAGAAAAAGAAATGCAAGAAAGCAAAATGGCTGTCTGATGAGGCTTTACAAATAGCTGTGGAAAGAAGGAATGCGAAAAGCAAGGGTGAAAGGGAAAGATATAAGCAACTGAATGCAGATTTCCAGAGAATAGCAAGGAGAGATAAGAAGGCCTTCTTAAATGAACAATGCAAAGAAATTGAGGAAAACAATAGAATGGGAAAGACTAGAGATCTCTACAAGAAAATTGGAGATATGAAAGGAACGTTTAGTGCAAAGATGGGCATGATAAAGGACAAAAAAGGCAGGGACCTAACAGAAGCAGAAGAGATTAAGAAGCGGTGGCAAGAATACACAGAAGAACTATACAAGAAAGATCTTAATGTCCCTGATGTCCATGCTGGTGTGATCACTGACCTTGAGCCAGACATCCTAGAGAGTGAAGTCAAGTGGGCCTTAGGAAGCATTGCTAACAACAAAGTTAGTGGAGATGACAGTATTCCAGCTGAGTTATTTAAAATACTAAAAGATGATGGTGTTAAAGTGCTGCACTCAATATGCCAGCAAGTTTGGAAAATGCAACAGTGGCCACGGGATTGGAAAAGGTCAGTTTATATTCCAATTCCAAAGAAGGGCAACGCCAAAGAATGCTCAAACTATTGCACAATTGCACTCATTTCACATGCTAGCAAGGTTATGCTCAAAATCCTACAAGCTAGGCTTCAGCAATACATGAACCGAGAACTACCGGATGTACAAGCTGGGTTTCGAAGAGGCAGAGGAACTAGAGATCAAATCGCCAACATTCGCTGGATCATGGAGAAAGCACGAGAGTTCCAGAAAAATATCTACTTCTGCTTCATTGACTATGCAAAAGCCTTTGATTGTGTGGATCACAACAAACTGTGGCAAATTCTTAAAGAGATGGGAGTACCAGACCACCTTACCTGTCTCCTGAGAAATCTGTATGCGGGCCAAGAAGCAACAGTCAGAACCGGTCATGGAACAACCAATTGATTCAAAATAGGGAAAGGTGTACGACAAGGCTGTATACTGTCACCCTGCTTATTTAACCTATATGCAGAGTACATCATGAGAAATGCCAGGCTGGAAGAATCACAAGCCGGAATCAAGATTGCAGGGAGAATCATCAACAACCTCAGATATGCGGACGATACCACCCTAATGGCAGAAAGTGAAGAAGAACTAAAGAGCCTCTTGATGAGGGTGAAAGAGGAGAGTGCAAAAGCTGGCTTGAAACTCAACATTAAAAAAACTAAGATCATGGCATCTGGATCCATCAATTCCTGGCAAATAGAAGGGGTAGAAATGGAAGCAGTAACAGACTTCATTTATTTGGGCTCCAAGATCACCGCAGACGGAGACAGCAGCCATGAAATTAAAAGACGCTTGCTCCTTGGGAGGAAAGCTATGGCAAGCCTAGATAGCATATTAAAAAGCAGAGACGTCACCTTGCCGACAAAGATCCGCATAGTCAAAGCTATGGTTTTTCCAGTAGTAATGTATGGCTGTGAGAGCTGGACCATAAAAAAGGCCGAGCGCCGAAGAATTGATGCCTTTGAACTGTGGTGCTGGAGAAGACTCTTGAGAGTCCCCTGGACTGCTTGGAGGTCAAACCAGTCAATCTTCAAGGAAATCAACCCTGATTGCTCATTGGAAGGATCGATAATGAAGCTCAAGCTCAGATATTTTGGTCACCTAATGCAAAGAGAGATCTCTTTGGAGAAGACCCTGATGCTGGGAAAGATTGAAGGCAAAAGGAGAAGAGGATGGCAGAGGATGAGATGGTTAGGTAGCATCACTGAAGCAATGAGCATGAAACTGAGCAAACTCAGGGAGGCAGTGAAGGACAGGAAGGCCTGGCGCAATATGGTTCATGGGGTCACGAAGAGTCGGACACGACTTAACGACTAAACAACAAATCCCTTTTATCTTCTCATTTTCCCTCCATTCAAGTAGAGATCTTCCCTTCAAGCTGAAATTTGGTTCTAAATTCTCACATCTTACATGCATTAAGTCTATTGCTTGACTATGTTATCCAGAAGAATAAGTTGCTTCCTTTTCCTGGTATTGTATGTTCATTCCTCAATGAATTCCAAATGGAAGTTTAACTATTTTCTCAGCACGTTTTTGGTTTCCACCTGAACCAAAACCTGTGTCACAAAAACCCCTTAATACACATTTTCCCACACAAGGTAATAACAGAAAATGTACTGGGAAGCAGGGGGAAATCTTTTTCCCCCCAGTTCTGCAGAGAAAACCTATAGCAATACTTTTTAGATTCCATCGCCCATTTTGGCCATTATTTCATAATTGAATATGTTAGTTCTTGGCCATTCCACTTTCCAATGTGGCAATACCCAGTGAATTGGATGGGGGAAGGGTGAACACTAAAGAGTACTAGTTGTTACTTCTAAAACTCTATACTGATTGGGCTGTTGTTATCTCCAGGACTATAATCTCTAGGAAGAATCAGACAGCCCTACATGATCTGACCAATACTGGGCATTCATGCTCCTAGAAATATTGAGAGATGAGAACCCAGAAAATGAAATTCTCAGTGGCAGTCCTTTCATTTTGGAATAGCTTACTCTCTGTCCCCAATTTTTTTCCCCTTCAAGGTTATAGGGCTCCCATAGGGTTTTGGGGGGATGAGTTTATGGAAGACAGCAGATTTTGTTTTCACATAAGATGTTAATGTATTATGGATGCTGAGATTTTAAAAAATGTATTATTGTAAGCTGCCCAGAGTTGTTAAGTAGGGAACATATAAATAATTATGATAAACAAATAATAAATAAAAACTTGTAGCTCCACCCTTCCCCTTGGATAAGTATAGAGTGAGCTGTAACTTTATGAATTGGTATTTTGGATTTCAATACCCACTAATGCCATTTTCCCCATGACTACTGGGGGGGGGAAGATTGTTATACAATCCAGCACATCTGGAAAGTACCAGATTGGGGCAAGGGTGTTCCCTAGATGAAGCATGGCTTACATCCAAAGATGCTGTTTAAGGCAGACTTTTCAGGGGAGGTTTTTCATTTCCATTTTTGCCATTAAGTTCAGTATATGAAGATCTGTTCTGCCCTCCAGCTTTCACTTTACTAAAAATAGGAGGCCCATGAAGCAGGGCTCTTTGTTTTGATGCCCTTCCCTGATAATCCTTGACAAAGATCATTGATATAGTCTAGTGTTTTTGAAACTTGGCAACTTTAAGATGTGTGGACATCAACTCCCAGAATTCCCCAGCCAGTATGCTGCCTGGAGAGTTCTGGGAGTTTAAGTCCACACATCTCAAAGTTGCCAAGTTATAAAAACACTGATATAGTCCATTTGATCCCTTCCTTTAGGACACATAGAGTCACTTTTTGTGAGATGGGCGGTATCTAAATTTGAAATACGTATAAATAAACAAACAAACAAATAAACAAATAAATAAATTTGACCTTAATGAATTTCAGGCACAGGAGATTTATACAAAGTGCTACTAATGTTAGCATCTTTCCATTCTCTGAGTTCTTTGTTTAAGTACAAAAACACACATTTAAAACTCTGTAAGCTTCGCAAATGCATATTCTGGGGGGGACTTAAAATATGTTTTAATTCAAATTTATGTGCATATTCCTTTAATTCTCTGAATTAATAGCCAAACATGACAGAATAGCATTATTATATACATGAGCCCATTTGAAAAATGATTTCCATTGGGATGGGTTTCTCCATCCCCATCTTTTCTCATCACCAGCTTAAAAATCAGGACTTTATGTAATTATTTAAAGTATTTCCTAGCTATTACTGTTTCTCATTAAAAGTCATATGGGCAATGGCTGCTGTTTTTATGATGTGCTTTTATGCTAGTTCAATTAATGGTTTATGGACTTTTATTTTTTAGTGTTTAACTTGGAAGCTTCTTTGCATACCGTAATACCAAAGTCAGAATTGTATCTCAGAGACGATTATCCCAAAATGGCTTTGGTGATGTGTAGAACAACATAAACTCTTTACAATTCCATTATACAACAGATTTGCACAGCAGAAGGGTGCTTGTAAAGAAGGACCATAGATGGCACCCATGTCTCTACATCCTTTTCATCTTCCTTTGAAAGATTTTGGTCTAACCTACCTTGCTATATTTCCCCCTAAACCTAATCCTTATCTAGAAGAACCCTGTCATCCTGGAAAATCTAATGGTCATATACTACTGTATTGTCTTACAACTGAATAGGATAGCTTGCTATAAATATAGTAATTTATCCTAACACATCTTGTTATGCAACATTAAAAAGTCATGTTATATGTTATAACATTCCCTCTTCTGCAACCATCTCTTAAAATATTAAAGGAACTTCTGATATTACAAAATAAAAAATTGGAG